>NC_091172.1:26319061-26346561 GCF_040958095.1 Procambarus clarkii
ACTCTCTCTCTCTCTCTCTCTCTGTCTCTCTCTCTCTCTCTCTCTCTCTCTCTCTCTCTCTCTCTCTCTCTCTCTCTCTCTCTCTCTCTCTCTCTCTCTCTCTGTCTCAACAACAATTACACTTAAATATCTTTGTCCTAACATCCTTGTGAGTCATGCCAGTCAGTTTAATGTTATTATTATGTCCCACATGTCCGTGTGGTGGCCGCTGGAGTAAGTTATGGCCCACTAGTAACACATTCTGTGTATAACTCATTAATATACTCTCACTGTATCTTCATACACACTTCTCCTCTATACTCCCCCACCACCACATTTTCTGCGTATTTCCACCACATTTTCTGCGTATTTCCACCACATTTTCTGCGTATTTCCACCACATTTTCTGCGTATTTCCGTCACATTTTCTGCGTATTTCCGTCACATTTTCTGCGTATTTCCGCCACATTTTCTGCGTATTTCCACCACATTTTCTGCGTATTTCCACCACATTTTCTGCGTATTTCCGTCACATTTTCTGCGTATTTCCGCCACATTTTCTGCGTATTTCCGCCACATTTTTACGTATTTCCACCACATTTTCTGCTTATTTCCACCACACTTCCTCTGTGTATCTCATCTTAACTAACCACCGTATTTTGGTAGTGTGATTTACGGCGATAGGACATAGCTGAAGTTTTTACTGTAGTTATTTTAAATGGAAATTTGATCATTAGGAGAAAGTGAGATTTTTTTCGCATTTTACCCAAATTCTGAAAAATTTGAAAAATGTCTAAGTCTAAAAAATGAGACGGATATTGAAAATATTATTCTTGAGGGATATTTTTGAGCGTGATTCACGGTGATTACACACATAGTGAAATTTTAAACTTGAGTAATTTTATAAGGACATTGGACAATATGAAAAAAACGAGATTTTTCGCATTTTACCCAAAACTGAACTTCAGTTTGAAAAATAAGATTGACATTTAAAATATTATTTTTGAGCGTAATTTTTGGTGATTGCACCTATTTGTAGTTTTTAAAATTTTGGGCATTTTATACATCCCATCCGCCTGCCTAGATCTTTGCAAGTATGCAACTGTTTTTGCACTTTTTTGCAACTATGTAGACCCTCGTTCACACACAGAGGTAACTGATAATTAGATAGTAGAATTTGGTACTATTCACTTTACAGAGTCCGAAAAATATAAAGTTAAAAACCAAACTTAAATATTTCTAGCACAAATATATATTAAATTAGGCCTCAGATAGCGTGTCTTAGGCCTTAGAAAGTTAGGCTAGCTTAAATTTTCTTTGCAACTTCTATACAAAAAAAAAAAAAATTCCGGTTTGTCCAAATTTAACAGTACCGATTTCTACTTTCGAATTAGTACCTTTAACGTCAATATATATGTACGATGGTCCTCATCGGCACTATAAGTGCTCCTTTAACAGGAGAATGGACTGTTTTATAAGGAAATTTATGCACGAAGAAAAAATATTTTTTCGCATTTTTACCCAAATTCAACTTCAGTTTAAAAAAATAAGACTGATAATTAAAATATTATGATTGAGTGCTGTTTCTGAGCGTAGTTGTTGTTGTTGTTGATTTAGATTTAGCTATTCATAACGAAATATCCATGTAGCACGGTCTATGGTGAGCCCCTAAGAGCGTAGGTCATGGGGATTGTGTATAATTTGAAGTTTTAAATTGAGTTGTTTTTTTTATAAGGAAAGTTGACCATAAGGGTAAAACTGAGATTATTCTGCTTCCTGTGTACCACACCACAACACTTCCTGTGTACTACACCACAACACTTCCTGTGTACCACACCACAACACTTCCTGTGTACCACACCACAACACTTCCTGTGTACTACACCACAACACTTCCTGTGTACCACACCACAACACTTCCTGTGTACCACACCACAACACTTCCTGTGTACCACACCTCAACACTTCCTGTGTACCACACCTCAACACTTCCTGTGTACCACACCACAACACTTGCTGTGTACCACACCACAACACTTCCTGTGTACCACACCACAACACTTCCTGTGTACCACACCTCAACACTTCCTGTGTACCACACCACAACACTTGCTGTGTACCACACCACAACACTTGCTGTGTACCACACCACAACACTTCCTGTGTACCACACCACAACACTTCCTGTGTACCACACCTCAACACTTCCTGTGTACCACACCACAACACTTGCTGTGTACCACACCACAACACTTCCTGTGTACTACACCACAACACTTCCTGTGTACCACACCTCAACACTTCCTGTGTACCACACCTCAACACTTCCTGTGTACCACACCACAACACTTGCTGTGTACTACACCACAACACTTCCTGTGTACTACACCACAACACTTCCTGTGTACCACACCACAACACTTGCTGTGTACTACACCACAACACTTGCTGTGTACCACACCACAACACTTCCTGTGTACTACACCACAACACTTCCTGTGTACCACACCTCAACACTTCCTGTGTACCACACCACAACACTTGCTGTGTACCACACCTCAACACTTCCTGTGTACTACACCACAACACTTCCTGTGTACTACACCACAACTCTTCCTCTGTGAACCACACCACAACACTTCCTGTGTACTACACCACAACACTTCCTGTGTACTACACCACAACACTTCCTGTGTACCACACCACAACACTTGCTGTGTACTACACCACAACACTTCCTGTGTACCACACCACAACACTTCCTGTGTACCACACCTCAACACTTCCTGTGTACCACACCACAACACTTGCTGTGTACCACACCACAACACTTCCTGTGTACTACACCACAACACTTCCTGTGTACCACACCTCAACACTTCCTGTGTACCACACCACAACACTTGCTGTGTACCACACCTCAACACTTCCTGTGTACTACACCACAACACTTCCTGTGTACTACACCACAACACTTCCTCTGTGTACCACACCACAACACTTGCTGTGTACCACACCACAACACTTGCTGTGTACCACACCACAACACTTCCTGTGTACTACACCACAACACTTCCTGTGTACCACACCTCAACACTTCCTGTGTACCACACCACAACACTTCCTGTGTACCACACCTCAACACTTCCTGTGTACTACACCACAACACTTCCTGTGTACCACACCTCAACACTTCCTGTGTACCACACCACAACACTTCCTGTGTACCACACCACAACACTTGCTGCGTACCACACCACAACACTTGCTGTGTACTACACCACAACACTTCCTGTGTACCACACCACAACACTTGCTGTGTACTACACCACAACACTTGCTGTGTACCACACCACAACACTTCCTGTGTACCACACCACAACACTTCCTGTGTACTACACCACAACACTTCCTGTGTACCACACCACAACACTTCCTGTGTACCACACCTCAACACTTCCTGTGTACCACACCACAACACTTCCTGTGTACCACACCACAACACTTCCTGTGTACCACACCTCAACACTTCCTGTGTACCACACCACAACACTTCCTGTGTACCACACCACAACACTTCCTGTGTACCACACCTCAACACTTCCTGTGTACCACACCACAACACTTCCTGTGTACCACACCACAACACTTCCTGTGTACCACACCACAACACTTCCTGTGTGTACCACACCACAACACTTCCTGTGTACCACACCACAACACTTCCTGTGTACCACACCACAACACTTCCTGTGTACCACACCACAACACTTCCTGTGTACCACACCACAACACTTCCTGTGTACCACACCACAACACTTCCTGTGTACCACACCACAACACTTCCTGTGTACCACACCACAACACTTCCTGTGTACCACACCACAACACTTCCTGTGTACCACACCACAACACTTCCTGTGTACTACACCACAACACTTCCTGTGTACCACACCACAACACTTCCTGTGTACCACACCACAACACTTCCTGTGTACCACACCACAACACTTCCTGTGTACTACACCACAACACTTCCTGTGTACCACACCACAACACTTCCTGTGTACCACACCACAACACTTCCTGTGTACCACACCACAACACACTTGCTTTATACATTACCATTTATTTTCCATTTTATTGAGATCCACTTCAATATATTTCTTTTGTATCTGTCCATTTAAATTTTTTTTAAATGAATTAATGGAATCAGATTTAAATAATTTGTCCATCTATTCTTATCTATTGTTTTGTGTAAGTCAAAATTCAGTTTAGCTTCTTTTTTTACTTATAGGTAAACCATCTATGCCTTTCAGCAACAAGGAAGCAGTACATAATTAGACCTTCTTGACATTAAATTTTTTTCCCCATTTCGTTAATTCATTCTTCTTAGGCAGGACGGTAGACTGACTGTCTTGCTTCATGCAGGTCGCCGTTCAATCCCCGACCGTCCAAGTGGTTGGGCACCATCCTTTCCTCCCGTCCCGTCGCAAATCCTTATCCCGACCCCTTCCCAGTGCTATATAGTCTTGGCCCTGTCTCTTACGGGCTCACCATAGCCCGTGCTACTTGGAACTTGTTCCGAGTAGCTGAATCTATAACAACAACAACGGCCCTTTCTCCTCATAGTTCCTTCCTTCCTTCATTGTTGCTTCACTGTACTCCTGAAGTACTGTGTATTCTTTGTTATCATAGTTCGTGTTTCAATCATATACCGTAAGCCATTTTCCCCTTAACCGGTGGAGGGGGTGACGTCACTGTAATAATGAGAGTCTAAATCAAAATCAAAACTCACTTACGATAAGGAATTCAAAAGAAAATGTAAATGAGATACACTTTTCAAGTACAGGAGAGAGAAAAAAAGGCGCATGTGGAAGCGACGTGGAGCGCTGCACAAGTTGACTCAGTGGAGCAGCCAATGTTAAAAATTAGTTTCAGCATTAGTAAATGCAGAGTAATGCTCTCTGGGTACAACAATGTTTGGAAAACCACTTAGAAGAGGAGAGGTGAGGGGGGGGGGGGCGGAGGCTTGGAGTAGCCGCCAGTACAGTGAGGAAAAGTGCACTCAACACTCTCACGGTCGCGAGTTGCACAATCAACGGAAGATGCTGTTGAGAGTGAATACCAGACCGACGATCCTGGTTCATCCTTGCCGCAATTGTTCCTTGGACACCCTGCCAGCTCCGCCTGAGGGAGGAAGGAAGCCGTAACCTGACGTGACCTTATCAGCTGGGACACGATAGTTCCTACAGCCACAGCTCTTGATACTGGTAATGGCTCAAGAGGGCCCCCACTTACGGGCTTTTCATGCCCGTGCCACCTTTTGGGTGGCTTAATCTTCATCAATCATCAACCAGTTCCTATAGCCATTCGTCTCCAAGAGCCCGGAGAGTCGCAGCGCCTGAGGCACTCATCTCCCGAAGAGCTGATGGATTATTTTCTCCAAAACTGGTTGGTTGGTTCTTCTTGCGGAGCGGGGGAGGTGTCCGGCGCCGGATTGACAGGGAATTGACGGATCTTGACGGGCTCCCTGTCGTTTCTACCTGCCAAGGGAACGCTGGACCACATCTACAAGGCCTGTCGTCGTCGCTCCCACATCAAACAACGACAACAATGCCAAAACGACAGAACTAATACAATAATTGAGAGAACAAAAATCCTATAGAAAAATATTTAAAAATTTACTGTTTCATCCGAGGCAGTTGGTGGTTACTAGAGACCACTCACGACTAGGAAGGTTGGACGGAACGGCAGGAACGAGACGAAAGGGAATTCCGGATGAAACGGAGAGAAGGGAAGAACAGTCGGAACAAGAGGAACGAGACGAAGAAGAGAACGGACGAAAACTTAGGAACGGGAGAACGGAAAGAACGATTGACTATACGAAATGAACCATTTATTCCCCGAAATGATTGTAACAATTCTGACAATGATGATGATGATGACAATGATGATTAATTGTGAACCCCCAAAATTAAAAACAAATTAAAAACTTTTAATAAAGAAAATTAGATAAATATTTGCCCATAGAATGGAATTGAATTATTGGTAAAGCCCACATTTGGCGCACCTGTGTTGACACCTGTGGCACATCCTGGCCTGTGGCACAGTGCCTCCTGTTACTGATCTTGATCTACAGGACGCGGTCTATATAGGCCCTGGGTCTGCATGTCCCGTGATCCACAGACTGTCATGTTCTGTGTCGTCACAGATAATGGCGTCACAGATAATGACGTCACAGATAATGACGTAGGATGATGAACACAAATGGTGAGTATGAAGAACAACAACAAACACCTTCATCTAAGAAGTTATTCTTTAAGCTGGCTGACCAAGCTTTTCCTGTCACAGTAAGCTTTAAGGGAGAGGTTCGTTAAGGTGAGTAGATGTATGGGTGGAGGGGGGAAGGGGAGTAGGGGTGTGGGGGGGGGGGTTCGTCTCATTAGCATAATCCGTACATCAATCCTATGCCATGTTTTTTTGTTTTGTGTTTGTGTCTGACATACAAAAAGTCATGCTCTTAAATTTGGTTATATACACACATTCAAACACACAGCAATATACAAACAGCTATACACACACACACACACACACACACACACACACACACACACACACACACACACACACACACACACACACACATACACACACACACACACACACACATACACACACACACACACATACACACACACACACACACACACACACACACACACACACACACACACACACACACACACACACATACACACACACACACACATACACACACACACACACACACATACACACACACACACACATACACACACACACACACACACACACACACACACACACACACACACACACACACATACACACACACACACACACACACACACACACACACACACATACATACACACACACACACACACACACACACACATACACACACACACACACACACACACACACACACACACACACACACACACACACATACATACACACACACACACACACACACACACACACACATACACACACACACACACACACACACACACACACACACACACACACATACACACACACACACACACACACACACACACACACACACACACACACACACACACACACACACACACGAAGCTGGAAAAAGTTCAGAGGTATGCCGCTAGGCTAGTCCCAGAACTAAGAGGCATGAGTTATAAGGACAGACTACGTGAACTGCACCTCACGTCGCTGGAAGACAGAAGAGCTAGGGGTGACATGATCACCACATACAAAATTCTCAGGGGGAATTGACAGGGTGGACAAGGATGAATTATTTAACACGGGTGGCACACGTGTTAAATAATTCATAATTCATAAATAAATAATTCATAATAATTCAAGTGGCGCTTTCACCCTGATAGTTCCTTCCTTCCTTCGATTATTAAAAATTAGTAGAAATTACATCTCAAAAGCACATTTTGAAACGCTGTAGGAGATTGACATTTATTCTGACAGCTGACAAAATTAAGGTTAGAGATACGAAGAATTTTCTTTTCTCTTACCCAGTGTAAAAGAGTGACTGTAAAATGTGAAAGAGTGACTGTAAAGTGTGAAAGAGTGACTGTAAAGTGTGAAAGAGTGACTTACCCAGTGTGAAAGAGTAACTGTAAAGTGAAAGAGTGACTTACCCAGTGTGAAAGAGTGACTTACCCAGTGTGAAAGAGTGACTTACCCAGTGTGAAAGAGTGACTGTAAAGTGTGAAAGAGTGACTGTAAAATGTGAAAGAGTGACTGTAAAGTGTGAAAGAGTGACTGTAAAATGTGAAAGAGTGACTTACCCAGTGTGAAAGAGTAACTGTAAAGTGTGAAAGAGTGACTTACCCAGTGTGAAAGAGTAACTGTAAAGTGTGAAAGAGTGACTTACCCTGTGTGAAAGAGTGACTTACCCAGTGTGAAAGAGTGACTTACCCAGTGTGAAAGAGTGACTTACCCAGTGTGAAAGAGTGACTGTAAAGTGTGAAAGAGTGACTTACCCAGTGTGAAAGAGTGACTTACCCAGTGTGAAAGAGTGACTTACCCAGTGTGAAAGAGTGACTTACCCAGTGTGAAAGAGTGACTTACCCAGTGTGAAAGAGTGACTTACCCAGTGTGAAAGAGTGACTTACCCAGTGTGAAAGAGTGACTGTAAAGTGTGAAAGAGTGACTTACCCAGTGTGAAAGAGTGACTTACCCAGTGTGAAAGAGTGACTGTAAAGCGTGAAAGAGTGACTTACCCAGTGTGAAAGAGTAACTGTAAAGTGTGAAAGAGTGACTTACCCAGTGTGAAAGAGTGACTTACCCAGTGTGAAAGAGTGACTTACCCAGTGTGAAAGAGTCCATAGACTGACTTGTGTGTACACGTCAGTCATAGTGTAGATGACTTGCGTAGTGACATGTGCACTATAATTAGTTAATAAGTACAATTAGTTTTACCACCGTGTGTGCGGGGTGCTCCCTGGTTAGCCATCTGCGTTTGTGGGAGAGATATGGTATGTGGGGTACCCACATGACGCATGGTTATGCCCCGAGATGAGGGGAAAACCGCATAATGAGGCGAGTCACTTATAAATACCGTGTCAACATAGGTTACCTCTTATGGGGCTATTCATGCCCGTGCCACCTCTTGGGTGGCTTAATCTTTATCAATCAATCAATGAGGTTACCTCACAAAGCTTGACTATTAGGAACGAGAGCAGATTACTCTGATAAGCTTCCCGAAGAAGCTTTCTTAAAGATTAATAAAACCCCCTCTGTGAATCCCATGAATCTATATGAATCCTATGAATCTTAATCCCACTATGAATCCCCCAATCCATGTGGGATTAAGTGTGATAAACTGGTTACTTTAATTACACATATTCGGATCTACGAAATTTCTCCCTCCCCCCCCCTCCCAGAAGGGGGGGGGGGGTGAGCAGGGGTGGGTGGGGGGGGGTGATTATTCGTGCAAGCAATACTTCAGATATTAATGTGAACCGAGACACTAATTCCCTGCCCAACAGGTTAAGTTAGACGCGATAATAATAATAATAATACACTTTGGATTCTATTTTTGTTGCTCCAACACTCTTCACTCCAAGAGTAACGCATCTTTTTTTCAAGACAAACAATTCCATATATATATATATATATATATATATATATATATATATATATATATATATATATATATATATATATATATATATATATATATATCACGAAAATAAACACGTGATTAAGAATGTGACAATGTCAGACCACGGAGGAAAATGAAACAGGAATTTCCTTAAGTACTTTCGTATATTAAATACATCTTCAGAAGGAATCTATCTATATATATATATATATATATATATATATATATATATATATATATATATATATATATATATATATATATATATGCGAACAAGCCTGAATGGTCCCCAGGACAATATGCAACTGAAAACTCACACCCCAGAAGTGACTCGAACCCATACTCCCAGGAGCCACGCAACTGGTATGTACAAGACGCCTTAATCCACTTGACCATCACGACCGGACAAAATGAGGTGATAGCCGAGGCTATTTGAACCACCCCACCGCCGGCACTCGGATAGTAATCTTGGGCATAGCATTTTACCAAATCACCTCATTCTTAATGAAATGCTATGCCCAAGTAAAATGCTATGCCCAAGATTACTATCCGAGTGCCGGCGGTGGGGTGGTTCAAATAGCCTCGGCTATCACCTCATTTTGTCCGGTCGTGATGGTCAAGTGGATTAAGGCGTCTTGTACATACCAGTTGCGTGGCTCCTGGGAGTATGGGTTCGAGTCACTTCTGGGTTGTGAGTTTTCAGTTATATATATATATATATATATATATATATATATATATATATATATATATATATATATATATATATATATATATATATATATATATATGAGCTGAATGGTAACCCCTTATGAGTTGCATATTGCACAGACGATATTGCAAGCAGAGATAGCTCAGAAGATATCATTTCTGGTACACAGTTCGATTCAGGGGTAGATATAGATACCCCCCCCCCTTAGAACTCCTGTTAGCAAGTTTAGATAATTTTCGCCCTTTTCTAAATTGAAGCTTTTTAAGCTTAACGAGAAAGAAAGAACCCTGCGTAACGTGTTCTTAAGTGTTCTTGTTCTGGTTCTCACCAGAGGGTATGATTATATAACATTTCAAGTCTTAATAGAGAAGTTAAGTGTCTTGGGGCGGTCTTGAGTAGCTTAGATGCGAGGCCTTGGGAGTCTGGTCGTGACTGTGGTGTTAGAGGGATGGCTGGGGTGTGTGTTGGGGGGGGTGTGTGTTGGGGGGGGGTGTGTGTTGGGGGGGGTGTGTGTGTGTTGGGGGTGTGTGTTGGGGGTGTGTGTTGGGGGTGTGTGTTGGGGGTGTGTGTTGGGGGTGTGTGTTGGGGTTGTGTGGGGTGTGTGTGTTGGGGGTGTGTGTTGGGGTGTGTGTGTTGGGGTTGTGTGGGGGGTGTGTGTTGGGGGTGTGTGTTGGGGGTGTGTGTTGGGGGTGTGTGTTGGGGGTGTGTGTGTTGGGGGTGTGTGCTGGGGGGTGTGGCTGGGGGGGGTGAGGGTGTGGCACACACGGGACAGGACCAAGACGTGACGACACACATGGAAACAAAACACCCAAATGAACCAGAAAGGTAAAAGACAGAAAAACAAAGCTAAATGGTAAGACAGCGACGTGAAGACAGTGAGTGGAAGACACTAGTGAAGGAAGAGCTGCAGGAAAATTTCCTTCATGACTTCAAATGTATCACACTAACGAATGAGAGTTAATTATTAATTAATTATTTGAATTAATTATTATTAATTATCTTTAAATAGAGAGAATTAATCGCCTTTCGTAATTGAAAGACAAAAGCTACTAGGCGAGGCCAGGGGTTTTAAATATGCCATAGCTGGAATATAAGAGAGAGGGGACATGATCACGACGTAGAAAATAGTAACAGGAATCGACATAGTTGACAAAGAGGAATTCTTGAAACCTGCCATTTCAACCTACAAGAGATCATAGATTCAAGCTAAGGAAGCAAAGATGCCGAGGAAATAAGAGAAAGTTCACTTTTGTAGAGTGATAGAGAGTTGGAACAAGTGAGAAGGTGGTGTAGGAGGCCAACACCGCCAGTACACAGCACATCCAGCCCAGCTCCTGTGCCAGGTAAGTCCACTACGGGCTCACCATAGCCCGTGCTACTTGCCCCGCTCCTGTGCCAGGTAAGTTACGGGCTCACCAGAGCCCGTGCTACTTGCCCCGCTCCTGTGCCAGGTAAGTCCACTACGGGCTCACCATAGCCCGTGCTACTTGCCCCGCTCCTGTGCCAGGTAAGTTACGGGCTCACCATAGCCCGTGCTACTTGCCCCGCTCCTGTGCCAGGTAAGTTACGGGCTCACCATAGCCCGTGCTACTTGCCCCGCTCCTGTGCCAGGTAAGTTACGGGCTCACCATAGCCCGTGCTACTTGCCCCGTTCCTGTGCCAGGTAAGTTACGGGCTCACCATAGCCCGTGCTACTTGGAACTTGTTCCGAGTAGCTGAATCTATAACAACAACAACAACCGCCAGTAGCTGGCCTCCACGATGTGTTGATGACAAAGAGTACTGGGAAGACGGGACACCACCAGCGTAGCTCTCATTACCTAACTACACTTGCGCAATTACAAATGTGTGCGCGCGTGCAAGAAGAGTCTGGCCATCTTGACACACAGGAAGGGATGATGAGGCGACTTCTCATAACATTATCCGGTGAGATGAGTGAGGTAGAGAGGGAGGAGGTGCGGAGTGAGGTAGGAGAAGGGCAGGGGAAGAGGAGAGACTTAATAAAGGGAGACTGAAGGAACTGAACCTGACGACACTAGAAAAAAAAAGGGAGAGGGGTGTCATGATAGCGACGTATAAAATACTTAAGGGGAGGGATTGACAGACTAGAAATAGAGGAAATGTTCACATTACCAATAGAACAAGGGGGGAGGGGGGTACGGATGGAAGCTAGAGGATCTGATGGGTCATAGAGATGTTAGAAAGTTTTCTTTCAGCATAATAGTAATGAGAAAATGGAATGTACTAAAGGACCAGGTTGTGGAGGCAAACTCCACTCGTAACTTTAAATTAGATATGATAGGGAAATAAGTCAAGAGTCATTGCATTAGATAATAGGGGAGGCTAGTAAGGCGGAGTACAAGAGCCGGAGCTCCATCCTGCAGGCACAAATAGGCCAGTACACACACACACACGCACGCACACACACACACACGCACGCACACACACACAGTAGTAGTTAGTAACAGTTGATTGATTGACAGTTGAGAGGCGGGTCGAAAGAGCATAGCTCAACCCACGCAAAGACAACTAGGTGTACACACACACACACACACACACACACACACACACACACACACACACACACACACACACACACACACACACACACACACACACACACAAACATTCAAACAAGAAAATGGGACAACGTTTCGACCCATCGAGGACAGCCCTAAATTACATTCCAGAAACAAATCCACAAATTTGCATTCCAAAACCCGCGGAAAAACTTGAGTCAGACGCCTCATTGTTGTCGTCTTGAAGGATTGTGATCCCTTTCCTTGTCGTGGTCTCCAGGGGACGACGACGGGCCAGCTCTCACCATGTTGTCTCTTGTCAGTCACTCTGGCGGCAATTTACAACACTTTTTTTTCTTGGAAGACAGTTGAGTTTTGACAGTGTGTTGCTGGTGAGAGATTAAGGGGGGGGGGAGGGGGGAGGGAGGGGAGAGGGGGAGGGGGAGGGGGGAGGGAGGGGAGAGGGGGAGGGGGAGGGGGAGGGGGAGGGGGAGGGGGGAGGGGAGGGGGGAAGGGTTAATTGGTTATGAAGGGGAAGGGTGATGTGTGTGTGTGTGCGGGGGTTATCTTGAGGTTATCTTGAGATGATATCGGGGCTTAGAGTCCCTGCGGCCCGGTCCTCGACCAGGCCTCACGTTCCCGGGAAGCAGCCCGTAGCAGCTGTCTAACTCCCCAGGTACTTATTTAACTGCTAGGTGAACAGGAGCATGAGGGGTGAAAGAAACTCTGGCCGTTTGTTTCCGCCTCCACCGGGGATTGAATCCGGAACCTTAGGACTACGAATCCCGAGCGCTGTCCACTCAGCCGTCAGGCCCCTTAGGGGGAAGGATGGGGGTGGGGGGGATGTGTTGTGTAGGATAGTTGGTAAGTCCGTCATCCTAAAGTTTCCCAACGTCAAGAAATTGTCGTACTAAAGTTGCCCTTATCCTAACCTACCAGAGAGACCCGAAACAGAAAACGGGACAGTATGTCAACGTCGCGAGCCGCGACTATTTTTCTAGCACGACGATTTTTGGCCGTAGACAGTATGTACGTCAACATGCGACGGACGTTTTATCGGGAGGGTGGATTGGGTGGTGCTAACGAGGTGGTGTTGGTGGTAATAGATGGGGGTAGTGGTGGTGATGGTGGTAGTGGAGGCGGGTACTGGTGGTAGTGGAGGGTGGGTGGTAGTCGTGGTTTTGGTGGTAGTGGTGGTAGTGGTAGTAGTGGTGGTGGTAGTTGTGGTAGTGGTGGTAGTGGTGGTAGTGGTGGCAGTGGTGGTAGTGGTGGTAGTAGTGGTAATGGTGGTAGTGGTGGCAGTGGTGGTAGTGGTGGTAGTGGTGGCAGTGGTGGTAGTGGTGGTAATGGTGGTAGTGGTGGTAGTGGTGGTAGTGGTGGCAGTGGTGGCAGTGGTGGTAGTGGTGGTAGTGGTGGCAGTGGTGGTAGTGGTGGTACTGGTGGCAGTGGTGGTAGTGGTGGCAGTGGTGGTAGTGGTGGTAGTGGTGGTAGTGGTGGTAGTGGTGGCAGTGGTGGTAATGGTGGTAGTGGTGGCAGTGGTGGTAGTGGTGGCAGTGGTGGTAGTGGTGGTAGTGGTGGTAGTGGTGGCAGTGGTGGTAGTGGTGGCAGTGGTGGTAGTGGTGGCAGTGGTGGTAGTGGTGGCAGTGGTGGTAGTGGTGGTAGTGGTGGCAGTGGTGGTAGTGGTGGTAGTGGTGGTAGTGGTGGCAGTGGTGGTAGTGGTGGCAGTGGTGGTAGTGGTGGCAGTGGTGGCAGTGGTGGTAGTGGTGGCAGTGGTGGTAGTGGTGGCAGTGGTGGCAGTGGTGGTAGTGGTGGTAGTGGTGGCAGTGGTGGTAGTGGTGGTAGTGGTGGTAGTGGTGGTAGTGGTGGCAGTGGTGGCAGTGGTGGCAGTGGTGGCAGTGGTGGTAGTGGTGGTAGTGGTGGCAGTGGTGGTAGTGGTGGTAGTGGTGGTAGTGGTGGCAGTGGTGGTAGTGGTGGTAGTGGTGGTAGTGGTGGCAGTGGTGGTAGTGGTGGTAGTGGTGGTAGTGGTGGTAGTGGTGGCAGTGGTGGTAGTGGTGGTAGTGGTGGTAGTGGTGGTAGTGGTGGCAGTGGTGGTAGTGGTGGTAGTGGTGGTAGTGGTGGTAGTGGTGGCAGTGGTGGTAGTGGTGGTAGTGGTGGTAGTGGTGGCAGTGGTGGTAGTGGTGGTAGTGGTGGTAGTGGTGGTAGTGGGGGTGTATCACACAGAGGGTGAAGGTCAGAGTGGAAACTCAGACGTATAAACTCTGATTCTCATGTCCCGATATTTCTCCTGACTTTCAAGGTCTCCTGATCTCGCCTGATGATCTTCACTGGATGAGTTTAACCATTTATGCCTATCCCCCCTTCCGGCTAGATGAATATCCGTCATATACCCATCTACCTCTCCCCCTACACTAAATGGATATCCCTTAAACCTATCCCAACCTAAGCTACAAGCATATCCCACCAACCTCTCCCCAAACCGTCCTTCACAACGGATAGTTATCCCCCCATGAACGCCGACCTATCCATGCACCATCCCATGATCCCCCATCCCTCCCCTGGGACAGCTAGCCAGCTGCGAGAACTACATAACCCTCCCCAGAGAGTAATATTAATCTACTTGATCCTGCATTATTCACCGCGCCTTCAGAGCCGAGTCCTCTCTCGGTGAATGACATTCATCCCATCATCCACTTGGCTTTGTACTCTCTCTCTCTCTCTCTCCTCCACTGTTTTTGTTCGCCGCCAGCCACCCACCACGCCCACCGCCCACATGCGAGCCTCTGGTAGCGGGGCACGACGCCCATCCACCACCTCATCCCGCCCATTTCAATATGTATTCATCATATTCACCAGAACTCACTAGTCACTTGTGCAACTATGTCAATATAGCCACTATACACCCCCCCTCGTCTTCACCAACCACTATTGCTATGACTGTACCACCCTGTCTGTCTGTCTGTCTCAAGCAAAACAGACAGTTGGGGCTCAGTCCATATTGGGTTGGGTTGCAAGTCACGCCTCTCCGGTCCATCAGTTAGGGCTCATCTCACCCACAACAGAGGTCAACTGACGTCATGCTCACGGCTTCTCCAATTCTAGGGTGTTCTGTCCCTCCTACCCTTCCCTCTCCCCCCCCCCCCCACACACACACACAGTGACTGGCTGTGAAAGTGAGTGCTTTCCTTGCTTTCATTGTTCTCTTGACCCAAGTGGTGGCTCTCTGTCTCTCTCTCTGTGTCTCTCTCTCTCTCTCTCTCTCTCTTTCTCTCTCTCTCTCTCTCTCTCTCTCTCTCTCTCTCTCTCTCTCTCTCTCTCTCTCTCTCTCTCTTTCTCTCTCTCTCTCTATAACCTGGTGTTCTCTTTCTCAAATCGTGCCTTAACTGCGACGGGGGTTCTTCTCTTCAACTGCTGTTCTCTCGATGTGTGTTCTTCCCAAGCGGTGTTCTCTCTCTCTCTCTCTCTCTCTCTCTCTCTCTCTCTCTCTCTCTCTCTCTCTCTCTCTCTCTCTCTCTCTCTCTCTCTCTCTCTCTCACTCTCTCCTGTTTCTGATCTCTCCAGTACTTACCTAACCAGTTTACTTCCCTCCCACCTCCTCACCCCGCCAAAAAAAGGGAATGGAAATATATTACATTTCTTTTCCTGCATCTTTTCAATCACCGGCATCTCAATTGCCCCCTTCCCTCCCTCATCAATATTCCCCACCAGCCAACAACCTACAATCTCAATCCAATATTTTCTGCTGGTTAAACCAAGATCAGGTTTGTGTGGGGCTCTTTTTATTGAACTGTTTCCCCCTAATCTATTTTTTTCTGTGACTTCTCTGTCAGTTCCATCCTGGGGGATTCTCCCTGAAGTTTCTAGTATCATCCTTGATCTCCCTGTTGTAGTATCATCCTGATCTCCCTGCAGCATCTCCCTGATCTCTTCCTTGCAGCATCTTTCTGAGACTACACTGAATGAGTTGGCTGGAGGCTGCAGAGATGAGTGTGTGTACCGAGTGTGCTGTTTCTTGTAGGAGTTTCCTCAAGCTCAGATCTTTGCAGGTGATTGGCTGCTGGATGCTGCAAAAGACACCTCCATCACTGGTTGTCGCCTCCATCACTGCTAAACCCTCCCCCCATCACTAATAAAGCCTCCCCCATCACTGCTAAACCCTCCCCCCATCACTAATAAACCCTCCCCCATCACTGCTAAAGCCTCCCCCATCACTGCTAAACCCTCCCCCATCACTGCTAAACCCTCCCTCATCACTGCTAAACCCTCCCCCATCACTGCTAAAGCCTCCCCCATCACTGCTAAAGCCTCCCCCATCACTGCTAAAGCCTCCCCCATCACTGCTAAACCCTCCCCCATCACTGCTAAACCCTCCCCCATCACTCCCAGCACGACAAACCCTCCCCATAATGAGTAACGACCAATAACGACCAGCATAAACTATCAGGATCTATTGATGGTCAGCACGGGGCCTCTAATTGCCCTAATTGCTCTTGTATAACTCAGTGTCTAGGTGATTGATTCCAGCGGCAGCGGAAGTTATCAGGGAGTATCAGGCAGCCGATGGAGGGGAAGAATTAGGTAGTATCAGGCAGCCGATGGAGGGGAAGAATTAGGTAGTATCAGGCAGGGTACTGAAAATAGTGAAAAACAGAGAGAGACGATTTTTCCGGAAAAAAATTGTAACATTGAACAATGTAAACAAAGAACAGCTGATTTTCCGGAATAAGAATTTGTTTACATTGTTCAATTGGTTACAACTTATTTTCCGGAAAGTCAGCTGTTTTTTGTTTACATTGTTCAAGGGTTACAAAGAACAGCTGATTTTCCGGAAAATAATTTGTAACCCTGAACAATGTAAATAAAAAAACAGCTGATTTTCCGGAAAATAATTTGTAACCCTGAACAATGTAAACAAAAAACAGCTGATTTTCCGGAGAATAATTTGTAACCCTGAACAATGTAAACAAAAAACAGCTGATTTTCCGGAGAATAATTTGTAACCCTGGACAATGTAAACAAAAAACAGCTGATTTTCCGGAAAATAATTTGTAACCCTTGAACAATGTAAACAAAGAACAGCTGAGACTTTGACGCTTCCTTAAAACCTATTGTGCCGTCAGTTATTGATGCTCTGACATCCTGTCTCAACTGACAGGTGACAGTTGACAACTGTCTGTCACAGTTGACATTTCTGTTTGAGCTGACAGCCTATCTTTTGTAACATAAAGTCTTCCATGATTTCCTGTCTAGTTTGGCTTCTTGTCCCCTCAAGAGTTCCTTTAGCCATAGCCTCGTACCTTTATACGTAATGGACCAATCCGTTAAATATGCGACGCAATAGCAAAACTTAAACCCCCCCGTAAAACGGACGTTTTTCTTCCTAATTACCGGTTTTCGGCAACAAGTGGGTTGCTTAGGCTTGGATATCGTTAGTTAAGGGGAAACACAGTTATCTTCTTTCACGGAGCGGTAATTCGCTATCTGCAACGTCTGGCTTCTTAACCCCCTAGTGTAGCTACCAAGTATACCATACATCCCGTGGAGTATACCATACATCCCATGAGTCTACCATGCCCCTATGACTGACACTATCATTCACCATCTCAACCCACGTGGTCCAGCCTTCTCGTCACTCAGCCTCTTCTCTATAATTAGCTATCATGATAATTATATAATTACCGAGTACAGAACAAGAGCGAACCTCTCCCACCCCCTTCCATCCCCCCAACCCCCCTCCCTCCTCAACACACGAGCTGTGATAAGGTTTTATTTACTAAGAACAAACCTGAATGGAGATGAGAATGAATCGTTGTGAGAGACGTTATGAGAACGGAGTACCAGTTCTGACGAGTCCCTCCTACTGTAGTGAGTCCCGTTTTCTCTGAAATTTGATGTCAATTCCTGCGCAAGCGCAGAGATGTATTCATGCCACTGAGCGCAGATGGTGATGATACCAAGCTGAACATGAAGGAAAGAAGGTGACTATAGAGTGCTACAGGGTATCAACAGGGTAAGAGCATCAACAGGGTAAGGTCATCAACAGGGTAAGGGCATCAACAGGGTAAGGGCATCAACATAATATAACATGAACAAGCTATAGAACTCCAATGGCAACTTATCTCACCAATCTATTACCAAGGTAGAACAGGGCAAAAGATGGGTTAGATAAGTGGCCATTGGAGTTTAGTCCCCTAGCAAATGTAACGTTATGTGGGTGAATGTGAGCGGTTGAACTACAGATTAATATAGACTAGGAAGATAGTTGAAGACCTCAAGAGGAGGAAGGCCCTCGGAGAACACACACACACACACACACACACACACACACACACACACACACACACACACACGCAAAGGAGTACCATATAATCCCGAGAGTGCACTAAATGAGCGACTCTACTGTGACCTCACCATAGCTGCCAGCCAAGACAGATCACAGAGCACCACTGCCCCCTGGCTGACGCCTCCGGAACAGTCAGTGATGCTGGGTTTTGCTCATCTCTTCCTACGCGTTACACATCTCAACCCAGCGGGTTTTCTTCCTATTGGGGAGTGTTGTACATGCTGCTATGACGGTGTGTCCACTCACAGGATGAGTGGCGCTGCCTAAGACTGTCACTCTGGCGGTGTGTTCACTCACAGGATGAGTGGCACTGTCCAATACTGTCACTATGGCGGTGTGTCCACTCACAAGATGAGTGGCGCTGCCCAATACTGTCACTATGGCGGTGTGTCCACTCACAGGATGAGTGGCGCTGCCCAATACTGTCACTATGGCGGTGTGTCCACTCACAGGATGAGTGGCGCTGCCCAATACTGTCACTATGGCGGTGTGTCCACTCACAGGATGAGTGACGCTGCCCAATACTGTCACTATGGCGGTGTGTCCACTCACAGGATGAGTGGCGCTGCCCAATACTGTCACTATGGCGGTGTGTCCACTCACAGGATGAGTGGCGCTGCCTAATACTGTCACTATGGCGGTGTGTCCACTCACAGGATGAGTGACGCTGCCCAATACTGTCACTATGGCGGTGTGTCCACTCACAGGATGAGTGGCGCTGCCCAATACTGTCACTATGGCGGTGTGTCCACTCACAGGATGAGTGGCGCTGCCTAATACTGTCACTATGGCGGTGTGTCCACTCACAGGATGAGTGACGCTGCCCAATACTGTCACTATGGCGGTGTGTCCACTCACAGGATGAGTGACGCTGCCCAATACTGTCACTCTGGCGGTGTGTCCACTCACAGGATGAGTGGCGCTGCCCAATACTGTCACTATGGCGGTGTGTCCACTCACAGGATGAGTGGCGCTGCCCAATACTGTCACTATGGCGGTGTGTCCACTCACAGGATGAGTGGCGCTGCCCAATACTGTCACTATGGCGGTGTGTCCACTCACAGGATGAGTGGCGCTGCCCAATACTGTCACTATGGCGGTGTGTCCACTCACAGGATGAGTGACGCTGCCCAATACTGTCACTCTGGCGGTGTGTCCACTCACAGGATGAGTGGCGCTGCCCAATACTGTCACTATGGCGGTGTGTCCACTCACAGGATGAGTGGCGCTGCCCAATACTGTCACTATGGCGGTGTGTCCACTCACAGGATGAGTGGCGCTGCCCAATACTGTCACTATGGCGGTGTGTCCACTCACAGGATGAGTGGCGCTGCCCAATACTGTCACTATGGCGGTGTGTCCACTCACAGGATGAGTGACGCTGCCCAATACTGTCACTCTGGCGGTGTGTCCACTCACAGGATGAGTGGCGCTGCCCAATACTGTCACTATGGCGGTGTGTCCACTCACAGGATGAGTGGCGCTGCCCAATACTGTCACTATGGCGGTGTGTCCACTCACAGGATGAGTGGCGCTGCCCAATACTGTCACTATGGCGGTGTGTCCACTCACAGGATGAGTGACGCTGCCCAATACTGTCACTCTGGCGGTGTGTCCACTCACAGGATGAGTGGCGCTGCCCAATACTGTCACTATGGCGGTGTGTCCACTCACAGGATGAGTGACGCTGCCCAATACTGTCACTATGGCGGTGTGTCCACTCACAGGATGAGTGACGCTGCCCAATACTGTCACTATGGCGGTGTGTCCACTCACAGGATGAGTGACGCTGCCCAATACTGTCACTATGGCGGTGTGTCCACTCACAGGATGAGTGACGCTGCCCAATACTGTCACTATGGCGGTGTGTCCACTCACAGGATGAGTGACGCTGCCCAATACTGTCACTATGGCGGTGTGTCCACTCACAGGATGAGTGGCGCTGCCCAATACTGTCACTATGGCGGTGTGTCCACTCACAGGATGAGTGGCGCTGCCCAATACTGTCACTATGGCGGTGTGTCCACTCACAGGATGAGTGACGCTGCCCAATACTGTCACTCTGGCGGTGTGTCCACTCACAGGATGAGTGGCGCTGCCCAATACTGTCACTATGGCGGTGTGTCCACTCACAGGATGAGTGGCGCTGCCCAATACTGTCACTATGGCGGTGTGTCCACTCACAGGATGAGTGGCGCTGCCCAATACTGTCACTATGGCGGTGTGTCCACTCACAGGATGAGTGGCGCTGCCCAATACTGTCACTATGGCGGTGTGTCCACTCACAGGATGAGTGACGCTGCCCAATACTGTCACTCTGGCGGTGTGTCCACTCACAGGATGAGTGGCGCTGCCCAATACTGTCACTATGGCGGTGTGTCCACTCACAGGATGAGTGGCGCTGCCCAATACTGTCACTATGGCGGTGTGTCCACTCACAGGATGAGTGGCGCTGCCCAATACTGTCACTATGGCGGTGTGTCCACTCACAGGATGAGTGACGCTGCCCAATACTGTCACTATGGCGGTGTGTCCACTCACAGGATGAGTGACGCTGCCCAATACTGTCACTCTGGCGGTGTGTCCACTCACAGGATGAGTGGCGCTGCCCAATACTGTCACTATGGCGGTGTGTCCACTCACAGGATGAGTGACGCTGCCCAATACTGTCACTATGGCGGTGTGTCCACTCACAGGATGAGTGACGCTGCCCAATACTGTCACTATGGCGGTGTGTCCACTCACAGGATGAGTGACGCTGCCCAATACTGTCACTATGGCGGTGTGTCCACTCACAGGATGAGTGACGCTGCCCAATACTGTCACTATGGCGGTGTGTCCACTCACAGGATGAGTGACGCTGCCCAATACTGTCACTATGGCGGTGTGTCCACTCACAGGATGAGTGGCGCTGCCCAATACTGTCACTATGGCGGTGTGTCCACTCACAGGATGAGTGGCGCTGCCCAATAAACTCGCCCCTCGGGGCAAAATTTAAAATTGATCTCAACACTCCAGCATTCCTAACTCTCTCTCACCTTTTACACACAATAATCTACTTTATCTTTTTCCTCATTCCTCTTCAATCTCTCTCTCTCCTCAACCCCCCGTTTGCATTTCTTGTTATCATCCTCTCTCCTAGTCTTATCTCCATATTATTCCCATTATCGCTACGTTATCCTTTTCAATTTTTTCTCGTTCTTCATCATCCTTGTTTTCTCCTTTCTCTTATTCGTTTTCCTCACCCACTTTCCTCTTTCGTGTTCCTCCTCCTCCTCTCTTAATATTCTTCCCTTCATTCCCAAATGTAACAGGGAACGCAACAGGGAATACAACAGAATAACCGAGAACATTCTTAAGATCTGTTATCTTAAGAATCTGTTATCTTAAGAATCTGTTATCTTAAGAATCTGTTATCTTAAGAATCTGTGAATCACAGTCACATACATAGATGAAACATACACATACAAACTGAAAGTATTTTTATACTATTCAACACAACAGACTCTTGCTTTATCTGGTGTACATATGGTCGAGTGTTTACGAGGGTGAAGGAGTACCTTTCAGAAATGAAACAATGGGTTACAGTGAGGGAGAAGATACCATAGAGAGAGGTAACGAGAGGAGTACCACAAGGGTCGGTACTAGCGCAGAGTGGGGAGCATAGATGGAAGCTGGAGACAGAAGAGAGAGAGTTACAGAGACGTTACAAAGAACGTCTTAATTCAGGGTTTAAGTCACCTCGGAAGCGGTCTGGGCGAAGAAGTGGGTGAAACCAACTCAGTGTTCAGTTTTAACTGAAAAACGTGGAAATAGAGTGATTGTATTATAGCAATTTTGTATGGAAGGCGGGATTAGGATTTGATGGTTATCCATGCCTGCTCATCTAGAGAAGCGAGCACGCACGCTCACACGCACATGCACACACACAAACACACACACACACACACACACATACTGAACCTCACGTCCCTGGAAAACAGAAGAGTAAGAGGGAGACATGATAACCACCTACAAAATTCTCAGGGGAATTGACAGAGTGGACAAAGACAAACTCTTCAGCACGGGTGGGACACGAACAAGGGGACACAGGTGGAAACTTAGTACTCAGATGAGCCACAGAGACGTTAGAAAGAATTTTTTCAGTGTCAGAGTAGTTAATAAATGGAATGCTCTAGGAAGTGATGTGGTGGAGGCTGACTCCATACACAGTTTCAAATGTAGATATGATAGATTCCAGTAGGCTCAGGAATCTGTACACCAGTTGATTGACGGTTGAGAGGCGGGATCAAAGAGCCAGAGCTCAACCCCCCCGCAAGCACAACTACGCGTGTACTACTAGGTGAGTACACACACATACACACACACACACACTAGAATTTCCATCCCTTTTTCTATCACAAAAAAACATCACCTCAGAGAAATTATATATATTGAGAACCTCCTTAATGTTACGATATACCCAAGACATCCACGGGCGGCCGGCCCTTTATTACGGAACACGGAAAGTAGCGCCAAAGGAAAATACCTCATTCCCCCCCCCCACCCCTAGGTAATTGGGACTCCGGCCCGCTCGTGTTCCGTATTTGGTCTTAAGGCGGCCGTGTTCCGTATTTGGTCTTAAAACTGCCGTGTTTCGTATTTGGTCTTAAAACGGTCTTATCCCCTATTAGGTCTTTGGCCCGACTTTGGCCGGGTCCTCAGTCCCTCTCCCTCTTCCGGACAAGTATCCTAATTACCCAGGTAAATTACAGAGTACAGGTGAGAGAGAGTCAGGTACAGAAGCAAGATGAGGTACTGAGGCAGCTACAGATACAGGTACATGCCACTTACAGCCCCGCTCCTGTACCAGGTAAGTCCCCCTACGGGCTCTACCATAGCCCCCTGCTACTTACAACCTTTTGCTCCTAGCTGAATCTAAAACCACAACAACTGGTACATAACCCGGTACAGATACAGCGGCAGGTACAGAATAAGTTACAGACACCCTTGTGGACGTAGTAGCCAAAACCACGACTGTAACAATACAGCTTATCACACTTAAAAAAAATAAAAAATAAAAAGGAAATTATACGCTGAAAACCTATTGAGAATATTCAACTCAAAATTGCATTTGGCGAATTTTTGAATTGTATTACGAGTCGCGGCCTTGACCAGTATAGCGGTTGTATATGTGTGTATGCGTTCACGGGGCGATACAGGTCTATACAGCACCTAGTACTCCCCTCCCCCCCGCCCACAACAAGTTACTTAGAACGGTGTTGACCAGACCACACACTAGACGGTGAAGGGACGACGACGTTTCGGTCCGTCCTGGACCATTCTCAAGTCAATTGTCAATCGACAATCTCAAGTCGCACAATCGACTTGAGAATGGGTCCAGGACGGACCGAATCGTCGTCGTCCCTTCACCTTCTAGTGTGTGGTCTGGTCAACATACTTTAGCCACGTTATTGTGACTCATCGCCTACTTAGAATAGTCCCCCTTAATTTAAGTGGAGTGTACAACAAGTTTGTTAGTGGCACCCTGATACATGTAAACATCATTCTGTATAACCGGTTGACCTACACAAATAATTGTACAGTTATCATTTCTAATGTTACTATGAAAGTAATAGGAATTAAGTGGCAAATGACCAGGAGGCGGTACAGACGAGGAAGCAGATAGCAAACAAGAAGAAGGACCACGAGGAAGACGTAGGAGGAGGAGGAGGAGGAGAAAATCCCGAGAATGACTCGACAGACAGAATGATCTCCAGAAGCAACATTACAAGTGACAACAAACATTTGTCTCCATAACACTTGTGGCTTCAGCCAGAGTGACAAGGTAGATGCCATGCACACGCCTTGTATCAGGGCCCCAGCTCTCCCAAATGCCTTGTATCAGGGCCCCAGCTCTCCCAAATGCCTTGTATCAGGGCCCCAGCTCTCCCAAATGCCTTGTATCAGGGCCCCAGCTCCCTAAAATGCTTTATATCAGGGCCCCAGCTCCCCAAGATGCCTTATATCAGGGCCCCAGCTCTCCAAGATGCCTTATATCAGGGCCCAGCTCCCTAAAATGCTTTATATCAGGGCCCCAGCTCCCCAAGAAGCCTTATATCAGGGCCCCAGCTCCCTAAAATGCTTTATACCAGGGCCCCAGCTCCCCAAGATGCCTTATATCAGGGCCCCAGCTCCCCAAGATGTCTTATATCAGGGCCCCAGCTCCCTAAGATGCCTTATATCAGGGCCCAGCTCCCTAAAATGCCTTATATCAGGGCCCCAGCTCTCCCAAATGCCTTATATCAGGGCCCCAGCTCTCCCAAATGCCTTATATCAGGGCCCCAGCTCCCTAAGATGCCTTATATTAGGGCCCCAGCTCTCCCAAATGCCTTATATCAGGGCCCCAGCTCCCTAAGATGCCTTATATCAGGGCCCCAGCTCCGTAAGATGCCTTATATCAGGGCCCCAGCTCCCCAAGATGCCTTATATCAGAGGCCCAGCTCCTCAAGATGCCTTATATCAGGGCCCAGCTCCCTAAGATGCCTTATATCAGGGCCCCAGCTCCCTAAGACGCCTTATATCAGGGCCCAGCTCCCTAAGACGCCTTATATCAGGGCCCAGCTCCCTAAGACGCCTTATATCAGGGCCCCAGCTCCCTAAGACGCCTTATATCAGGGCCCAGCTCCCTAAGACGCCTTATATCAGGGCCCAGCTCCCTAAGATGCCTTATATCAGGGCCCAGCTCCCTAAAATGCCTTATATCAGGGCCCCAGCTCTCCCAAATGCCTTATATCAGGGCCCCAGCTCTCCCAAATGCCTTATATCAGGGCCCCAGCTCCCTAAGATGCCTTATATCAGGGCCCCAGCTCTCCCAAATGCCTTATATCAGGGCCCCAGCTCCCTAAGATGCCTTATATCAGGGCCCCAGCTCCGTAAGATGCCTTATATCAGGGCCCCAGCTCCCCAAGATGCCTTATATCAGAGGCCCAGCTCCTCAAGATGCCTTATATCAGGGCCCAGCTCCCTAAGATGCCTTATATCAGGGCCCCAGCTCCCTAAGACGCCTTATATCAGGGCCCAGCTCCCTAAGACGCCTTATATCAGGGCCCAGCTCCCTAAGACGCCTTATATCAGGGCCCCAGCTCCCCAAGATGCCTTATATCAGAGGCCCAGCTCCTCAAGATGCCTTATATCAGGGCCCAGCTCCCTAAGATGCCTTATATCAGGGCCCCAGCTCTCCCAAATGCCTTATATCAGGGCCCCAGCTCTCCCAAATGCCTTATATCAGGGCCCCAGCTCCCTAAGATGCCTTATATCAGGGCCCCAGCTCCCCAAGATGCCTTATATCAGAGGCCCAGCTCCTCAAGATGCCTTATATCAGGGCCCAGCTCCCTAAGATGCCTTATATCAGGGCCCCAGCTCCCCAAGATGCCTTATATCAGAGGCCCAGCTCCTCAAGATGCCTTATATCAGGGCCCAGCTCCCTAAGATGCCTTATATCAAGGCTCCAGCTCCCCCAGACGCCTTATATCAGGGCCCAGCTCCCTAAGACGCCTTATATCAGGGCCTCAAGAAAGGGAGAAGATTGATATAAACAGCAAAAAAGTTAAAGAAGAGGAGAAGAGAGGGAAGAGAATGACGACAGGGGAATCACAGGAGAGGAGACATGAGAAAATAAGGAGAGAGAGAGAGAGAAACCACCGATGAAGATGGACACAAGGACGACAAGAAGACACACATGGAAGAATAACAAGGAAAGAGAGGTTAAGAGAGGTTGGTAGATAAACACGAAAGAGGAGATAGTACAAAAATTAAGAGAACAAAAAGAAAAAAACAACAGACGAAGAAAGATTAGGAGAAAGAAGGGAACGGTAACACGAATGAGAGAATGAGGGAGAGAAACGGAGAGAACTGTGAGAGATAGAGAGCCAGAGTGCATAAGAAGTGAGAGACAAGAGAATGAATGAATAAAAGAGAAAACAGGAAAATGGGAAAGGAGTAAAGGAGTGGATACGAAAGAGTAAAGTGGTTTATAGAACAGAAATGGGGGAAACGAAAAATAGGAAAGGTGACAAAGAGAGAGAGAGAGAGAGAGAGAGAGAGAGAGAGAGAGAGAGAGAGAGAGAGAGAGAGAGAGAGAGAGAGAGAGAGAGAGAGAGAGAGAGAGAGAGAGAAAAGGAACAATTTGGGCTAAACAATAATCAGCATCTCTGTTCACTTCCATATTAGGCTGAGTCATTCTATCTCAGCGCCCCTGGCGGATGCTGTTATTATTATTTTTTTTTCGGGGGGAGGGGGGAGGGGGAGAGGGGGACATGTTGTTGTTTGACAATTATCAGCAGGTCCTCCTTCCTCTGCCAGAGGCTCAGGTGCGTATAATATAGCCACCCAACACCTGAGAGATCTGTGAAATATATCCACCCAACACCTGAGAGGGTGTGAAATATATCCACCCAACACCTGAGAGGTCTGTGAAATATATCCACCAAACATCTGAGAACTGTATAACACCTACACCTGAGGCCTCAATATATGTCAACACCTACCGTCCATATTATCTCACCACCCAACACCCCAGGGCCACAAACATATGGTATATTCATTAGCTTTACTATAGAGAATTGGATAATTTTCTGTGTTTCAAAAGCTAGACACAGCTCTATGTAAACAATGTATTTAGCCCTTGCATAAAATATTGAGTTATATATAACTTTATATATAAAGTTATATATAACTTTATATATAAGGTGTTATATATAACTTTATATATAAGGTGTTATATAAAAACGGTAACACTTTTGGCACCATTATTATTGT
>NC_091172.1:26351561-26461561 GCF_040958095.1 Procambarus clarkii
CTAATGTGGCTGTACAGCAATTTAGGTTGAGTCTTTGCCTTGCTTGCGATGTCATTTTCGTATTGTCTTTCTGCCTCTCTTCTCAACCTGACATATTCATTCCTGGCACTCTGGTATCTTTCTCTGCTCTCAAGTGTCCTGTTATTTCTATAGTTTCTCCATGCCCTTTTACTTTGCTGCTTAGCTAGACTACATCTCTGATTAAACCATGGGTTTCTCATCCTCATTTCATTGCTTTCCTTTTGGACTGGGACAAACTTATCTGCTGCCTCCTTACACTTCTACTTGATGTAGTCCATCATGTCTTGGATCGTCTTTCCCCTGAGCTCTGTTTCCCCATGGTATATCTGTCAGGAATTTTCTTATCTCCTCATAGTTTCCCTTTCGCAATGCCAGCCTTTTGTTTTCAGTACCCTTCCTCGAGCTCAATAACCCTTCTTCAATCAGGTACTCAAACGCAAGTACACTGTGGTCGCTCATTCCTACTGGGGCCTCGAAACCGTGTGTGTGTGTGTGTGTGTGTGTGTGTGTGTGTGTGTGTGTGTGTGTGTGTGTGTGTGTGTGTGTGTGTTATGCGTTTGCGCTTAAGAACGTGAACAAAAATTTATACTCTGAAATAAGATTATATTGTAACGAAATACGACCAAAATTGCAGATACGTGACGCCAAACGAAGGCCCCCCGAGGCACTCAGATCACCGAATCATTCAGATCACCGAGTCACTCAGATCACCGTGCCACTCAGATCACCGAGTCACTCAGATCACCGAGTCACTCAGATCACAGAGTCACTCAGATCACCGAGTCACTCAGATCACCGTGCCACTCAGATCACCGAGTCACTCAGATCACCGAGCCACTCAGATCGCCGACTCACACTGGCGTCACCCGCCGTCGATCATTGTCTTACTGCGTGATAAAAATGAACTTATTTCGGAGCAAAATGATTTCTTTTCAAGTTGCAAATTCCGCACTGGCGTTACAGTAAGCTGATATGTTATATTTATTCACTATTTACAGCATTCTAAGAGTCTTCGGGTGGCTTAGGGGTGGCTGTGGGTGGCTTTGGTGGCTTAGGGGTGGCTGTGGGTGGCTTAGGGATGGCTTTGGATACTTCCATGGACCCCCATCATAGTGCCAGAAACCCTCAAGCCCTTCGTGAGGGCCTTGTGTGTCTTGTGAGGTTCCTGTCCACGCTGAACTGGCTGGCCAAAGGGACCCCCTGGCCTTAATCATCATTTAACAGGTATACCGCCCCAACCAAACCCCCCCTTCCCCCTCCCCCCCTCTCCCCATGGCCCCGGAGCAGCAGCCAAGCCATCACAGGCAAAACGATCCGCTCCCCCCCCACAACTCTCGAAGAATAATGTTTACCAGAAACGAAAAAAAACACGTTTTTTCGTCGATTGTGGGGCGTCGTTGGCGTCTACAATCCTCAATTTTCGAGCATTTCTTTCTCCCGGCGGCGGCACAGACCGCTTCCATATCCGGCTGTGTAATGAAACCATCCGGGCGAGCTTACGACGCGCGCCGTCAGGGGGTCAATATTGCCGCCTTTTTGGGGGCTATGTCGCTGCGGCGGTGTCGCCACCAGGAAAAAAAAAACAGACGGTCGTGCGGAATCTGTGGATCTTACGAACCTCTCTTGTCGTGTTCCGCGCATCGACGACTATGTGACCGCGGGCACACCATCATCGTAGACAGCAACATGTTCGGTAATGACCTTTGTCTGGCTTAGCCGTCACACAAACGGGTAATTAGACGGAGAGCAATGTCGTCCGGAGGGGTGGTGACCTTCGACGGCCCGTCCCTCGTGCAATGTTGCAGGCAACCTTGATCTCCTCCACAGGTCGTGCAACGCGCTCCTGCGATGACGGGGTTCCATGCAGTAAGTCACCGTTGGGCTCACTGTTGTCTTATTGCAAGATTTTGTTTTATTCTGGTTCGAGGGTCTAGCGTCCCAAATAGTCGGTTTGGTTAGGTAGAGAGAGGGACGGGGACAGGACAGAACGGGTGGGGACAGGACAGGACGGGTGGGGACAGGTCAGGACGGGTGGGGACAGGTCAGGACGGGTGGGGACAGGACAGGGGGTGGGGACAGGACAGAACGGGTTGGGACAGGACAGGACGGGTGGGGGCAGGACAGGACGGGTGGGGGCAGGACAAGACGGGTAGGGATAGGACAGGAAGGATAAGGAAAGGATAGCCGTTCTCTCTCCTACAATTTAGCCTTTCCTGCCATTGTAATCAATTCCTTCATAAAATCTGCAAAAAGACAATTATTACGAAATGGCAAATAATTGGGGAGAGGCTGGGAATGGGGAGTGATGGGAAGGGGTCTGGGGGAGGGGGGATAGGGAGCGACCTGGGGAAATGGGGGAGGGACCTGGGATTGGGGTGATAAGGAGTGGCCGAGGATGGGAGGAGATGGGAAGGGGCCATGGATAGAGGGGGTGATTGTGAGGGGCCTGGGATAGGAGATCTAGAATGGTCTGGGGTGATGGCGGTTATAAGTAGCAAAGGATGGGAAGGGATTGGGGATGGGAGGGTAACTGGAAGGGATTGGGGATTGGGGGGGAATAGGAACGGATCAGGGGGGTAACGGGAGCTCATAGACACATGCACGTGCCTATGAACTCTGGCCCTCACATCTTTCACTGTAACTCTTTGTTTCCCATCCGACAGGTACTCACGTATCATTTCAAGTACTGCTCCTGTTAATCCTGATTTCCACTCGAGTCTATCCACCCTTTTCTGCTCGTTATGTAGCTGTTGCCTTGGGATAATACAGGAATCTCAGACCATAATCATTTTAGTGAACCCAAGTTCGTGTTTAGAGAGAGAGAGAGAGAGATGTTTCAGATGTTTTTTGAATATTATGAATATTCTCTCTACTCCGCTGAAAAGGAATATTTGTGGGTAATATTGCTATGTTCCTCAGTGGATGCTATCTACCGCATTTCTTCTATATGGAGGGCACAAAAGAAATGTGGTACCTATTTCTTCCATAAGTACCACATTGCCTATTGTATACATATCTGATAGTTTTGCAGGGACAAGTTGAAAATTGCAGCAAAGGGATCTAGGGGTTTATAGAACCTAAGACGGTTTATAGAATGATCTTGAAGGTTGCCATGAGACAGTAAGAGATCTTCCAACACCCTCACAGTCCTGGCCACTCACCACACGAGTTTCCGGGGAAGAAATAACACTATCCACATTAATGAGGAAAAATGTTTAACTTCAACAACCCCTAAGTACAGGAAGGTACTTGGGGGTTTGTTGAAGTAATACCTTCCGTCTTACCCCAATCCCTCCCAATAAAGCTCAAAATAGCCTACAAGGAGCTAAATTTCGTTCATAAACCCAATTTCAAGATGAAAAGAAGAGGCAGATCAACAGGATGCCACAGATCATAGTGTGTTCATAGTGTGTTGAGGGTCTATTAAGAGAGAGAGAGAGAGAGAGAGAGAGAGAGAGAGAGAGAGAGAGAGAGAGAGAGAGAGAGAGAGAGAGAGAGAGAGAGAGAGAGAGGATGCAGGCAAGGACAGGAGGATGAGGAGGACTCAGTAAGGAGGCTGAGAGGACGAAAGACGAAGAGAAGGATTAAGGAAGGACCCGACAAGACATAACGATAAGTGTTTATTACAATTTAATGTCTCACTAACCCCCAAGAAGTTCACCTTGAGTCCCGCAGGACGACGCCACCACCTGAGAGAGCCTGAAACACCTGAGGGAGACTTGATCACAATCACCATAATCCACCACCACCAACAACCATACATCAACCACCCTAATTACCACAATCCTAACACCAACAATCCCGTCCGGGTCCAGGGGCCCATTTCCAAAGGATTTCGTTTGCGTTCCTTTGCGAACTACCACCAGCACCAACCACCACCACCAACCACCAGCACCAACCACCAGCACCAACCACCAGTACCAACCACCACCACCAACCACCAGCACCAACTACCAGCACCAACCACCAGCACCAACCACCACCACCAACCACCAGCACCAACTACCAGCACCAACCACCAGCACCAACCACCACCACCAACCACCAGCACCAACCACCAGCACCAACCACCAGTACCAACCACCACCACCAACCACCAGCACCAACTACCAGCACCAACCACCAGCACCAACCACCAGCACCAACCACCAGCACCAACCACCAGCACCAACCACCAGCACCAACCACCAGCACCAACCACCACCACCAACCACCAGCACCAACCACCAGCACCAACCACCAGCACCAACCACCAGCACCAACCACCAGTACCAACCACCAGCACCAACCACCAGCACCAACCACCAGCACCAACCACAATTGGCCAGTTCACCTGCGGATACCACCACGAAATCTTGGTAAAAGTGTGAGCCAGAGACCGCAACACGGACAACTATCACGTTCTTTACCTAACCACGAATGGCTTTCAGGTTCCATCAACCTTTTTCTGTCACTTTTTTTGTCCAAAGGTCCGAGGATTTGTGCTTCCAAAATTGAAAACTTGTATTAATATTGATACCTTGTGTGTACGTGTGTGTACGTGTGTGTATGAATTCGTGGGTGTTCGTGTGGGTGTATATGTGTGGCCGTGGGTGCTCGTGTGGGTGTACGTGAGTGTGTGTGTATACATGTCGGTAGTTAATGAGCTGGTGATTAGGTGTAAGAATAGGGAAGTCGACACAATTGAGGGGGGGGGACACGTTCGAATCCCAGGAACGAGCAAGTCTTCAACCATGTCGCTGCTCACCAAGCCGCTATAATTATCTTACTGCCCAATCACCACATGGGCTCTTAGGCCTAAAACTATTACGCTGAGAATATTATCATCTCATCATCAAATACGAGAATAATGATGAGAAAATGATATAAAAAATGATGAGAAAAATCAGTATATAGGAGCCGTGAAGTGGATTCGAACCCATGCCATGAGTCCTCCCCACACAAACACCCACAACACCTCATCATGCTCACAAGAATTGCATCTTGGGATCCATCCTGAATCCTATAGGATTCAGGATGCCCCTCTGAGGCCTCCACTGAAGCCCCCCCCCAGAGAACCAGAGTTTTCACACACAATTCCCACTCTTGTGGTGTAGTGGTCTAAGGCGTGTGCTTGGAAGTACCCAGAACACAGGTTCGAATCTACCTCACGGCTCCTAGCGATCTTTTTCCATTGAAACATAACGTAATAATATTAAGTATTATTATTATTACGAATAGTTACACAAAACACGAATAGTTACTTAGAATGTTTCTCAGGCAAGAAAAAACGGGACTTCTAAACACGGTTGACGTGTTTTTAATGCTGTACGAAGCTAAGGGGTAAGACAATACCACCAGGGTGTTAACGCACTTAGTGCTGCTTTATGAGTGTTTGTCTGTACTTGTTGTGTATGATGGGGGGGGGGGGGAGGGAGGAGGGTTAGAGGGAGGGTGAGGGGAAGGGTGAAGGGGAGGGTGAGGGGAGAGTGAGGGGAGAGTGAGGGAATAACGAGGGCAGAATGAGGCTAGGGAATTAATACGGAGAAGATGGAGATGGGAGAAAGGAAGAGAACCAGAGAGAAAAGGGTAAACAAGAAGGAAGGGGGGGAAGTAGGGAGTGGAGATAAACAGTAGGGTAAGAGGTCAAGTGGGGAGCCAGCCCACTCCCTCAACCCACTATTACCAGACCACCCAAGCCAGCAAAACAAAAGCAGCTCAGTAGTGATGCGAATGATAAAAGTGATGCATATAAATGCAGATGGAATTGCAAATAAAGGGGTGGAATTATAGGAAAGGGTGGTAATAATAGTCACACATTATTGTAATACCTGAAACCAAACTGACAAGCATTAGAGGATATGCAATCTTCCTCCATGAGGATATCAAGTAATATGGAAAGATAGGATGAACAAGGCTGTAGGTGGTGTTAAACCTACTGAAGCATCTACACAGAAGATCTGAAAAAAGGTAATATTATCAGAGGGAAACCAACAAAATCAATGGGATTCAGAATACTTGAGACTGAAAGACTTTTGAGAATTCTGAAAAAATATCACACGTAATCCTGGTATTCAAAGAAGGGGACAGGCACAAGGCACTAAATTACAGACCACTGTCATTGACAGTGGAATTAATACGAATTAATGAGCTTGTGATGGTGGAGTAAACACTTTGTAAACACTTTTACCATCACTTTGTAAAATGATGAAAACAAAAATAATCAAGACGAGAATGATGGAGCACCTGGAGAGAAAAACTATGTAACGATTGAACAAATCCACAATCCAAATGGATTTCCAAATCCAAATGAAAAACATCCACAATCACAATGGAACAAATAGTGTAGTGTAGTGTTATGTAACGATTGGCCAGCATGGAATTTAGAAAGGAAAAGACGTACCTGTTGTAAATTATCCAACACTTATACATCAATAATTTTTGTATAACAATACATCATAATTGTATTAACCATAGTAATTACTAATTTTACTAATTCGTAGAATTAATCCAATTAATATTTAGTTGAATCTTAACAGAGTCCAGTTAATTACTTTCCTTTATTAAGGATAATCGTTTATTTAGTTGTTTTATTTATACAGCATATTACTGCTTACTGAACTCGCCTATTTAGCTGAATTAACAACTACAGTGGAAAATATTAGAATTCAATATAATATTCCTTTCCTTATTTTTAATGCAGTCTTAATAAGCTGACTTGCATTATGCAAAATTATATTGCACCTTAATACATTTATTAGTGACATAAATACCTGTCACTATTCCTTACTTCCCTAATTAATTATAAGTAAAATACTTTACGCCCGAGAATACTTTGGAGCGTTCTGCGCATGCGTATGGCAGCCAGGGAGGAAGGAGACGACGCCATATTAGCAACATTACTAGAGGCGCCATTGCAAGGAGCTTGCTTACTGTCATTTTATGCGTTCCTACAACAACGACAGCGGCGCCACGTTATTTCGGCACATAACGGCAGTGTCCTGGAACTAATGAACTCTCCGGCCCGTAGTTAACGTCTTAGCAACGGCAGTTCAGGACGGAGGACTGGAGTCGTTCCCTCGACCAACGGACACTTGGCCCGGCAACTATTAATTCTCTATTTGTTTCCTAGTGATCACTGTTAACATTTAGACACATTTAGACTAGTTGTCGTTAGGCCATTTATATATAATAACAATCCAATACATTTAATCTCTAGCTGTATTCCGTAATTTATATAGGAATATATTTCATTAATGTTTGTAAGAGAATTCTACAGTGTCAGAAATATCGTTTAAATTACATAAGGAAGAATTCCGTGTTATTAGATATATCTTTGATTATTTACGTAGAAGATTTCTACATTGTAATTGCCTTACAGCTCCCGAGTCCCCGTCAACCAAGGAGTTAGGCTCCCCCGCCGGCACGTGAAACAATTTACCCGTCAACCGAGGAGTTAGGCTCCCCCGCCGGCACGTGAAACAATTTACCCGTCAACCAAGGAGTTAGGCTCCCCCGCCGGCACGTGAAACAATTTACCCGTCAACCAAGGAGTTAGGCTCCCCCGCCGGCACGTGAAACAATTTACCCGTCAACCAAGGAGTTAGGCTCCCCCGCCGGTACGTGAAACAATTTACCCGACGCAACACGTCATCACTGGAGCGTGACAACTGATTTCACAAATCTTATTTTCACAGCTAAGCTGTAAATTGTTGTTTGTAGAGAAATAACTTAGCTACCTTATTGAGATCAATACTACTAATTCCTTGATTTGATTATATATTTTACCATATTACTGTTGTATCTTGAGGTACATTTGCCTCTAATTATTATTATATAATCCATTTAATATTAATTTATATTTAGTTACTTTAGTGAAGAACCAGCACTGAAATCATGCTTATGATATATTAATCTTTTGACATGTAACCCTCCATTTTGGGTGAGTGAGTTTGACTCATAATATACAGCCCCTTTAATATTCAATGTATTATTAATTAAGAACATCCATAAAACACTAGTTCATGGAATTAATATCAAACCACTTGCTCTATTTAGTTTTCCACTTTTTCACAAAAAGTGGTAGTCCTTCGTAGCTATGAAAAATAGTATAAATTTAAATGAATTACATGAGTCAAGTTTTCCCACAGTACCTGACAAAAGACTTGACTGAGTTCTATGAGTGATTGATGAAGATTAAGCCACCCAAAAAAGGTGGCACGGGCATGAATAGCCCGTAAGTGGTGTGGCCCTTTTGAGCCATTACCAGTATCAAGAGCTGATACTGGAGATCTGTGGAGGTGCGACTGGAGATGTCTCCCGTGTGAGTTCTATGAGATTGATTGATGAAGATTAAGCCACCTAAAAGGTGGCACGGGCATGAATAGCCCGTAATAGAGTTCCATGAGAACATTACTCAAACTATAACACGAAAAGGAAGGCTGGGGAAGCCTGTATTTCCCAAGACTGGGGAGCTGGTGGAATGGAGCAAGTGAGGGGTCCCACAAGGCTCAGTCCTGAGACCACCACTGTTCCTAATATATTTGAACGCGCTTCCCGAGGGAGTGAACGCGTACATGTCTCTGATTACGGATGACGCAAAGATGACGCGGAATGTAAATACAGAGGACTACAGAAAGTTACAGGAAGACCTTCACAGGCGTGAGCACACGAATGGTTACCAAAATTCACATTGACCAGCTAAGAGTGACCAGCTAACAGTGACCAGCGAAGAGTGGCCAGCCAACAGTGACCAACCAACAATGACTAGCCAACAGTGACCAGCCAAGAGTGGCCAACCAACAATGACCAGCCAACAGTGACCAACCAACAGTGATCAACCAACAGTGACCAACCCACTCAGCTGATGAGATCCAGGGAGAATTATTATACAGACTCCCTCAAGGCTAATTAGCCATCTTACCCCCCTACCCCCACCCCCCTTCCCTCCTACATTCCATCCCTCACTTTCTCTCATTCTTTCCCCTTTTCTCCTTCAACTCACTCATAAAATGCTAGTAAAAATGAGGCACTAGTCAACATAAGAGAATTCGCCTCACACAACCCATTCTCTTAACAACAGTACATAGTATTTTGACCCATAAATCTCCCCTCCCCCCCTCCCCCCTCCCCCCACCCCCTAAGGCCAAAAAAATGTATGTACTTAAAAATCAAAACAGCTCGCAAAATTGATGTCGCGTTTTCTATCTGTTGGTCCTGGGTTAGGTTAGGTTCGGGCATTTCAGTACATCGTTTTTTTTTTCTGACGATGTGAACGCTCACGAACTCTCAACTTATTTCACAACGTCACGAAATGGTACCAAGTTGCCCGAACCTAACCTTTAACCCAGGGATCACAGATAGAAAACGGGATATCACGTCCTTTTTTTTTTTGCCAGCTGGTCTGATTTTTTTTTTAGTACATATTTTTTTGCCTATTGAGGAGTTTATACGTCAAAATACGGCGTACTATCCGAGGGGCCGGGCGTATGTACAGTGGGTAACCCACACAGGGTCACGTTGGCTCTGGCACAAGGGCCTTTAACATATATATATTAACAACCTTTAAGGATTAACAACCTTCAAGAATTAACAACCTTTAAGGATTAACAACCTTCAAGAATTAACAACCTTTAAGAATTAACAACCTTCAAGAATTAACAACCTTCAAGAATTAACAACCTTTAAGAATTAACAACCTTCAAGAATTAACAACCTTCAAGAATTAACAACCTTTAAGAATTAACAACCTTCAAGAATTAACAACCTTCAAGAATTAACAACCTTTAAGAATTAACAACCTTCAAGAATTAACAACCTTCAAGAATTAACAACCTTTAAGAATTAACAACCTTCAAGAATTAACAACCTTCAAGAATTAACAACCTTTAAGAATTAACAACCTTCAAGAATTAACAACCTTTAAGAATTAACAACCTTCAAGATTTATCAAGATATTTCAGAGTGCCAACTAAGCCAAATTGTTTAGATGCAGACAGTATTAAACACTGCCAACAATATCCTAAATACATCAAAGAATACATCTAAAAATACAACAAATACACTATATACACAACAGCTTCAAGAAATACTACAACCAGCCACACTGTACACACAACAGGACTAGAGAGAACAACAACTTGTTCAACCAGTCTACACTGACACAACCCTGATGGGTTATAGACTATATAGGACTGTAAGCTATATACACCTGACTGTAGACTACAGTGACCTGTAGATTATATAAGATCTAAGACTACATAGGACTTGGAGCTACAGCTGACTGCAAGGGGACTGCAAAATGCATTGTCTTGCAGACTATATAGGACTAGAATTAATAGGGTTGCAGGCTACACAGGACTATAGAGACTATATGTGACTGTCGAGTACATAGGACTATAGGCTATAGGACTTCATGGTAACATAGGATTATAGACTACATGCGACTACAGACGATTACATGGGACCCTCATATACACACACACACACACATTCTGTGTGAGTGTGTATGTAATTACCTAAGTGTAATTACCCTAGTGTAGTTACAGGATGAGAGCTACGCTCGTGGTGTCCCGTCTTCCCAGCACTCTTTGTCGATTAAACCTTTGCAAATACAGACGGTTTTGGGCTCCACCACCTTTTCACTTAACTTGTTCCAACCGTCTACCACTCTGCAAAAGAAAACTTTCTAATATTTTTTCGGCACCTTAGTTTCCTTAGTTTGAATCTGTGTTCAATTGTTTGTGAAGTTGCTGGTTTCAGGAATTCACTGTGTCCATTTGGTAGATTTCTGTTAGTATTTTGTACGTGGTGATTAAGTGGTTATTGTTTTACAGTTCCGGAAGTATACTACTCACCTAGTTGTGCTTGCGGGGGGTTGAGCTTCGGCTCTTTGGTCCCGCCTCTCAACTGTCAATCAACTGGTGTACAGGTTCCTGAGCCTACTTGGCTCTATCATATCTACATTTGAAACTGTGTATGGAGTCAGCCTCCACCACATCACTTCCTAGTGCATTCCATTTACTAACTACTCTGACACTGAAAAAGTTCTTTCTAATGTCTCTGTGGCTCATTTGGGTACTCAGCTTCCACCTGTGTCCCCTTGTACGTGTTCCCCTTGTGTTAAATAATCCATCCTTATCTACCCTGTCAATTCCCCTAAAAATATTGTATATGGCGATCATGTCTCCCCTTACTCTTCTGTCTTCCAGCGACGTGAGGTGCAGTTCACTCAGCCTTTCCTCATAACTCATGCCTCTTAGTTCGGTCGGCCGAGCGGACAGCACGCTGAACTTGTGATCCTGTGGTCCCGGGGTCGATCCCGGGCGCCGGCGAGAAACAATGGGCAGAGTTTCTTTCACCCTATGCCCCTGTTACCTAGCAGTAAAATAGGTACCTGGGTGTTTGTCAGCTGTCACGGGCTGCTTCCTAGGGGTGGAGGCCTGGTCGAGGACCGGGCCGCGGGGACACTAAAAGCCTCGAAATCATCTCAAGATAACCTTAAGATAGTTCTGAAACCATAAATATTGACAAACGCCAAACCATCCCCCTCTCAAGCCACAGTTACGCCATTATCAACGGGCCAAGTAACTGTTAAGAGACAACACTAACGACCTACACTACGTATAATTAGACCTTTTAGTGCCGGCCTAACTGTTGAGTAAATTGCTGCCCGCATGAACTCCTCACTCAGCCTCGGGGGTAATGGTGTAAGTCTTTAGTGTTGGTGTTTAAGATGTGACCTTTCCTAGAGGAAGAAAGCACAGAGATAGTGAATACGAAGATGGAGGCGAGAGGATATCTTTAGAAATACGTAAAATATCTCTAGAAATACATACTATATCTCTAGACATATATAAAATATATCTAGACATATAATATTTCTCGATTCACATAAAATATCTCCAGACATACATAACTGGATGCATACATATATTCTGATACATTAAAAGATACATACGTACAATCCGGCATATATATATGTATATATATATATATATATATATATATATATATATATATATATATATATATATAAAGTGAATACATGCGGCCACTTAAACACCTTCAATATCTACCTTTGCGAGTATAAGGCACCACTTGAGGCGCAGGAGGAACTCATTATACGAGCCTAGAGCCGGTATAATGAGTCAGGTTGCATTATAGAGGCACCTGCCTCATTATACCAGCGTGTCATGTCGAGCCTCATTATGATGGTCGCTGGTAATTATAGGCCAGGTCGTCCTCCTCACTTTCTTGCTGACAGTTTATACATTATATCCCCCAGGGGGGGGGGGGGGGGGTACAATGATGTGTTGGGGGAGCAATCTGCTGGCTGGCTCCATGTTGACCCTTGTGTGTGTGTGTGTGTGTGTGTGTGTGTGTGTGTGTGTGTGTGTGTGTGTGTGTGTGTGTGTGTGTGTGTGTGTGTACTCACCTAGTTGTGTTTGCGGGGGTTGAGCTCTGGCTCTTTGGTCCCGTCTCTCAACCGTCAATCAACTGGTGTACAGGTTCCTGAGCCTATTGGGCTCTATCATATCTACACTTGAAACTGTGCATGGAGTCAGCCTCCTCCACATCACTTTCTAATGCATTCCATTTGTTAACCACTCTGACACTAAAAAAGTTCTTTCTAATATCTCTGTGGCTCATTTGGGCACTCAGTTTCCACCTGTGTCCCCTTGTGCGTGTGCCCCTTGTGTTAAATAGCCTGTCTTTATCAACCCTATCAATTCCCTTCAGAATCTTGAATGTGGTGATCATTTCCCCCCCTAACTCTTCTGTCTTCCAGCGAAGTGAGGTTTAATTCCCGTAGTCTCTCCTCGTAGCTCATACCTCTCAGCTCGGGTACTAGTCTGGTGGCAAACCTTTGAACCTTTTCCAGTTTAGTCTTATCCTTGACTAGATATGGACTTCTTGTGTGTGTGTGTGTGTGTGTGTGTGCAATTACCTAAGTGTAGTTACAGGATGAGAGCTACGCTCGTGGTGTCCCGTCTTCCCAGCACTCTGTCATATAACGCTTTGAAACTACTGACGGTCTTGGCCTCCACCACCTTCTCACCTAACTTGTTCCAACTTTCTAAGAAACCACTCTGTTTGCGAAAGTGAATTTTCTTATATTTCTTCGGCATCTGTGTTTAGCTAGTTTAAATCTATGACCTCTTGTTCTTAAAGTTCCATGCTGACATCTAAAGTGTTATCCTGATGATATCATGCAGACATCATCTATATATATTCTCCAAATCTGGACACTTGGGGGAGTTCATGAACTCATTAACCTTTCTTCATCTTACTATAGCCAAACATATAGTACATATATGTACTATATAAACATATAGTTTATATTTAATAGTATATAGATTTTTTTTAATTATCAGACTTCATTGTTTATACGTTTTACGATACAGAAAGACAAAAAAATATATTTTAATTTATTTACCGGGTAGACCCCGGTGCCATATGCGCCACTAACTTCATGGAACCGCCCCACCCTTTAATGGAAACAATGGGTCCGTCCGACCCGTCCATGTTGGTCACCTACCCCGCAGCAATCACAGTTCAAAGTTGGTTGAGATTATTTCAACGCGTCTGGCCTCCATCCTTGGCCAGACAGACATTTTAATTTTACAAATATAGGTAAGCCACTTACATTTAACAACCTAATTATAAGTGGCTTATTTGTGTAGACTTAAATCCACTTACTATCGGCTGAGGCCAGCCCTGACCTAGACAGATACTGCAAAAACACCTTCAAAGGATTTATGAGTTTAAAGAAAACGACTTTTTCACAACATGTGTCCAAAAATTGGTATAAAATATCAGACGCTTTAACATCATTTGAGAGTCTTTACATTTTTTTAATGTGTCTCTAGCTTGATGCGAGAGCTTGACGTCCAGTAGCTTAATACGAGAGCTTGACGTCCAGTAGCTTAACACGAGAGCTTGACGTCCAGTAGCTTAACACGAGAGCTTGACGTCCAGTAGCTTAACACGAGAGCTTGACGTCCAGTAGCTTAACACGAGAGCTTAATGTAATATCCAAGCTGAACAAATATATTCCTTATATTACACATTCTTATAAATCATCCACAGCTATTTTTCCACCCTAGAAATTTTGAGAAAAAGTCATCTTCCTCGATCAATTTAAGAACGACATCTGATGCCAAGATTAATCTTGAGGCGACGTCAAGCGCAACGCCCTCGGAGACGTCTCTGATGTCACCAAAAAAGACAGATCTGATGTCACAAGCGTTCTCAGCGATCTGCAAAAATCGTTCCTTCAGAGAATCGCGTTCTAAGAAGCATATGGCGTCACGAGCGTTCTTGAGCAATCCGGATACATCGTCTGAAACTTAATCTTATCGTGTTCTTAGAATTATAAGTGCGATAGAGGCCGCAATACCGAGTGCCCGTTCTTAATGTTCTTACAATATTCTTCATGCCGTCCTATTTGAGGCTGTCTTCACTCTGAGATCATTTACACTGGCACTCTGGGGAGAGAGAGAGTGCGTACACAATATTACAGAATATGCCCAGTTCATATATCACTCATAATGCTGAACAACATATACACTCATAGCGCTGAACAACATATTCACTCATTGTACTGAACAACATATTCACTCATTGTACTAAACAACATATTCACTCAGCGCTGAACAACATATTCACTCATAGCGCTGAACAAAATATTCACTCATAGTTCATCTATCATCATTCTATTATACAGGAAGTACCGCACGTCTATGGGTCATCCAATAATGTTAGCAGACTTCTAGATGTTACCACTGCTAGGCTTAGGCTCGGCTACAAGTACCTCTGGCAGTTTGTAACATCTGCTGATGTAGATTTGACTAAATGTCAAATGTCAGCAGCACTATTCGCATACTTTGCGTCATTATATAATGGAATGTGAAAAAATCGAGGAATTTAGAGATAACACCATCAATAGTGTCCAAGAAATGTGTAAGTACTTCATTCATAATGATGTACTGCCCGGAATCTTAGCCAAGTATCCAAAATTTGCTTACTGTAAGTAATGCATGCACATGACTGTAAAGCTGCCGCCCAGTTGGGTGGGTGTGGAGCACATGACTGTAAAGCTGCCGCCCAGTTGGGTGGGTGTGGAGCAAGACTAGTAACTGTGTGACTCACCATAGATGTAAAGTGCCTTGTATAGTGACTGTTGTGAGCCTCTTGTTGATCACCTGTGATACAAAAAATTACTGATGTGTGTACAATATTTGTGTAGGTGATTGTATATATATATATATATATATATATATATATATATATATATATATATATATATATATATATATATATATATATATATGATATATATAACTGTATATATATGCGTATATATATCTCATATATAAAACTGTATAACTGAAAACTCACACCCCAGAAAACTCGAACCCATACTGCCAGGAGCAACGCAACTGGTATGTACAGGGACGCCTTAATCCGCTTGACCATCACGACCGGACAAAAGGAAGTGATAGCCTAAGCTATTTGAACCACTTCCCCGCCGGCACTCGGATAGTAATCTTGGGCATAGCATTTTATCAAATCACCTCATTCTTTGGGGCAACACGTGAGGAACACAAATGCAAACAAGCCTGAATTGTGTTCCTCACGTGTTGCCCCAAAGAATGAGGTGATTTGATAAAATGCTATGCCCAAGATTACTATCCGAGTGCCGGCGGGGAAGTGGTTCAAATAGCTTAGGCTATCACTTCCTTTTGTCCGGTCGTGATGGTCAAGCGGATTAAGGCGTCCCTGTACATACCAGTTGCGTTGCTCCTGGCAGTATGGGTTCGAGTCACTTCTGGGGCGTGAGTTTTCAGTTGTATATAGTCCTGGGGACCATTCAGGCTTGTTTGCATGAATGTTTTATATATATATATATATATATATATATATATATATATATATATATATATATATATATATATATATATGTGTACATGTATACGTATGTACATGTATGTATAAGTATGTGTACATGTATATATAACATTAATAATTGTGTAACTAGCGTCAAAAGATTGTTATTTGCTTAGCTAAACGAACTAGAGGGTTCAGTTCCTGAACCGATTATGTGCCTCTGTAACCCTTTACACCACCGCCCACGGGATGGGTATGGGGTGCATAATAAAGAAGGAAATTGAAACTGAATTGCACTGAACAACATACAAGGCAGAAAAACATATTCACTGGAAACCTCGTTGTGACCCGAGTATAAATATTCCCAAACATCGTTCTTACTATAAAATATAATGTCTGTCCCTGTCCAAAATAGGAGCCCAGACACTTGGGGCAATAACCTCTTCAAACTTTTAATGATTGCACATGGGGGGTATGGGAGTGTCATAGGCTAGTCGGTGTCGACTAGGGGTGAGAAGAGGGAGGGAGGGATGTAGAAAATGAGGGAGAGAGAGGGAGAAAGAGGGGAGAGGTAAGACAGGGGAGGGGAGGAATATTGAGAGATGAGAAGAGAGAGAGGGAGGGGTTGTGGGAGAGACCCGGGTACAGCCGGGTAGCCCATCTAATAGTCTATATTAAGTAAACCTTAGTAAATACAGTTTACTCATCTCATTCATCTGATGCTGTCAAGCGAAGCTGGTGGTAGTGGTGGAGGTTCGAACATGTTAACTAAGGTACGGCTGGCGGGGACAGCGCCCCAGGAGTAGATCAAGTTATGGAGTGTGGAGTAGTGAACGGTTGACTGTCTTTCCCCGGGTGACAGGCTCTTGTGTTGGCGTGAGAGAGAGAGAGAGAGAGAGAGAGAGAGAGAGAGAGAGAGAGAGAGAGAGAGAGAGAGAGAGAGAGAGAGAGAGAGAGAGAGAGAGAGAGCTTGGACCACAGCAGTGGTAGAGTGAGTGGTGAGGTGAGGATTCTGGTGAGGCAGAGTTAAGCCTCAGGATGTTTTAGAGCAGAGTAGTTAAGCTGCAGGATGAACTACAGCAGTCACACACACACACACACCTTGTTCACCACGGTGTGTGTGTGTGTGTGTGTGTGTGTGTGTGTGTGTGTGTGTGTGTGTGTGTGTGTGTGCGTGTGTGTGTGTGTGTGTGTGTGTGTGTGTGTGTGTGTGTGCGTGTGTGTGTGTGTGTGTGTGTGTGTGTGTGTGTACTCACCTATTTGTGCTTGCGGGGGTTGCGCTTTAACTCTGAGAAGAATTAAGACAGATGAAGATAGACAGAGACTACAGGATGACCTGGACAAACTGGAGGAATGGTCTAGAAAATGGCTGCTAAAGTTCAACTCAGGAAAGTGTAAGGTAATGAAATTAGGCGAAGGGAGCAGGAGGCTGAACACAAGGTACCATCTGGGAGGTGAACTTCCTGCAAGAGTCAAAGAGAGAGAAAGATCTGGGGGTTGGTATCACACCGAACCTGTCCCCATATCAAAAGGATATCATCAGCGGCATATGCTAGGTTGGCCAACATAAAAACTGCCTTTAGAAACTTGTGTAAGGAATCGATCAGGACCCTGTATACCACTTATGTCAGACCAATCCTGGAGTATGCAGCTCCAGCCTGGAGTCCATACCTAGTTAAACACAAGACAAAGTTAAGAAGATTCAGAGGTATGCCACAAGACTAGTCCCAGTACTGAGAAGTATGAGCGATTTGGGACGGGACATAAGGAATGGTGGAGAGAGTGAACCCAATCACTTGGACGATCGGGGATTGAACGCCGACCTGCATGACGCGAGACCGTCGTTCTATCCTCCAATCCAAGTGGGGAACACAGGTGGAAACTTAGTACCCAAATGAACCACCGAAACATTAAAAAAAAATGTTTTCAGTGTCAGAATAGCGTGTAAATGGAATGCATTAGGCAGTGACGTAGTGGAGGCAGACTCCCTACACAGTTTCAAATGTAGATATGATAGAGCCCAGTAGGGTTCAGAACCTGTTGACTGTCAGTTGAGAGGCGGGACCAAAGAGTCAAAGTTCAACCCACGCAAGCACAACAAGGCGAGTACATCTAGGTGAGTACACACACACACACACACACACACACACACACACACACACACACACACACACACACACACACACACACACACACACATGTCATGGGATCCGGTGGCCGAGCGGACAGCACGCTAGGCACGTGATCCTGTGTTCCCGGGCTCGATCCCTGGCGCCGGCGAAAACAAAAATGGGTTGAGTTTCTTTCACCCTGATGCCACCTGTCACCTAGCAGTAAACAGGTACCTGGGAGTTAGTCAGCTGTCACGGGCTGCTTCCTGGTGTGTGTGTGTGTGTGTGGTGTGAAAAAAAATAGTAGTAGTAGTAGAAACCGTTGATTGACAGTTGAGAGGCGGGCCGAAAGAGCAAAGCTCAACCCCCGCAGGCATAACTAGGTGAATACAACTAGGTGAAGACACATTAGCACTGGTAATAAGTCCACTTTACACAGTGACAACACGTGCTTGGCACTGTCAATAGCAGTGACTCATATTTTCTAAAGTACTCTTGTTTAGTGGTTGTTGAGACAGTGTCTGCTTGTAGAGACAGTGTCTGCTTGTAGAGACAATGGCTGTCTGCAGAGACAATGACTGCCTGCAGAGACAATGACTGTCTGCAGAGACAATGACTGTCTGCAGAGACAATGACTGTCTGCAGAGACAATGGCTGTCTGCAGAGACAATGACTGTCTGCAGAGACAATGACTGTCTGCAGAGACAATGACTGTCTGCAGAGACAATGACTACAGAAGCAGTGTTAGTAACCCGTGCATGATGCCCCTCCCCCCCCCACCCTACCCCTGAAAAACCTCCTATAACACTTAAAAGCTAAAAGTGACCAACACCCAACACTTCCCAGGTAAGTTACATTGCCCTACAAAAGTTAACACCTAAAGTGCATTGCGTCTTTCAACACTGAAGACACAAATGCAACTTTCCACAACATAAGGAACTTTAGGAAGTAATACACTCAATCCACACCACATAATTACCAAGAAATTGCAAACTTATGCGATTGTTAAAATATGTAACTTGGATAACTTTAAACAACACTTAACTTCGCTAACTTAAAACTTAGAAAATATACGATAAGAGACTTGAATCAATGGCAAAAATGCTGAGGAAAATGTTGAGTGTGGTCAAATATTATTAGAAAAAAGACCTTACGAAGCAGTTTGGAACGTCTGAGTTATTTCCATTTGAAGGAGCGACCAGGCATATTGGGCGGAATGATGGACGCTGATTGGTCCTTGCCCCTTCCATGACGTGAGATAATTGGGTGGTTTTTACCCCCGCAGTGATGTGCTGTGATTGGTGATTGGTGATTGGCCATCATGAAGTGCATTAATAGATGTTGTTATTGAGACTGGTGGGGGTGGGGGGGAGAGGGAGGGTGGGGAGTGATTACTTGTCGCTACTGACGTGAAGCTCCTAATGCTGTGTGCTGATTGGCTGCTAGTGATGTATGATGTTTGGTCAGATCCAATGGCGTGAGCCGATTGACCCTCTGGCTACAATGACGCTAGGTGTCTGGCCATTGTCCTCATTGGTGCTTCCCAAGAATGACTTGCTCTGGTTGGGTCTTCCCAAGAATGACTTTCTCTGGTTGGTTCTTCGCAAGAATGACTTGCTCTGGTTGGTTCTTCCCAAGAATGACTTGCTCTGGTTGGTTCTTCCCAAGAATGACTTGCTCTGGTTGGCTCTTCCCAAGAATGACTTGCTCTGGTTGGTTCTTCGCAAGAATGACTTGCTCTGGTTGGTTCTTCCCAAGAATGACTTGCTCTGGTTGGTTCTTCCCAAGAATGACTTTCTCTGGTTGGTTCTTCGCAAGAATGACTTGCTCTGGTTGGTTCTTCCCAAGAATGACTTTCTCTGGTTGGTTCTTCGCAAGAATGACTTGCTCTGGTTGGTTCTTCCCAAGAATGACTTTCTCTGGTTGGTTCTTCGCAAGAATGACTTGCTCTGATTGGTTCTCACACACCATGCTGCTTACTGAAGGTGAACAAAGATTAGAATCTAATGGTAATTGCATGTATAGGAGCTGCTATCCTCCATTATCTCTCACTCCATGCATGGAGTCAGCCTTCACTACCTCTCACTCCATGTATGGCGTCCAGGACTTCTTAATCCACGTCTGGAGTCAGTCACCTCCACTATCTACCCCTCCATGTATTGTCTTGCCCTCCCCTTCTCACAGTATCCGCGTCATAGAACCACTCCAATGAATCTTCGAGTAAATTGAACTCGAATTTGTGATCCACGAAGCTGTTGATCCATCAAGCAGGCAGCCCGCCTTCATAAACAGTGTTTCAGATGGTCGTCAATCCTGTTGCCTCCCGCCTCCTGATGAGGAGGAACACACTGTACACACCTGTGAGGTTCGAACCTTTCTCGAACCAAACCTCACTCACAGGACCAAAGAGCCAGAGCTCAACCCCCGCAAGCACAATTAGGTGAGTACAGAAGGTTCAAATTGCTGAATGCACTTTTTTGTTTGGTTCGGTCACAGCCTGGACGAGCATAGGGAGGGCAAGCAAGCCATGTGGCTTACAAAAACCGAGATAGAACCTGGGAGCAGCAAAAACGGTATCGTGTTTTGCAGGCTCTAGTTCAATCCCCCGAGGATCCGATGATTGAAAATATTATTTCTCACAATACTGTGGATTTGCAATTGATATATGATGTTGATGAAGGGTTCCACTGTCATCAAAACACCGTTGTGGGGTTCCAGGGAGGGTTGATGAAAGTAGCAGGTATAACTGAATAAATCCACAAGGGCCGTGACGAGGATTCGAACCTGTTCTTTGATGGATTTGTTTTTTGATGCATCACGCTATTGTGATTTCTGTGTGTAAAGCATGTATAGCTACGTACTTCCTTACACCATTCTCTTGCTCAGCGTGTGGTTTTTACACCTCACCAAATATGTTGTGACGCTGAACCCCGGTTCATTCCGAACACAGCGATTACACAAGACATAACACCTTGCCTCAGCAACCGTTACTACCACCTATACTCCTACACACACCAGACCCTTGAGGCGTACCACTAGGTTTGTACTGGAACACAATGAATGAACATATGGAAGGTATTTAAAGGCCGTCGGGTTTTGTCATTTAATTACAACGAATAGACTCTGACAAATAATAACATATTAACATACTCTATTAGGTCAATACACTTCCAATACCTATAGACCACTTGACCTCCGCGGTCACCACACACACTCGTAACTTCCGCCTAAGTCCCGAATACGGAATGATTACTACAACGCTCCACACCCGGTTAGTCTTTCATTCAATACTCACATACTGCAGACTTAACGTGGTCACTAAGATCACATCAGGTTCTCGCATAGCTGTCTGCTACACTTCGCTGCTGCCACAAACGGAGATCCAGAGGACTTCTCAGTTCAACTCCCACAATCAGACTGCCTCCAGTCAGCCATCTACCTCAACCATTTCACCCCGCCTCTCAAGGAAGGTATAATCCGATTAACCTTATCCCTAGAAGCGGTAATCTTGTTCCTAGAAGCCTGACGAAGAATAATTCCTCTTTCCAGGAATTGTCAAAAGGAGTTGAAACCGAAGTTCTACTGAATTTTACTGGATCCTGCAGCCTCTCCGAGACACAAACCAGGGTATTACACAACTTCCCCCATGCACTCGAGCTGGCCGGTTGTTGTGAAACTAGGACATACCACTTACGGACTCTAACATTGATATACAACTCATATCACAACAGATGGCGCTGATTTCTAGGCGCCACCTCACCAGAGGTCAGCTACAGTGACTCTTCGGGTTGACCAAGGCAGGAATCTAGAGGCTCTTGCAGGTATCATACTGCCACCACCAGATGGCGTCGTCCATTTTGTGGGGGTTTAGGGAGCAGACTCACAGATGGCGTTGACGTCGCTGCTCCATGCTCCGACGATGGAGTCGGGTTCGTAACACCTGGGGCCAGATTCACGAAAGCACTTACGCAAGCAGTTACGAACGTGTACATCTTTCCTCAATCTTTGACGGCTTTGGTTACATTTATTAAACAGTTTACAAGTATAAAAACTTCCCAATCAACTGTTGTTATTGTTATAAACAGCCTCCTGGTGCTTCGGAGCTCATTAACTGTTTAACGATTGTAAACAAAGCCGCCAAAGATTGAGGAAAGATGTTCAGATTCGTAAGTGCTTGCGTAAGTGCTTTCGTGAATCTGGCCCCTGGTTTGTGCCTCGGAGAGGCTGCAGGATCCAGTAAGTTCAGTAGCACTTCGGTTTCAACTCCTTTTGACCATGTCGTAGCTCAGTCGATTAAGCCAGCGTCTGGGATGCTCTCGGAAGCAGGTTCGAATCCTCGTCACGGCTCTTGTGGATTTGTCCATGTCAGTTTGTCTATAAATTCCTTAAAAAAATAAATCTGGGCATATTCGAATCATTCTGTTTATGTATCAGTTCGTCAATCAAGCCAGCTGTTATTGAATGTATCAATCAATGAATCGGAGGTGAATATAAGTAGCAGCAGCCTCGCATGGTCTTATAAGCCTACGGTAATTTAAATTCTTATGTTTTGTGAAACTATTAATGAATTTATCCAACTATTCACCTTCGGGAAAAAAAGGGTAACAAATTAGTACAAAATTATAATAATTTTGACACGTTGTAATGACATTCCTTTAATCACGTAACAGTAATTGCATCACACTAATTACATCAGTATTTTTACTCAATCAACGTTGAACAAATAAAGCAGAATTTCGCGCTCACACGATGACGGTATTATTAGCTCATGCCTGCTTCTGGGTAGATCTATATCTATAAAAATATGATACATGTCTATCTGTCCCTCCAAGGTAAGAGGCCAGACGCTCGCGGCTAGCCTCACCCAACTTTCACACATGAAACATGTGGGATATGGGAGCGTCGTAGGCAAGTCGGGGGTCGGCCCAAGTGCCGTGTTTAAAGAAACAGGAAGTCTGAATATGACACGTGTTTTGCTGTACTGCTTGGGGCTTACTACTCCTGTGCTTTTGTGCTTGACTTAAAAACGATGAACGTGAATTCATTTGGGCGGGGGGAGGGGTGGAGAACGGGTTGGGGAGAAGCGGGGAAATGAGAGATGTTGGGGTAAAAAGCAGAAAGAAGCGAACAGGGGGAGAGGAGGGGAAGAAAGCTGGAGAGGGGGGAAAGATGAAGGAGGTGGGGGAATGGAATAATAGAGGGAATGTTGGAGAAGAAAAAAGGGGAGGAGAGAGGAGGTGAAAGAAGGAGGGAGGGGAGACAGGGAATACTGAGGAGGAAAAGGTATGCTAGAGGAGAGAAAGTAGAAAGGTGGAGAGGGGGGGGGGAAGAAAGTAGAGGGATAAGGAAAGAGAGACGAGGGAAGAGAATAACAATAATTGCTTTGAAATAGGTCCATCATGGTTAAATCAGGGTTAGCATAAATGAAGCGAGTGCCATCTGATATGGTGACAATGAGACCCCCACACGACGACTATTTCAATCTCTTATTATCTGGATTATTTTTGTGTTTTTTGTTTTTCGTTGCTGTATTTTTTCTCTTACTATAATGTAAAAGAGTAGTCGCTAAGGTCTGAACATGTTTTTAAAACAAATTCTAACTATAATACTCTGCCTATAATATTTATGATGTTCTATTTCCCTCTGCTATATCACTAAAGTGTCCAAGCCACCTTATAGACGGGACAGAGAGAGAGATATATACAGACAAGAGAGAAAGAGTTGAGAATGGTCCAGGACGGACCGAAACGTCGTCGTCCCTTCACTTTCTAGTGTGTGGTCTGGTCAACATATTTATGCCACGTTATTGTGACTCTTCGTCTGCAAGAGAGAAAGACAGAGACAGACATAAACATACGCATCTATGATGGTCGAAAGGCGGGGCTTAATAAGACTCAGCAATGGCAAGTATGTGAGCAGAAGAATGTCTGAGAATGTATCATACACACACACACACACATACACTCTGGGGTGGGATATACAGATCTGTCTTGTGTATGTCTGTGTGTTTTTCTGTCTTCCCGTTTCTGTCCTCGTGATGTGTATAGTTACTCTCTTTCTCTTTGTGTCTGTCTGTCTGTCTGTCTGTCTGTCTGTCTGTCTGTCTGTCTGTCTGTCTGTCTGTCTGTCTGTCTGTCTGTCTGTCTGTCTCGCTGTCTCTACCTCTGTGACTTTGTCTATCTGCGTCCGTTTCTCTGTATCTGTGACCGTCTGTGACAGAGGAACGGAAAGACGGACGGGAAGAATGACTGACGGAAAGCAAGCTGGACAGGTGCTTAATGACGGTCAAGTGCAATTCACTGTAACCACGCAATGTTTTTCTCCGGGACTGAGGTGGTGGTGGTGGGGGGGGGAGGGGATGAGGAGGTGGGAGGGAAGAATGGGAAGGAGAGGGAGGGGGGGGGAAGGGGGGAAGGAAGAGAGAGGGGGAACAACAGCAACAACCCAACAATGGTCTCTGGCTGCGCAAGAACAATAGTTCAACTTTAAAAGCTGAAGCCAGAGAAGTTTCTTATATTCACCCTCGCTAAAAGCCACCACACCTGCCATGGGTGGGGGTGAGAAGGAGGGGGGGAGTTGGGGGGTGGATGGGAGAGGAAATTCCGGTCAACCTCGACTCTGAATCCGGATTCCCGAGGGAATCCCTCTGAATCCGGATTCACGAGGGAAACCCTCTGAATCGAGGTTTGCTGTATACATGTTAATTTAACCGCCCTGATGGTGCTTTTAACTACCCAAAGTGGTGTACAGTTACCTTGCCAGGTGGTGTGTAGTTAACTACCCCCTCCCCCCCCTGGGAACACATCAACAACACGCGCCACTGTACCACTGTATCACTGTAACACAGTCCAAAGTATCCGACACTCCACAGTCGTCCCCCCCCCCCCTGTAAATTGCATTCTAAAGCTGTGTGTTTATGTTCACCTCCTCCTCCCTTCCCCTCCCCCTCCCCTTCTCCCCTCCCTCCCCATAAGTCCCCCCACAAACCGGTTATCATCCCCCTCTTACGAACGCTTCGTCTACAAAACGAGTTTTAATATTTTTGGTTATAAGGACCAGTGTTGTGAGTCGTGTTGTGATCCTGGAAGACAACTAGGTAGAAACACATGTTTTTGTTTGTATAATGAAGGGTAAACAATGTTTACCTCTCAAATAAACAGGTATAATGAGGGGGGGGGGTATACAGTTACCAGTGTTTTTTCTTATATTTAGTCTATTTAGTCTATTGGAGGTAATAGTGTATTTACTATTTGTGTCTGCAGAATCGAGCTATTAGCTCTTGGATCCCGCCTTTCTAACCAATCTATTTTTCGTCTATATTTACTTCATATATTTGTCTCTAACACACACACACACACACACACACACACACACACACACACACACACACACACACACACACACACACACACATACACACACACACACACACATCCTCAGGAAGCAGCCCGTAGCAGATGTCTAACTCCCAGGTATCTATTTACTGCTAGATAAACAGGGGCATCAGGGTGAAAGAAACTCTACATATTTGTTTCCGCCTCGGTCGGGAATGGAACTCGGGCTCTTAGGACTATGACCCCTCAAGTGCTGTCCACTCAGCCGCGGGGCGAACACACACACACACACACACACACACACACACACACACACACACACACACACACACACACACACACACACACACACACACACAAACTAGTGGAGCATCTGGAGCGAAGGAACTTTGTAACACAGCATCAACATGGGTTCAGGGATGGCAGGTCCTGCCTCACAGGGTTACTTGAATTCTACGACCAGGCAACAAAAATAAGGCAAGAAAGAGAAGGGTGGGCAGACTGCATATTTTTGGATTGTCAGAAAGCCTTTGATACAGTGCCACACAAGAGGCTAGTGCGAAAGTTGGAGATGCAGGCTGGAGTGAGAGGGAAGGTACTCCGGTGGATAGAGGAGTACCTAAGCAACAGGAGACAACGAGTCTGTGTGAGGGGTGAGGTCTCAGATTGGCGAGACGTCACAAGTGGAGTCCCGCAGGGGTCAGTCCTTGGACCTATACTGTTTCTGGTATATGTAAATGATCTCCCAGAGGGTATAGATTCGTTCCTCTCAATGTTTGCCGATGATGCAAAAATTATGAGGAGGATTGAAACAGAGGATGATAGTAGGAGGCTACAAGATGACCTGGATAGACTGAGTGAATGGTCCAACAAATGGCTGTTGAAGTTCAACCCGAGTAAATGCAAAGTAATGAAACTAGGCAGTGGAAACAGGAGGCCAGGCACAGGATACAGAATAGGAGATGAAGTACTTAATGAAACAGACAGAGAGAAAGATCTAGGAGTTGATATCACACCAAACCTGTCTCCTGAAGCCCACATAAAGAGAATAACGTCTGCGGCATATGCGAGGCTGGCTAACATCAGAACGGCGTTCAGGAACCTGTGTAAGGAATCATTCAGAATCTTGTACACCACATATGTAAGACCAATCCTGGAGTATGCGGCCCCAGCATGGAGCCCGTACCTTGTCAAGCACAAGACGAAGCTGGAAAAAGTCCAAAGGTATGCTACTAGACTAGTCCCAGAACTAAGAGGCATGAGTTATGAGGAAAGGCTGCGGGAAATGCACCTTACGACACTGGAAGACAGAAGAGTAAGAGGGGACATGATCACAACCTACAAAATCCTCAGGGGAATCGACCGGGTAAACAAGGATGAACTATTCAACACTGGTGGGACGCGAACAAGGGGACACAGGTGGAAGTTGAGTACCCAAATGAGCCACAGAGACGTTAGAAAGAACTTTTTCAGTGTCAGAGTAGTTAGTAAATGGAATGCATTAGGAAGTGATGTGGTGGAGGCTGACTCCATACACAGTTTCAAATGTAGATATGATAGAGCCCAATAGGCTCAGGAATCTGTACACCAGTTGATTGACGGTTGAGAGGCGGGACCAAAGAGCCAGAGCTCAACCCCCGCAAGCACAATTAGGTGAGCACAATTAGGTGAGTACACACACACACACACACACACACACACACACACACACACACACACACACACACACACACACACACACACACAAACACACACACACACACACACACACACACACACACACACACACACACACACACACACACACAAACACACACACACACACACACACACACACACACACACACACACACACACACACACACAAACACACACACACACACACACACACACACACACACACACACACACACACACACACACACACACACACACACACACACACACACACACACACACACACACACACATGTGTGTGTGTGTGGGGGGGACATGATCACCACATTCAAGATTCTGAAGGGGATTGATAGGGTAGATAAAGACAGTCTATTTAACACAAGGGGAACACGCACAAGGGGACACAGGTGGAAACTGAGTGCCCAAATGAGCCACAGAGATATTAGAAAGAACTTTTTTAGTGTCAGAGTGGTTGACAAATGGAATGCATTAGGAAGTGATGTGGTGGAGGCTGACTCCATACACAGTTTCAAGTGTAGATATGACAGAGCCCAATAGGCTCAGGAATCTGTACACCTGTTGATTGACGGTTGAGAGGCGGGACCAAAGAGCCAGAGCTCAACCCCCGCAAACACAACTAGGTGAGCACAATTAGGTGAGTACACACACACACACACACACACACACACACACACACAGTGTGTGTGTGTGTGTCACATCTGTTCTTAAGCTTCACTTATTGGTCATCAGCAGTTTCCTTCATTCTGTTCTGTCTTTTGGGGGTCTTCCTACTCCTGTTCTTCTTTATCAGACCATCTCTGTAGACGATCTGGTTCATCTTACAATGTACTGCAGCCCTTAAACTCTGGTCGTGCTCACTAACCAGTATTATCACCATTCAAACTATTCGTATCACCAACAAACACTGATACGAATGAGAGTGATTCCCCTGTTACGTCGTTTGCAAATATTAGGAACAGGATGAGCCCCTAGTACTGACCCTTGAGGCACTCCACTCGTTATCTCTCTCTCCATTTTGATATCTTTCCTCCGTGACTCTTTGACTCTTTCCTGAAAGATACTCCTTCCTCCATCTTTACCCTGTACGCCGGTCGGCCGAGCAGACAGCAAGCGAGACTTGTGATCCTGTGGTCCTGGGTTCGATCCCAGGCGCCGGCGAGAAACAATGGGCAGAGTTTCTTTCACCCTATGCCCCTGTTACCTAGCAGTAAAATAGGTACCTGGGTGTTAGTCAGCTGTCACGGGCTGCTTCCTGGGGGGTGGAGGCCTGGTCGAGGACCGGGCCGGGGGGACACTAAAGCCCCGAAATCATCTCAAGATAACCTCAAGATAACGCCAGTCTGATTCTTTAGTTTGTGCAAGAGTCACTAGTGAGCAACAGTGTCAAAAGCTCTCTGGTAAACTAGGAAAATGCAATCTGCCCAACCCCTCTGTCTCCTGTTTGATTGTTGACATCTTGTTTAAAAATTGTGATAAGTTATAGCCATATAACAAATTTCTGGTAGTTCCTCCATTCAAGAGGGAAAATTTAAGATACATCAAGGGGGGGGGGGTTCATACAATGATGCAGCGGCTTCTTTAAGGATCCTCTTTAAGCTTTTGAGATCTTGTCAGGGCTAAGGTCTTCACCAGCTTCAACTTCTCTTAATTGATGGATGAAGATTAAGCCACCCTTGAAGTGGCACAGGCATGAATAGCCCGTAATTCTTTTGTTTCTTTGTCTCTTGTAATGTTACTTAATTTTTTTGTCAGTCTTTCTTCCGGTAGTGTTGATTAAACATTCGGTTGCAACTTGAAAAGTTTCAGGAAGCGTTTATGGAATTCTTCACGAAATTTCTTGTCATTCTTCGTGTGACTTCCACGTCCTTCTTGTACCATGATCACTTGTTAAGTTGGTCATCAACTAATCACTATATAGACATGTCTATAGACTATATAGATATGTCTATATAGTCATATTGACTTCGTGCTCTCTGCTGATAATTACAGAATCTTCTTCATGGTGCTAGATAGTAGTTTAGGGGTGATCCCTGACTTTGGTTGCTATGTTGCTCTGTTATTACCACTACTACTCTGCTGCTGCTGCTCTAAATTCCTGTGTAATCATTCCTCTCCCATGTGTATATATGTTGCGATACACCGCAACATATACACATTAGTATACACAACATATTGTATACTAATGTATATGTTGTATACACAACATATACAATACAGGTAGGACAGGATGCTCTGTCCTACCTGTATTTTCTTCCATGCTCCTTTTATTACTCTTATTTTACCTCTAGGTAATGTCTGTTAACACGTGGGCCCCATTTTTATCTTGGTTTCGTTAAATTTTAAGACGCGGGTATATATCTTCCTTCAGTTTGTTTGAATTTGAAAGTTCATCATTTCTTGTAATGTTATTCTCAAAGTTCCTTTTCTTACGTCATTCTCTAACTTTCTTGTACTTAATTTAGTGGAAAGTTTAGTCTTCCTGTCTCTTCTCTTCCCCTGTTTTCTCTACATATCTCCATTTTCCCCCAACATCCTTCACCATTTACCCATCCCACTCACAGCATCCGATATTTACCCAAACCTCCTACCCTTTCTACCCCCATCTCTTGCCTCTTTATTGCGCTCCTCTTTCTTCACCTCAATATCCAACATTACTCTTCCCTATCAAGCTCCTCTCTAATGGCTCAATTTGCATTGCTTAACATGCGATAACGCCTACATTACCCGTGCAATATGCTATCATTTGCATGTTTTAATATAAAAAAAAAAACTTTGCCAAATTTTTCATAATCATTTTAAAGGTAATATCATCACCTAATTTGCATATTCACACCTTGCCCAGAGCAACGGTGAGGGTAACTTTGATTCAGTGTTTAGGAATATGATTCTTATAAGCCATTTCCTTCAGTAGCTTTCTTTCTATTTTTCTCTAAAATCACAAGTATTTCGTGTTAACAAAATATAAAAATAGGTTCATAATGATTTTTTTTAAGTTTAGTTCATGAATTTGGCACCTCAAACTCAGCCCGCAGGCTGTAGAGGGAAAGCTTAAAGCCCAGAATTCATTTTGCTAAGCAAGTTACGGGTTTAAAAAGCTTGAAAAGCTATAGTTACGCAACGTAATGAATATATCAACAATGGGTTCGAGAACAGGACTCAAGTACAGTCTCTAAGCTAAGCAATTTACATTTTCTTAGTGCTGACAGAAGTGAACATCACAGGAGACCGTTGGTGGTTGTCAGTCGTACAATCACAGGAGACCGTTGGTGGTTGTCAGTCGTACAATCACAGGAGACCGTTGGTGGTTGTCAGTCGTACAATCACAGGAGACCGTTGGTGGTTGTCAGTCGTACAATCACAGGAGACCGTTGGTGGTTGTCAGTCGTACAATCACAGGAGACCGTTGGTGGTTGTCAGTCGTACAATCACAGGAGACCGTTGGTGGTTGTCAGTCGTACAATCACAGGAGACCGTTGGTGGTTGTCAGTCGTACAATCACAGGAGACCGTTGGTGGTTGTCAGTCGTACAATCACAGGAGACCGTTGGTGGTTGTCAGTCGTACTATCGAGCTTTCTAGTCATTTTCTGTCGTGATGTTTAATACATAAAAAATCAACATAAATCAGTTACCTAAAAATAACAAATACTAAATAAATGGCATAAATAAATGAGTACAAATAATACAAAAAAAGTTAAAGTATAAGAAAACCAAATGAACACATCCACAAGGGCCGTGGCGAGGATTCGAACCTACGTCCAGGAGCATCCCAGACGCTGCATTAATCGACTGAGCTACGACATGGTCAAAAGAATTGCAACCAGAAGTTCTACTGAACTTACTTGGATCCTGCATCTCTGGATCCTAGATCTCGGACGTAGGTTCGAATCCTCGTCACGGCCGTTGAGGATTTGTTCATTTGATGCATCGCGCTATTGTGATTTCTGTGTGCAAGAAAATCAATTGTAGCGATAATAGAAAAAAAACTGAACAAAATACAAATTAGTACAATGAGTTAAACAGTAAAAAATTCTAAAAAAAATAAAAATATTTAAACAAATTAATATCAACAATTAAATAATATAATTAATATCAACAATTAAATAATATAATTAGCAAATCAACAAAATGATAACAGTTTCCAGCATTAGGCCAATCACGTGGTGGAAGCAGAGACCTGAATGCTCTTGCAGTAATGATCCAGAGCCACAATTCACCATTTCTAGAACCCCCCCTTACGAAACCTATTCATCTTTCCATAACCAAAATAGCTATGTTTACATTTATGAAACAGTTTACAAGCTTGGAAACACTTCCCAACCTCAGGTTATTATTGTTTATAAACAACCTGATAACAGCTTATGAGTATAGAAGCACTATAAGTAAACAAAGTAGCCATGACTGTGAGAGGGGCTATTAAAGACATCACACAAAGCTTTATACTGACCAGCCATCAAGAAAACATCTTAAAACAAGAAAACAGTATATACTCGCAGTATATTCACACACTGAGAGGCAAGGTTATACCTCTCGGGGGTAATATATATATTTCTGAATTCATACATTTTCAGCCGGCTTAGCCACGTGAGATCAGTGTCAGTGGCTGTCCTAAGATGCTCTGGATATTGTCTCAAATTTTCCTTCATACAACTTTTCCTAACATTACCAAGCCATACGAAACCAAACTAAACCAAACCTAACCTGATTCCAGTGCCTGGTACCAGTACCAGGCTCCCAGTACCATGTTCCAGTACCACGTTCCAGTACCTGGTTCCAGTACCACGTTCCAGTACCTGGTTCCAGTACCGAGCTCCAAACTTAAGCCAGTAACATAAACAAATACTTTACAGGTAACACATCATGAACTCCACATCTCATAGGAAAGTGGTGGTGCCAGCCTGAGCGTCGTCATGCAGGTATAGCCGTGCTACTTACTCTATAATCACGCTCCTTCAAGGTAAACATTCTCTGATAATATTACTCTTGGATACATTCCGCATTCGATCTGCAATGTGGTTTTTTGTTGCAGTTTCCATCCTGTTTTAGTATTCAATTCTTCGCTCTCTCAGTAACGCAGGATCTGAAGTACCTATGTAAAAATATTTTCGTGTCGTAAAACATGAATTACAAAAAAATAGGTTACAAAAAACAACAACAACGGCGTTTATAAATCCTTGGTCAATACACCGTGTTATAGGTTTTGAAAGCGTAGGTGCAGAACAAAATTAGGCAAAAAAAAAAAGAAAAAGAAATAGGGAGTGGGATATTGAACAAAAAATATAATTCTTAGACTATAGTTCACCGAGGATTTCAAACGCTTAATCTAGGCAGTGCAATGTGGATTTTTATCTCCTAATGTAAGCAGTTCCTTGTATGTTCTTATCTCCTAAGATAAGCATTGCAGTATGGACTTAAATTACATGTGTATGTAATCTGAGAATACGTTGGACAGGCCTTCAAGTTGTCAATCATAGCCAGCCTATCACAGTCACCTGTTCACTACGTTACATAACCTACAATAAGGAAACTACAGGAGCACCAGTGAACACACTGTATTATACAGCCCCAAGGAGCACTTGTTAAAAACAAGTGAGCTCAGATTACAATCCAAAACTGCCTCAGAAGGGATTTATAGCCCCATATTAATACATTCAACTGGCACAGCCCGTTAAGATCACGAGTGAATGATCTTCACATTCACTCGCTGAATGTTGCGAGTGACTGTTAAGATTGAGAGTGAATATGGTCATGAAACTGAGAAGATTGTGTACCTCTCAACGGCATCACTGTTCCAAGCACAGCTGTACCTGTACACCGGCAGATTGAAAGTTGAGAGGCGGGACCAAAGAGCCGGAGCTCAATCCCCACCCCCCTCAAGCACAACTAGGTGAGTATACCTAAACCAACCCAACTCATCCCATCCCACCCTAACCTAACCTAACCTATCTCAACCTAACGACAATAAGAGATACAAAATGTTGTTTTAAAATGGTGTACCGGAGGTGTCTGATCTCATTAGCTGAAAGAGAGAATGTTTGCCTGTCCAAGGTTGGAGGCCAGAGGCTAGGGGCTAGTCTCACGGAACTGTGCATAGTAATTTGTGATTGTGTGCAGTGTGTCATATCGGGGTTAGGGTCGACCCCCATGCCCCTCTTCAAGAAGAATCGACTCCTATTCTGAATCTCAGTGCCTCCTATGAAAGTCTGTAATGTGGGGTTAGTTTTCCATAGAGTTTTACAACTTTTTTTTTTTCAGCTGATGATAATATTCCAACTTACACGCAACTTAACCACAACATTTTTTAACTACGTTGTTACAATGTTGTGTCAAAGTAACGATTGTAAAAATGACGTTGCGGTTACTTTGTGTGTTCCGAGGGAGATCGGAGGTATGGGGGGAAGGGGGGGGGGAAGGGGGGGGAGAGGGGGAAATGGTAAGGGGAAAAAGGAAAATGGGATGTGAGGGAGAAGGAGGGGAAAGAAAGATGGAATGGGTGAATAGGGAGAATGAGAGGGGAGGGGGAGAGGTGAGAGAGGGTAGAACGGAAGAGAGGAGAGAGAGAAGGGGAGGAGAGGGAGGGGGGAGAGGTGCCCGGACACCACCGGGTACTCTCATCTATTAATCCAAACAATTAAACTCGACAAACTGTGTAAACAACGACATCAACAAGCACAGACTAACAAAAGAACAAACAAAGCATGATGCGATCATTCATACATCGTGATTACCCAAAACGTGTGTCTAACAATGACTCAAATTGTTTATATTAGCTGGAATTAGTGAGGATTGAGTGGGATGAGTGCGATTGAGTAGTTAGATGAGTCAGTAATTGGCCTGTTGTCTGCGAGGCGCATGGAATTTTAACATGGCAAATGCAGACCAGACCACACACTAGAAGGTGAAGGGACGACGACGTTTCGGTCCGTCCTGGACCATTCTCAAGTCGATTGTGACTCATCGCCTGCGTATGGCAAATGCACTTGTGTGTGTGTGTGTGTGTGTGTGTGTGTGTGTGTGTGTGTGTGTGTGTGTGTGTGTGTGTGTGTGTGTGTGTGTGTACTCATCTAGTTGCACTCACCTAGTTGTGCTTGGGGGGGTTGAGCTCTGGCTGTTTGGGCCCGCCTCTCAACTGTAAATCAATCAACTTCCCCCCCCCCCCCACAAGGAAGCAGCCCGTAAAAGCTGTCTAACTCCCAGATACCTATTTACTGCTAGGTAACAGGGGCATCAGGGGTGAAAGAAACTGCCTGTTTTGTTTCTGCCATCACCCGGGATCGAACCCGGACCCCAGGTTTACGAATCCATAGCGCTATCCACTCAACTATCAGACCCTCTATGTGTGTGTGTGTGTGTACTCACCTAATTGTACTTACCTAATTGTGCTTGAGGGGGTTGAGTTCTGGCTCTTTGGTACCGCCTCTCAACCGTCAATCAACAGGTGTACAGGTTCCTGAGCCTACTGGGCTCTATCATATCTACACTTGAAACTGTGTATGGAGTCAGCCTCCACCACATCACTTCCTAGTGCATTCCATTCCACACGTGTGTGTGTGTGTGTGTGTGTGTGTGTGTGTGTGTGTGTGTGTGTGTGTGTGTGTGTGTGTGTGTGTGTACTCACCTAGTTGAGATTGCAGAGCTGAGCATCTGCTCTTAAAGCCTTTCGAAAACCGTTAGTTCCAAGCAACGAATCTTTCACTCGTTTTTCTTATCATAATTTACATTTAAAACTCTGTATTGAACAGCCTTCGACAACTTCCTCATCTAATCCGTCCCATTCACTTACGAATCTGAGACTGGAAAAGATCTTCCTGACATCCCTGTGACTCATCTGTGTCTCCAGTTTCTCCTTGCGTCCTCTCATTCTAATGTTCCTTAAGTTGAATATTGCTTCTATATCTACTTTGTTAATCCCCCCTTAATATCTTGCGTGTCGTTATTATGTTTGTCCTATTCCTTCTTTCCTCCAGTTTAGTGAAGTCCAGTTCCCCCTCAATCTTTCTTCAGAGCTCAGTCCCCTTAGCTCAGGAACGAGCCTTGATGTATATTTTTGGACTTTTTCTAAATTTGTTTTGTGTTATTTTTTAGGTAGGGGTTAAATGCTGGGGCAGCATACTCAATAACAGGTCTCACGAAGGTTGTATACAGCGCCGGGAAGGGATCTTTGTCCAAGTTGCTGAAGGATAACGGGACGTTTGCCAGTATGGCAGATGCTGCTCTCGTTATCCTGCTGATGTGTGCCTCTGGCGATAGATCTCCAGTTATGTCCACTCCTGAGTCTCTCTCTCTTTTTCCATAAGTTTGAAGTTGCCTTCCTTACAGTATATGATGTCCTCTTGTTCCAGCGCCTATCCTCATAACCTTGCATTTGTCAGGGTTAAAGTCTAGTAGCCCTTTCTCGGAGCATCTCTGGAGACTGTCTAAGTCACCTTGTAATGTACTGCAGTCCTCCTCAGTTCTAATTCACCTCATCAGCTTAGCACCATCAGCAAAGATACATAAGAATGAACTCACTTTCTCTGTTAGATCGTTTGCAGGCATGAGTGCGTGCGTGCACGCACTCAGCCGTGTTTACGAGCCGCTATCCTTACACTCCTGTTGGTAAACTGTTGAAAATTGGCCCATTTTATGAGTCATAACCTCCAGAACGGAATGTGCTTCTTACGCAACTTCGACCTTAACCGCAACGGCTCAAGACAATCTCGAGTGACACGCCTTATCGAGCCTCCAGACTCAAGTGTGTATAACCACAATCTCTGAGGGAGGGAGGAATGGGGAGGGAGGAATGGGGAGAAGGAATGGGGAGAAGGAATGGGGAGAGGAAGGGGAATTCAGACAACCAATCAAATTGTGACATTAATTGTATATTCTCCTGCAGGAACCATTTATTGGATTCGGACGAGTAAGCCAAATTTTGAACAAATTCACAAAGGCTGTGACGAGGAGGATTCGAACCTGCGTCTGGGAGCATCCCAGACACTGCCTTAATCGACTGAGCTACGACAGGGTTAAACCCTTGTGGATTTGTTCATTTGATGCATCACGTTAGTGTGATCTCTGTGTGTGAAGCCAAATTTTGTATTCCCTCTGTTATTGTGAGTGATTGTGAGTCTCCGGCTTGCTGCTTCTCACACCTACACGGGGTATATATAAACGGTCACATGTGTACATAATATGTGCGTACACATGAAACAGTTCTTTTCGAAGATTCGTTATCTGTCAAATTAAGTCTCAAACTTTGTCACTGAGAGGTTACCTTGAGATTAGTTTGAGGCTATTTCGGGGCTTATTGACTCCAAGCGGCCCGGTCGTCGACCAGGCCTCCAGCTGACGTTAAGTCACATACAGCCAGTAATTAAGGGTGACTAACGGTCATTAAAAATGACTGACAGTCGGAGCTAAAGGGGGGTAACTGCCCCCTAATCGGGTGTGATTATTAAATCCACTTGTGGTAATGGCTTAATTGCGCCAGCGGCTGACTGGTCGTTGGGCCTCCCGCCGCGGGGACATAATGGAGGAATGTGTGGTCGGTCTGGCCCTTTACCCCTTGATTGCTGACAATCTGGCACGAGGGGACGTCCGACACGAGGGGTATAATAATAATATATCGGTCTGTCGAGGGAGGGCGGGGGGCAGGAAGCCCTGTCCCCCCTCGGGCTTCTTGTTCAGGAGCTCGAAAACACCGTTTATTAAATGTAAACAAAGCCGTTATGATTGTTGAAAGATATACATAAAGGTTTTGTAAATGGTTGTCTAAATGGCTGATCAATCCTGGGGAATAATACAGGGGGCTCTATACCCCCCCCCCAGAGATCCACCAGATTGATCGGAGCTCCTGGGCGGGGGGGGGGGGGGGGCTTTTTTCTGCTTTTATAGGGCTCATTTTTCAGTTTTATTTTTTTCAGCGCCTTTTCTGTACATTTCAGGGCCTTTTTTTGGAGCCTTATATTTTCTTTGCCTTCTCTGGAGTTGTGGTGGTTCCTTGTGTCTCCTCTATGAGGTTTGGGGAGTCAAAAGGCCCCTTTTTTATGGTTTGGGAAAGTGTTAATTAGTTCCTTATTAGGGCAAGGAAAGGTTGTGACGTTATCCTCATGTTTCTTCCCCTGAGACTGTTGAAAAGGTTCAGGTACTGTCCATTTATTTTTGTTTAGAAAGTGTTGAATCCTTTTCAGAATTCTAGAGGACTGGTGCCTTTTGTTTGGAAAGACTTGCCTCCTATTACACCTGAAGGGGGATACCAGAAGTATACCTGGATACCTGGAATTTCCCTGGAGATGGTCTGGTAAACTTCTACTACTCTCCAAGCCCGTAGTGGGCCAGACTTGAACTGGGTTCAACAGGAATGTAATACAAAAAAAAGGCGCAGTGGCCAGCGCAGTCGGGTCAAAGAAAAATGGGGGCTGAGTTCAATCCCCCTTGGCAGAACAGATGCGATTAGGCAACGTTTCCTTACACATGATACGTCTGTTCACCCTAGCAATAAATAGGTTTCCCCTGGAGAAACACAACTGTTGTGGGAAACATATTGGGGAAAAGGTCGGGATTGGGCTTAATAGAGAAAGGGAGGGAGGGGGGAGAGAATCTCGATAAATCCAACAGGCTTCCAATCCTCGTCTTTGGGGACAGATTCAAGTCTCGGTTGCTTCTGAGGGAGTGCAAATCCGTCATGGCTACGTTAAGCTGTCTCTCCGAAACGCCTTAAACTACCTTCTTCTAAATTTAAGAAAGTCCTAATTAAATTTCCTACTTAAAAGTTGGAGAAAAACCTGTCAACGGCCAGGTGTAGGTTGGGGAATTCCTTTTGCCTTGGGCGAGAGAGCTTTTTTTCTACCACAGCTTTGTGGGTGGGGGTAGGAGGGTTAGGGGATAGAGGAGAGGGGGTGGGGGTAGGGGGCTTAGGGGATAGAGGAGAGGGGGACGCGGGGAAGGGGTGGAGGGGGAAAGGGGTGGGGGGAAGGTTGGGGCTGATCTCTTGTCAAAAGGATTTCTCTTTCTTGCCCGGAAGTCATAAAACGTGCCCAAACTGTTTCTCTATTTCTCTGAGAGAGAACCCCTCAGACCTCGGCGCCCTTGCCTTCCTCCTTTAATTTAATTTAATTCTGCCCCGAGGGGCGAGTTTATTGGGCAGCGCCACTCATCCTGTGAGTGGACACACCGCCATAGTGACAGTATTGGGCAGCGTCACTCATCCTGTGAGTGGACACACCGCCATAGTGACAGTATTGGGCAGCGTCACTCATCCTGTGAGTGGACACACCGCCATAGTGACAGTATTGGGCAGCGTCACTCATCCTGTGAGTGGACACACCGCCATAGTGACAGTATTGGGCAGCGCCACTCATCCTGTGAGTGGACACACCGCCATAGTGACAGTATTGGGCAGCGCCACTCATCCTGTGAGTGGACACACCGCCATAGTGACAGTATTGGGCAGCGCCACTCATCCTGTGAGTGGACACACCGCCATAGCAGCATGTACAACACTCCCCAATAGGAAGAAAACCCGCTAGGGGACTGTTCATCTTGTCACTTGTACCCAGTGACAGCTGGGGAGTTGCTTAACTGTCTCAAGTGAACAGCTTATCAAAACAAGACAATTAATATTTGTCAACCCCTAAAACTTACGTTATCTTGCAGGTGCAAAATGGGAGAATCCTCTGGCACGAAAAAAAATCTTAAGTGTCGCGAGGCTTCCTTCTACATGGAAGAAACAAAAATGGCAGTTAGGCTATCCCCTCTTGAAAACATATAATTCGAATGTCACCTATGCAGTTCAACTTACATTTACTGAAATATTTTATAAGGTGAAATGCCAAATAGAGTGGTTACAGCCCAGGAAAGACTACAAGAACCTTAAGAGGCAGGCTACAGTGCTGCTTGACTTATATTTGTTCTTGTATTCTCTTGAACGAGAAAAATCTTCTTAGTTCTCAAACAAGAAAATGTTCTTGCATTCCCTTCTTACCCCAGCGTGTCGGGAGGGAGGAAGGAGATCAGAGCCTACCACAGCTCTTGATAACATTACTTAGACATAAAGCTCAACAATGATTTAGAGAGAGTTAACCTCAGCAATTACAAAAGGTAAAGGGTCCAGACAATTAGAATACGGTTTACCGTAGAATTAGAATTAGTTTACCGTAGTTGTTGCGATGATTGGTCTACCCACGAAGAGCACAGAAAAGCTTCCCCCAGAAGGTATAAGTAGGTTCTACCCCTGCCTGCCAGAAATATCGATATCTTACATTGACTGCCAGTCGATGTAAGATATCGACTGCCAGTCGATATCTTACAGAGGCGCCCAATACCCATCCTGGACCCTGTAACGGTACGTTCCCCATTTTATTTAAGGGGGGCACAGGTAATGGGGGGATGGGGAGGGGGGTCGAGGTAACTCTCAAGAATAGAAGGATGCTACGACCACTTGGGAAGCCTCGACTATTCAATTTTTCTTCTTCATTTTGGTTTTGCAGAACAGGTTGAGGCCGAGTGCTAAAGGCCTCACATTACTGTTTAAGTTGGAGGGACTCTGGACCTCCAGACTAAGTGTAAACTTGACCCCTATAGTCCTTAAAGGTCCCCAACAGTACATACTGTATATGTATATTCCTGTATGTGTATGTGTGTGCATACGTGTATGTCTGTATGTGTGCATGTATGCATATTTATATGTGTCTGTGAGTAGACATACGTGATATCTGTGTGTATATTTGTAGGTAATAATTATCCTTATATCTACAGTATTCTCAACTGTCACGTCTCGCGCCGCGGGTGGGCAGCTATTCGTCAACAAAACATATTTGTTATTGTCAAATTATTACCGACAAGTTTCCCTTAGACTGTAAGCGTGTAGTGGTACAAATGTGAAATAATCTTATTAAGTCCCCGATTCACCTGTGAGGAGGAAATATAAAGCCCAGATGGAAGAAAACGGTAGACTGGTTCAAATTTTCTTTTGTTGCAAATGCCCCACAAAACATATATTCTAAATATATGTTTAGAATATACATATATTTACAGCATATTCGTCGTATATGCTGTATATCCCGAGTGCAAATAGTACACACACTATGTTTGTAGTATTTGCACTCGGGATCTCGAGCACTCGATGTGCTCACTTGGATCTTAACTGCTGTGAATAGCTCATCACTTTAGATGTAAACACAACAGAAAATGGGACACAGTTAGAGGGTCCAGGATAGGTATGGGGCACTAATGTAAAATTTCAACTATCCAGCCACCGCCATCATCTCCCCCCCCCTTCCCCAGAGAGGGGGGGGGGGGTATGGGGCTCGTGTTAAGGAAATTAGCGGAAGCTTTACGGCAACGACCGCAAAGCTCGTTATCCTTCTCGCTCGCGTGATATCCTCGTATCTCCTACCTGGGAAGGGGCAAAAAAAAAAAGGATGGTACAACTTAGACGCTATTTTGATCGCTATCTCCATATCTTCTGAACCTTAGCTCACTGGAGTCTCTCTGTCTCTCTTCCTGTCCGTTTCTCTCTATCTCTACCTCATTCTCATATTTTCTGTATTCTCAATCTGTTTTTTTCTTTCTGACACACACCTCCCTTTCCTAGGGACGGCCTGCTCCCTCTCTCTCTCCTAGAGGGAGAGAGAGGGAGCTCACTCCCTCACACTTACGGTAGTGGCTCTCCACGTATTACCCTGAGCGACGGTAACGGGCCTCGCGATCAATGCAACTCGCTCTAAACTACTGTATTTATGAGCAGCAGTTGTATTCTCGCTACAACCATTACAGATATTTCACCTGTTTACTGTTCAGTACTTGGTCCGGCCAGAGTGTGTGTGTGTGATCTACTGTTTGTGGTTGTATAGGGACAAATTTCAGCTCTTGGGCCCCCGCCTTTCCAGCCGCCATTCGTGTAATGGATTGACTTCAATATACTTGCACACTGTCATATCTATTTTTGAAGCTGTCGATGGAATTGGCTTCTACACAGTCATATGTAAATATATTTATAACTATACATCAATGTGCCTAGAGTCCTTCACTGGGAACATTTCCTTCATTCCCTGTCTATTTCTTTATGTATTTTCTATGACTCTAACATGTCTCCTGATTTTATTTTCTAGCGTTGCTGGGATCAATAACAACTCTCTCAAGAAGACAAACGAGATTGTATTTCTTGTTTAATGCATTCTTCTGCAGGTTTAACGACTTGCCTAGTGATTTACGGCCAGGTAATTAAGTTGTTGTATTCCTGCGCGCGGCACCTGATGCATCTGTTCACCTAGCAGTAAATAGGTACCTATGAACTAATCGCCTGTTGCGGGGTGCATTCTGGGGATGTGTGTGTGTGTGTGTGTGTGTGTGTGTGTGTGTGTGTGTGTGTGTGTGTGTACTCACCTAGTTGTGCTTGCGGGGGTTGAACTCTGGCTCTTTGGTCCCGCCTCTCAACTGTCACTCAACTGGTGTACAGGTTCCTGAGCCTACTGGGCTCTATCATATCTACACTTGAAACTGTGTATGGAGTCAGCCTTCAGCACATCACTGCCTAATGCATTCCATTTGTCAACCACTCTGACACTAAAAAAAATCTTTCTAATATCTCTGTGGCTCATTTGGGCACTCAGTTTCCACCTGTGTCCCCTTGTGCGTGTTCCCCTTGTGTTAAATAGACTGTCTTTATCTACCCTGTCAATTCCTCGGAGAATCTTGTATGTGGTGATCATATCCCCCCTAACTCTTCTGTCTTCTAGCGACGTGAGGTTTAATTCCCGTAGTCTCTCCTCGTAGCTCATACCTCTCAGCCCGGGTACTAGTTTGGTGGCAAACCGTTGAACTTTATCCAGTTTGCGCGTGCGTGTGTGCGTGTGTGCGTGTGTGTGTGTGTGTGTGCGCGCGTGCGTGTGTGTGTGTGTTGTTTTATTAAACATGACAAAGAGTGAGATCAATGATTCCAACGCGAACCTTCGCATTATTTCTTTCATCACTTGAAAAGAAAGTTGACAAATAAAACTCCCCAAAGTTCATCTTACAGTAACTATTATGGCCTGACCCCAAGAAACGAGTTTCCTTGAACCTGTCAACATTCTGAAAGGCAGATGTGAATAAGTGTACACAAGTTACCTTGAGTATCAGGATATAACCCAAGAAGAATGAGTTAAGGGGTCGTTTGGTCCAACAGCCCATCGGCAATTTCTTGCTCATCATTCTCGTATGATAATTTGAGGCAGTGCTTGTGTGTGTGTGTGTGTGTGTGTGTGTGTGTGTGTGTGTGTGTGTGTGTGTGTGTGTACTCACCTATTTATGCTTGCAGGATCGAGCATTGACTCTTGGATCCCGCCTGGATTCTGTGTGTGTGTGTGTGTGTGTGTGTGTGTGTGTGTGTGTGTGTGTGTGTGTGTGTGTGTGTGTGTGTGTGTGTGTGTGCTTGATAGTCATCCTTAGTCTTGATGCTTGAATGTACCTGAGTGTTAGATGGCTGTTAATTATAATAACTTAATTATTATAAGTCATAATTGGTTGGGGTTGTTTATAATCTTTTTTATTGTCATAGTTTCTGTGGGTGGTTTCGTTCTTGTCTGTGGTGATGTGTGTGTTTGTTTGTTTATTAACTGTGTATTCTTTGATGGATCTTTGTTCATTGTTCAGACCAGTGAACGACATATTGCTGAATGCACACTTCCTACATTTCCCAATAAAGACAATATATTAAACTAATGTGATTAAAGAAAATTATATAAACATATTGACGAAAAAGAATTGAAATAAAATCCACCACAAATAATGTAACTCTTGACAAAGACAAACATTTGATCAACGCATTAGTGGTGTGAGTTTGGTGGGGGGGGGGGGGGAGAGGGGATAGGATGGAGAGGAGGGGAGGGGATGGAAGGAGGAGTGGATAGGCAAGGTGACAGGTAGGTAAGGGAGGGGATGGGGGGTGGGATAGGAAAGAGCAAAGGCCAGGTTAATAAAGCAGGTAAGCAATGGAGGGGAGGACTTGAAAGGGAAAGAGGTGGGGGATGGGAAGGGAAGGAGGATGGAAGGGAAGGAGGTGGGGGAGATGGAAGGGAAGGAGGTGGGGAGGAAGGTGGGGTGATGTGTACTGGAGGAGGTGGTGGGGGTTAGTGGGGGAGGGGAGTAATGAAATGGGTGACAGGGAAGAGGAGGATAAGAGAGAAGAGAAAAATAAGGGAGAATACAGTAAATGAGGAACAGAAACCCAGCATAGGACCGTTACCTGGAGTTAACCTGGAGTGGTGTTCTCAAGAGTTCTACTCCGTTTGACTTGTGTTAACTTGGTCCAACAGGCTGGTGCCTCCAGCTTCACGTATCAACTACAACCCGATTGATCAGACACTCTCTGCATGTACGTGTCGAAACATTTTCTTGAAGTCCTCTTTTTTTTTTGTTCCGGCAATATTTCTTACGTTTTCTGGGGAGATGATGAATAGCCGAGGACCTCTTAAGTTCATACAGCACTCCCTGTTTGTGCCTATGGCCCTCTACTATTTACTGGCTCTATTTTTGCATTTCCTGCCATATCGCTCTGCACTTCCTGCCATATCGCTCACTCCAACATGTTGTTATTTTACAGTGTGAATTTGGGACACTGGCCTTCAGTATCTTCCATGTATATATTATGTGATACCTCTCTCGCACGGGAATATCCCCGTGCGTAGGTTCGAACCCACATCAAGACCTTGTGGATTTGTTCATTTTATATATTACGCTATTGTGATTTCTGTGTGTATAACTCTCTCGTCTCCCTTTCAGAGCGTACATTTTGAGAGCATTGAGACGGCCTCAGTAATTTAAATGCTTTATGGTGTGTGTACCTGTATTTTCTCTGTATTAATTCAACTTCCGCACCGTCTCCTGCTCTGAAACAACCACTTTGGCTGGACGGTAGAGCGGCGGTCTCGCTTCATGCAGGTCAGCGTTCAATCCCCGACCTTCCAAGTGGTTGGGCACCATTCCTCCCCCCCGCCCGTCCCATCGCAAATCCTTATCCTGATCCCTTCCCAGAGCTATATAGTCGTAATGGCTTGGCACTAGTGATAATTCCTTCCTTTCTGCTTTAAAAGACGAAGTGAGCACTGAGCAGAACTCAAGACAGGGCAGCAGAAGTGGTTTGAATAGTAGGAGCACTGTAGTGGAATCCCTGGAGTTGGAGTTGAAATTGAAATAAGTTTATTGAGGTATAAATAAACACAAAGGGATGAGGTAGCTCAAGCTATTATATATATATATATATATATATATATATATATATATATATATATATATATATATATATATATATATATATATATATATACACACACATCACAAGAGAAGAGGGGGGAGTGGAGGATGGTGGAGGGGGAGGGGGGGGGGGAGGATGGTGGGTGAATAGGAGGGCAGGGGGGGGAGGATAGAGGAAGAGGGGGAAGGAGGAGGAGGAGGAGGGAGAAGGGGGGGGGGGGAGGGGGGAGGATGGAGGAAGAGGAGAAAATTCCCAGAGAAGGAAAATACTTCCAGAGTGATGTCATGCCTTTAACCTGACGTCATACCTGAATTCTGACGTCACAGTACCGTGACGTCACTAACTAGACTATGACGCGAAATTGCTCGTGACGTCATAACTATGGCTGACGCCATTAATTCCTCATGACGTCATGACTTCTACTGACGTCATTAAAAAAAAAACATCACGCCCGTCTTGTAAGAAATTGTTAAGACAGGGAATTATATTAGCACCTTTTTATTGGTGTTATACATGATATAATTATATATTTTTATGACTATAATTATGATCTGGGACCAAGGGAGGTGAGGTATAGGAGGGAGAGGGGGGGGGGGAGGGGGTGAGAGAGGGGGAGGAATAGTATGAGAGAGATAGAGGGAGGGATAGGGGGTGGGGGGGGGGGAGAGGCAGGAAGTGCGGTCAAGAAGGTTGGAATGTGGATAGGTAAGCTGGTGGACAGGTGTGTCTGCAGGTGAGTGTAAACAGGTGAGGCAGGTGAGTGTAAACAGGTGAGGCAGGTGAGTGTAAACAGGTGAGTGTAAACAGGTGGGGGGCAGGTAAGTGTAAACAGGTGGGGGGCAGGTGAGTGTAAACAGGTGAGGCAGCTGAGTGTAAACAGGTGAGGCAGCTGAGTGTAAACAGGTGAGGCAGGTGAGTGTAAACAGGTGAGGCAGCTGAGTGTAAACAGGCGGGACAGGCAAGACAAGGACTCAGAGCAACATTGCACAAGAATCCTCTCTATAAAAACAATAACATTTGGTTTTGTTCTTCTCTTCATCTGGCGAGTTAAAGATCACCATTACGTGATCTCTCTTTAACAACGACTCCACTAATGACCATTCCAGAGTGCCAACCTAACTGACGGCTGTAAGTGTGTTTTGAGTCCATGAGAGGCTCCAACTCACGCCGGTGCCAGATGATTGGCACTAATGACCGAGTGAGTGACTTGTGGTATATGGATGGTAATTACTGTTTGGAAATGCTTAGATGTCATTGAGAGAGAGAGAGAGAGAGAGAGAGAGAGAGAGAGAGAGAGAGAGAGAGAGAGAGAGAGAGAGAGAGAGAGAGAGAGAGAGAGAGAGAGAGAGAGAGAGAGAGAGAGAGAGAGAGAGAGAGAGAGAGAGAGAGAGAGAGAGAGAGAGAGAGAGAGAGAGAGAGAGAGAGAGAGAGAGAGAGAGAGAGAGTAAACCAAAGTGATAATTTGTGAATTATATGGGTTGATTCATATTCTAATGTCATATTCTAATATTACCATTTCCCCCTTCTTCCACCCTTTAAACCATCTCCCCCCAATCTCTACCCCTTTTCTCAGGCTCAGCTCCTCTCCTGTACCTTTTCTTTCCCCTTTCCATACTCTCCTAACCAAGGAAGAGAATGCTTCTGGCTCCATCAGATCCCAATTTTATTTTGAGGGGTTCGGGGATCCGCCTCGCCCATGTTCCTGCTTTCCAACAATGTTCCAGTGGTCGGATTTATTTTTCTTGTGGGCTTTGTAGTCTCTATCTCATCTTCGAAGTGTGTTTCTGTGGTTTGAGTGCCTTCAAGACGATGATCTTCTAGCATTTCCATCGTGGTCTGCACACCCTATGGCTTACTGGTGTGGTCTGCTGTTTAGTGGTTTTCAATGAGATCCTAAATAGCTTGGTCATGTAGTGAACGGTGTTTTGCTGCTTTCCTTACATAGTGCCTTCCTTTTCCTCTACTTGAAGAGTGTCCGTGTTAGATTCCTCGAAAGTGTGTATAGTGGTACTTGAGGATATCTGAGATCTGGCCGGAGTAGAGTCTTGCATAATCATGCCAGGACTTTGCAATCTTTTAGTTTGTCAAAGGCTTAGTTTTTTTGCTCTATTTACTCTGTCATGAATTAAGATTAATGGAACAGGGATCAAGATTCTTGACGTCAGTCCTTGTCGTCTGTCAACAGTTGCATGTTGGACTCACTGGTTGTCAAGGATAATGGGCTCTGGATTTCGTTTGGCAATGACTTATTTTTGTTGCTTGGCGCTTATTTTCCATTGATTCTCAAAGTTGTTTATGACTAATATTACCACCGTTGACCAGTGGTAATATTACTCTCCAGGTTGGTAGATTATTTAAGGTATTATTTGAATATTTGATTATTTGAGTCGTCCGACAAAGTGATGTATTCCCCATGTAGAGGAGGGGTCGGGGGGGGGGGGGGGAGTCGGGTGTGTATATGTTGAAAAGCGTGGGTGAAAAGCGCCTTCCCCGTGGCACTCCTCTTTTCAGTTCTACTGCGTCACACAAGTAGTTGCCAATGCTAGGAGCTTAGCTGTTCTGTTGCCTACAAAGTTGCATTGAGTGACATTAAGTCTCTGTGGAAGCCTTAGTTCGGCTTCCACAGAGACTTATCTCGTGTGCTAGATTTTGACGGCAGCTGTCGGAACATCTTTGAGAACTACATCATATTGGTCTTTTTTTTTTGCCGTCGTGACATTGGGTATAATCACATTAATCAAGGCTCTAGATATATGGGGCCATCTGTGGCTTCTGAATCCATTTTGTATGATGTTATTATGCTTTAATTCCCCTTCAATGTGCTTCACCAGTCTGTGGTGGATTATTTCGTGAATATTTTGTGTGGCATATCGAGCAAGGAAACTGGTCTGTAATTGTATGTTTGAGTTGGTGGAGGAGTTTTCCCGGATTAGGAATTAATCTATTAGAGGCATTTTTTACAGTATGTGGAGGGAATAGCCCGGTGGCATAAGAATTTGCATGGAATATTCCTGAATATTGATGGATTACAGTGACTGGGAGGTTAGTTGAAACCAATTTGTTACTTTGCTGATGACTTTGATGTGCCTTGAAGTTTCTACATAACGGTTGTCGTGAACCCCAGCGACGGTTCTGTGGTTCATAACACTCGTTGCAAATGTTGCTGACCTCTATTACCAGCGTTGCAAGTCCCGCTGCTTCACGGCCTGTTATCGACCGGATTTGTAATTTCTTTTTTCTGTGGTGGAACAAAAGTTGACATTTTCCTCGGGGGGATTTAATCTGAATATTTATCGTAATTCTTCCTAAATTCACGTCCTTGTTCTCTCTCTCTTCCTAAGGCTTTATTGACGTGTTTCCTCGGTTGAGATTCCTATCACGTTTTTCACTTGTTTTTTTACATAAATTTCCCGAGTTTGTTTGGATTTGACTTATCAGATTATCCCATTTCTTGGTGTTTACTGTTTTGCATAAATCTTGCATCTCATCTTGTAGTTAATTCTCTTTGTAGTCCTTTGCGCTCGTCTGAGGGCTGGGGAGGGAGGGCAAGATAGAGGGGTGGGAAGGGGAGAGGGCAGGAGGAAAGGCAAGAGGGAGGTGGGCAGCAGGGCAAGGTAGGAGGAGGAGAAGAAGGCAGGGGAGGGAAGTTATAGCAACGAGATTGCATATATAGACTGCAATATGGGCGGAATCAATGACTGATACTGTACAGTAGTCTTGTCGGGAATCAGTACATTGAACAACTGACGGCTAGAATGGCGGGGTCCAAGAGCTAACAGCTCCATCGTGCAAGCACAAATAGTATACACAAACATCAAACACACACACACAGTTCTCAGAGGGAATTGACAGGGTGGACAAAGACAAACTCTTTAGCACGGGTGAAACACGAACAAGGGGGCACAGATGGAAACTGAGTACCCAAATGAGCCACAGAGACATTAGCAAGAACGTTTTCAGTGTCAGAGTAGTTAACAGATGGAATGCTTTAGGCAATGATGTGGTGGAGGCTGACTTCATACACAGTTTCAAATGTAGATATGATAGAGCCCAGTAGGCTCAGGAATCTGCACACCAGTTGATTGACAGTTAAGAGGCGGGACTAGAGAGCCAAAGCTCAACCCCCCCGCAAGCACAATTAGGTGAGTACACACGCACACAAACAGGCTTTAATTATGTATCACCCAAACTCATCGACAGACACACGCAAAAACACAGAACCAACACGAGCCACAAGTCATCATCAAAGAAGCCAAGGCAAGAGGAGATATCAGCTTCCAAGCGGAGGCTGGGGGAAGCCTGAGCAAACACCATAAAGCCAATATGACTGAATTGTCATTTAGCCATTTGGCTTCCTCGGAACAAGATGAAAGGCGACATTCCGTTTGTATTGTTAAACAGCCTTTGGCATACAATCATCCCGTTCTCTTTGATTTGCCACTCCGTCAAAAATCAGACTTTCTATCCAATCCATAAACGTGTCAACCCCATTTAGTTTATCGAATCCGATGCATAGAAAACGTAGATATATATATATTTTTTCAAGCCGGACCTATTCATTTATAATTAGCTTGTATATGCAGGCGATGAGTCACAATAACGTGGTTGAAGTAAGTTGACCAGACCACACGCTAGAAGGTGAAGGGACGACGACGTTTCGGTCCGTCCTGGACCATTCTCAAGTCGATGACTAGAGAATGGTCCAGGACGGACCGAAACGTCGTCGTCCCTTCACCTTCTAGTGTGTGGTCTGGTCAACTAGCTTGTATATGTAATGCTGGATACCATAACGTACAAAATGCAATCTATTAGTCGAGATGACTTGGAAGAGGGTTATGAGGTCAAGGAGCTGGGCAGAAAGCCGTCAACTGACCACCTGGATCATGGCAACTCGAACGCCGACCTTGCAAGATGCCAGCCCCTTCCTTCCAGTACAGGTAAATAGATATAAAAAACGACTAGGCACGTTGAAACTAGAGCACTGATGTTTGATCCCACTTGAATCTGTCAAACACTTAAGACAGTGGACTCGTTTAAAGATCTGGAGGAGCAAATACAACATTCACAACGCGCTAACTGGAGCACCTTGAACTGAAAATAATTATATAAAACGCAATTAACTGAACTGGAAATCAGGTTAATTAATGAACGTTGAATATCCAGCGCCTTCAAGGAGCTGGGATATGAAGACAAGGAGCTGGGATATGAGGACAAGGAGCTAGGATATGAGGACAAGGAGCACGGATATGAGGACAAGGAGCTGGGATATGAGGACAAGGAGCTGGGATATGAGGACAAGGAGCTGGGATATGAGGACAAGGAGCTGGGATATGAGGACAAGGAGCTTGGATATGAGGACAAGGAGCTGAGCTATAAGGACAAGGAGCTGGGATATGAGGACAAGGAGCTGAGCTATAAGGACAAGGAGCTGGGATATGAGGACAAGGAGCTGGGATATGAGGACAAGGAGCTGGGATATGAGGACAAGGAGCTGTGATATGAGGACAAGGAGCTGGGATATGAGGACAAGGAGCTGGGATATGAGGACAAGGAGCTGGGATATGAGGACAAGGAGCTGAGCTATAAGGACAAGGAGCTGGGATATGAGGACAAGGAGGTGAGCTATGAGGACAAGGAGCTGGGATATGAGGACAAGGAGCTGAGCTATAAGGACAAGGAGCTGGGATATGAGGACAAGGAGCTGGGATATGAGGACAAGGAGCTGGGATACGAAGACAAGGTGCTGGGATACGAGGACAAGGAGCTATATAAAGATCATGCACAATTTCGAACGTTACTCGGTATAGAACACATGTCCTTCCACTGGCATTGACCGACAGACGGCCTCCTTTTTTTGCAGCGTTCGATCCCCCAATATGTCAAAGTTGTTGAAAAGTGTTTCTTTACCTCATCCCCACATTTTAATCTGTCCTCATATCCCTTCAAAGATCTCCATGCTCATAATTTTACCTCACATTTTATCCAGATAATTTCCGCAAGGACAAGTAGTGGATTTGAAACGTTTAGGAATAAAGAGAACTCTCTGCACAAGCTTTCCATGGACAGGGAAGCGTTCAGATTTCTCACACTGAGACGTTCAGGTGATATCTCACCTGCTTGAAGGTTTCCGCAGAAGGATAACGGGATGAAGAGCCCTTGCCATCCCAGGCGACGTGTGTGAGGCAACACGCTTGACATCAGGACGAGTTCTTCAGTTGAACAACTTTCTCAAGTGACTCTTACATTTGCTATCAAGCGTGAAAAGGCTTTTGGCACGACAGGCAACAGTACAGCGGATTACACTTATTCTCTGTGACAGGGGTAACCAACTGTGGTTGACACACACAAAAAAAGACCTTTTTCTTCAGTAAGAGAAAAGACTTTTATGTTGCTCATCTCTCTCTAAGACTCCGAAAACCAGGGAGCGGCGATACACAAAGCAATCTTTGATTCTTTTGTTTTCAATCTGTGTGACGATCAAGTGAGGGCGGACAGGTACGGTTGATGGCGTCTAAATTACTGCTGTAGCATACTAAAGGTGACTCCTCGTGCAATAAGACCGAAGGGCGACGTTTTAGTGATGGCGGCAGTGATAAACAAGCCGCTTCTACCGCTGTCAGCAACGTTAATGTGTGGCGCGCAGGCAGAAAACATCCCTCAACCGCGTTCTCAAAAGCAGCATTTCTAGCTTAGTTTACCCGAGCAATTATCAAAAGAAAACGAAGAGCCACGACGGCTGTACATACCAACTTGTCTTCACACACAAACGCGGTGATTACAACGTTTCAGCGGCAAGAATAAACTAAACATATCGCTTTGTTCATCTCAAGTTTGTGTACACGAAGTTAAAGTTTAATTTTTTATATACAGTCTCAAAATAATATCAGTGAACTAATACGATATAACCAGATGTTGCACACGTCCTATCTACATGAGATGAGAGCAAGAGTGGCACAACTTCCCACAGGAAGGCGGTGATATGTGGTCATTGTTGCTCTTGACATCTTAACGCCGTAGCTTCCCCTCCAAAAATAATGCAGCATCATGATCATGGGTGTTCAGAGCACTTCTTGGACCAGTACCAGAGTCAGAGTTAGTAGTTCGAGCATTGCATGTACAAGGAATTTGAAGCTGAAGCCCGTCCTCATCAACACCAGGAGCCGGTCGCCCGAGCGGACAGCACACTGGAATTGTGATCCTGTGGTCCCGAGTTCGATCCCGGGCGCCGGCAAGAAACAATGGGCAGTTTCTTTCACCCTATGCCTCTGTTACCTAGCAATAAAATAGGTACCTGGGTGTTAGTCAGCTGTCACGGGCTGCTTCCTGGGGGGTGAAGGCCTGGTCGAGGACCGGGCCGCGGGGACACTAAAGCCCCGAAATCACCTCAAGATAACCAGCCCGTCCTCATCAACAAGGGCCAGATGTTCATTCCATCCAGCCGCCAAACCCCATTTATGAATGAAAACACTTCAAACACGACTCATAATTAAGTGATCACGTTCAAGCATTCCTCGAACAGTGCTTCGCTAGCGTCCTCAGTTCGAGTCACACCTATGTCAATGCTTTTTTTTCAATGCTTAATACACGTACTGCAAATACAAATAAATTGCCAACAGAGTCTAAACATCTAACCTAACTTATGCCAAAATATATATATTATATATATATATATATATATATATATATATATATATATATATATATATATATATATATATATATAGTGAAGCATATAGCAGTAGTCTGTATACAAGTGGATATATATATAATGGTAGAGACCATACGCTTGGTGTTATCCTCTTCTAATCTTGCAGGATGACACATGGGTGGGTGGTGACTATAATAGGCGGGTCGGGTTCAGCCCCCATATTGCCCTTATTCAGTGTGAGTTACAGCTCTTATTGCTATGTTTCATCCGATGTTCAATGTTAATTCCATCAGTTGGTCTACCCCAAAGACGCATTCATGAATTATTACATGTTTATTATTCAAAATAGTAATATACTCAACATATATATATATATATATATATATATATATATATATATATATATATATATATATATATATATATATATATATATATATATATATGTTGTATACTCAATATACCCGACCCGCCTATTATAGTCACCACCCACCCATGTGTCATCCTGCAAGATTAGAAGAGGATAACACCAAGCGTATGGTCTCTACCATTATATATATATCCACTTGTATACAGACTACTGCTATATGTTTCACCCGAAGACAACCATCACAGCACACTTGTCATTCTCTATTTAACATTGTTGTCAGTTTCCCTTTACATAAAAAATATATTTATTCTTCTTCTTATTATTATTACAATAATAATAACATTAACATTATTAATGAAGTAATTAATAATGGTAACAGTTCGAACCATCCGGTAATCTGAGGTAACCGAACCTCGCCTATCCTAACCTTCCCCAACCAAACATAACCTAGTGAATGAACGATACTATTTTTGTCTTTAATAACGTGCGCTGCGAGGCTCGCTGTGACATCACTGTAACGGTGACATCACTGTAACGGTGACATCACTGTAACGGTGACATCACTGTAACGATGACATCACTGTAACGGTGACATCACTGTAGCGGTGACATCACTGTAGCGGTGACATCACTGTAACGGTGACATCACTGTAACGGTGACATCACTGTAACGGTGACATCACTGTAACTTCACAGAATTAATCTCGAGGCTAGATGGTTGTCTCCTCCACCGCCCCCTTAAATAGAACACACGTGGGGGAACTGTCATCCACTGAACACGTTCCAACCCATTGTTCTCCACCTCCTTCCCCACCTCTCTCTCTCTCTCTCTCTCTCTCTCTCTCTCTCTCTCTCTCTCCTTTAGACCAGCAAAATCGCAGCTAATTTTGTTTCGGGGGATGATAAAAAAAGCAGCAGTTTCCCCCTTGCTCCGTTACTCTTCCCTTTCCTCTTATATCCTACCCTTCCCCTCACCCCCTTACATCCTTTCCACCCCCCTTCCCACACACAGGGGGGACTGACAGGTTCACAGAGGTCTTCTCTCCCTCTCTCAGGTTAAACCGAATCATATAAGGAGAAGGAGAAAGCAAGATGGAAAGAAACACGAAGCGAGAAATAATATGATGAAAGAGAAGGAACGGAAGAATGAAATCATGCGATCAACGAAGATAAGCAACCGCCCCCTCCCCTCCAAAAAAAATAAAAAATAATTATAAACGCAAAAAAAGGTAAAATAAAATCCGAAACGTTTAATAAAGCAATATTAAGAGGCTGGGAACCAGATGGAAAAGGAAGAGACAAGAGGAAAAGAAGAGGAACAAGTCAGCTTTCTTCCCCATTACTCTTGGAACATCAAGAGATCACGCCCAGGGAGGACTACGGGTTCACCATAGCCCGTGCTGCTTGGAACTTTTTGATCCAGGTAGCAGATCTTTAAGAACAACAGGGGGAGAGAGAGAGAGAGAGAGAGAGAGAGAGAGAGAGAGAGAGAGAGAGAGAGAGAGAGAGAGAGAGAGAGAGAGAGAGGGGGAGAGAGAGAGAGAGAGAGAGAGAGAGAGAGAGAGGGAGAGAGAGAGAGAGAGAGAGAGAGAGAGAGAGAGTGTGTGTGTGTACCGGGTCAACCTCTCAATCTCTCTCCCGTGTTCGACTCCCTCTTCTTTTCCACCCTCCCATATGTCACCCCCTTCCTCCCCTTTCCTAGAACTGTCCCCCATCTCTCCCCCCCCCCCCTAACCAGGAACCCTCATTCCCCCTTCATTTGAACTTTTCCATCTTTTATACTGAAATAAAAAAATCCTCGGAACTGTCTTTTCCACCTATACCCCCTGAAGAACCCCCTACCCTTTTCCCTCCCCAAGGGGCACCCCCCCCACCTTTCCTTTCCCTCTCCTTCCCCTCAGAGGGGAAGGAGAGGGATTTACAATAGAAAGGATTTACATCTATTACAAAATATCCCCATCACGAAAATCTACAGCATTCTATATAATTCTTATTCAGGATTTGATGAACAGGATCGCTGTGAATGTTGAGCTGAATCCCTGTGAATGTTGAGCTGAATCCCTGTGAATGTTGAGCTGAATCCCTGTGAATGATCAGCTGAATCCCTGTGAATGATCAGCTGAACCACTGTGAATGAAACCCTTCTCTACTCACGGTGCAGAGGCGAGTTGAGAGGGTCGGTAATTAAACGGTCTCACTTCTAGCAGGTTCCTGTTCAATCCCCGATGGCTTTTAAGTGGTTAGGAAGTAAGAAGGAATAGAAGTAAGAAGCGGAAGCCTAAACTCCGGGTCCTCAAGTGAAGATTCACGTAACTGTTGGGGGTGGCCGCTAAATTCTCAGTCAGACTCGATGACTACTTCGACCCTCACTCGATTTCTGTCATGTGGTGCTACCAGGGGGCAAGGTTAGAGGGCCATTTGAAACTTTTGGGTCGTAGTGTGTACTTACCTAGTTCTGTTTGCGGGGGTTGAGCTCTGGCTCTTTGGTCCCGCCTCTCAACCGTCTGTGTGTGTGTGTGTGTGTGTGTGTGTGTGTCTTAACCAGGCTGTGACTCGTACGTCAGGCTGCGAGCAGCCAGCCGCGTCCAACAGCCTGGTTGACTATTCCAGCAACGAGGAGGCCTGGTCGACGACCGGGCCGCGGGGAAGCTATAAGCCCCGAAAACACCTCAAGGTAAGGTGTGTGTGTGTGAACTCACCTATTTGTGTTCAGGATCGAGCTTTAGTTCTTGGACCCCGGTGTGTGTGTGTGTGTGTGTGTGTGAGTCACACACACCTGGTGTGTGTGTGTGTGTGTGTGTGTGTGCACGCGAGAGATATCTGTCAATACATGTGTGTGTGTCACATGTGTACATCTCTATGTGCTCGTTTGTGTGTGTTTACTAGTTGTGTTTACTAGTTGTGTTTTTGCGGGGGTTGAGCTTTGCTCTTTCGGCCCGCCTCTCAACTGTCAATCAACTGTTTACTAACTACTTTTTTTTTTTTTTTTTCCCGCACCACACACACACACACACACACACACCAGGAAGCAGCCCGTGACAGCTGACTAACTCCCAGGTACCTATTTATTGCTAGGTAACAGGGGCACTTAGGGTGAAAGAAACTTTGCCCATTTGTTTCTGCCTCGTGCGGGAATCGAACCCGCGCCACAGAATTGCGAGTCCTGCGCGCTATCCACCAGGCTACGAGGCCCCCTCGTAGTGTGTGTGTGTGTGTGTGTGTGTTATGTAAATGTGTACACACTACAGTAATCCTAGCATCGACTCATCTTAATGATCTCAAAGCCTCATCACCATGTTTAATTGCCTTGTTAGTCTCACCATAGTCAACTGCTTCAGGGCCGCAGTCACTCAGAGATAACTTGTTCGACTGCTTCACCGGGTCTGTGTGGTGTATGTGTGTGCGCGCGAGCACTTCCTAGCGTTATACTCTGGTGGATGTGATGTGTAAATGTGATGGTGATTGTAATGGTGGTGATTGTAATGGTGGTGATTGTAATGGTGGTGATTGTAATGGTAGTGATTGTAATGGTGGTAACTGTGGGGGTGTAAGCAGTTATGGATGGAGGTGGCTTCCACAACTTCCTCTTCAGTACATATCTCTTGTAGATCATTCGTACAAGGTACGAGTATTTCCTTACATGTATTGGTATCATATGTGAGTATTTGCAGCTGCCACCTGAGTCGTTTTGTCCTACATACTCTGAATTTAAAGATGCTGGGCATGTCTACCTCGCTATTCCCCTTAGTATCTTGTAAGTTGTGATCATATCTCCTCTGTTCCTTCTATCCTCTACGGTTGGGAGATTTAGTTCCATTAGCTTACTCCACATACCTTAACCCTCTTAGCTCTGGCACCAGGTCTTGTTGTACAGCTCTGTACTGTTTTTATTTTCAATTGAATGCTTCGCAAGGAGTGGATTCCATGGCATAGATATCTCCTGGTCTCATTTCTCCATTCCTTTATAGTCATTGCCTTACACTCGTTTAGATTGAATTCCAGCAACCATCTGTTTGTCTGCTCCTGGAAATTGTGTCACGGTTCGCCTGTAACTTCCCAACGTTCTCTTTTGTTTTTGTACACTCCTTATCAGTTAGGCGAACTACGATTGACTTGTACGCGTTCACTCTCTAGGGTAGAGCGTTTACTCCCTCGGGTAGGGAGTATATGCATGGCGATGAGTCACAATAACGTGGGTGAAGTATGTTGACCAGACTACACACTAGAAGGTGAAGGGACGACGACGTTTCGGTCCGTCCTGGACCGAAAGAGGGGATGAGGGGTCTGGTCAACAAGTTCACATATATATTAGAAACAGCAGCGGTCCATCGTCCGAGCCTTGTTGGACCCCTACTTGGTACATTCCTTCAACTTGAAGCCTCTCTGAGTGTGACTCTGATTTCCGTCCATCAGGTACTCCAGTTCTAAGAGACGAGACAGACAAGTACAATGGAGCTGTGGGACTAGTTCCTGTTGTGTGTGTGTCTTGTAGTGTCCCGAGGGCGAGGACACCCGCAGGGACACATATTTGGCCTGTGGGTCACGCGATGCCACACCAAGTTTGACAATGTGGGACACAGGTTCACTCACGTCATCTCAATGTGGGACACAGGTTCACTCACGTCATCTCAATGTGGGACACAGGTTCACTCACGTCATCTCAATGTGGGACACAGGTTCACTCACGTCATCTCAATGTGGGACACAGGTTCACTCACGTCATCGCAATGTGGGACACAGGTTCACTCACGTCATCTCAATGTGGGACACAGGTTCACTCACGTCATCGCAATGTGGGACACAGGTTCACTCACGTCATCTCAATGTGGGACACAGGTTCACTCACGTCATCTCAATGTGGGACACAGGTTCACTCACGTCATCTCAATGCTCACGACCTCGCAATTTATCCCTTTTAACAACAGTACACTTAACTGTTGCTACTGTTTAACCGGACTGTCTTAAATATTCAGGGCTAAATGGGAGTCACTGCTCCTGCTCCAATGACGCCACTGTCAGGTGGAGACATTGAAAAAGAAAAAAAAACACGTGGACGAAAAAGGAATCAGAAGAAATCTGAATTCCTCCCAGCACATCTTTGGTAACCCTTACCCTTCCCCCTAGCACCTCCCAGCACATCTTTGGTAACCCTTGCCCTTCCCCCTAGCACCTCCCAGCACATCTTAGGTAACCCTTATCCTTCCCCCTAGCACCTCCCAGCACATCTCAGGTAACCCTTACCCTTCCCCCTAGCACCTCCCAGCACATCTTTGGTAACCCTTACCCTTCCCCCTAGCACCTCCCAGCACATCTTAGGTAACCCTTATCCTTCCCCCTAGCACCTCCCAGCACATCTCAGGTAACCCTTACCCTTCCCCCTAGCACCTCCCAGCACATCTTAGGTAACCCTTACCCTTCCCCCTAGCACCTCCCAGCACATCTTAGGTAACCCTTACCCTTCCCCCTAGCACCTCCCAGCACATCTCAGGTAACCCTTACCCTTCCCCCTAGCACCTCCCAGCACATCTCAGGTAACCCTTACCCTTCCCCCTAGCACCTCCCAGCACATCTCAGGTAACCCTTACCCTTCCCCCTAGCACCTCCCAGCACATCTCAGGTAACCCTTACTCTTCCCCCTAGCACCTCCCAGCACATCTTAGGTAACCCTTACCCTTCCCCCTAGCACCTCCAAGCACATCTTAGGTAACCCTTACCCTTCCCCCTAGCACCTCCCAGCACATCTCAGGTAACCGTTACCCTTCCTCCCAGCACATCTTAGGTAACCCTTACCTTTCCCCCTAGCACCTCCCAGCACATCTTAGGTAACCCTTACCCTTCCCCCTAGCACCTCCCAGCACATCTTAGGTAACCCTTACCCTTCCCCCTAGCACCTCCCAGCACATCTCAGGTAACCCTTACCTTCCCCCTAGCACCTCCCAGCACATCTCAGGTAACCATTACCTTCCCCCTAGCACCTCCCAGCACATCTCAGGTAACCTTTACCCTTCCCCCTAGCACCTCCCAGCACATCTCAGGTAACCTACCTAGCATCACCCTCGGAGCCGGAGCCAATATTTCCTCAGAATCTCTCCCTACAGTACGAGGCGGAAAATTTATCTCAACTATAAATTTTTGGCAACGTGAATCTTCCCCTCTGTTAAAGTCGACCTCGCCCCCTTGAGCGCAGCAATGTATAGGTACTGTGCAGCACACACTTAAGGGAAGGAAATGTTATGATACTCCCCCACCTCCTTGTTCTCTATGTTCTCTAATCTTTAGCCAACTTTATTCTGCATGTTTCTTTGGTTTATTCTCTCTTTTCTCAGGCGTAACAGGGAAGAGACTGAATGTAGTGCCTGAGGGAGAAGTGGATTTAACCAACAGAAGACAGCGAGTCACTCACTGTGAGGGGTGAGGGGTGAGGTCTCAGAGATGTCACTAGTGGAGTCCCACAGGGTTCATCTCTTGGATCTATCCTCTTTCTCGTATATGCAGAGGCTCTTCCAGAAGGAATAGATTCATTCCTCTCAATGTTTGCTGATGATGCGAAAATTTTGAGGAGGATTAAGACATTGGAAGGCAGCACAAGGCTACAAGATGACCTGGACAAAGTATGGTCTAACAAATGGATACTAGAGTTTAACTTGAGTAAATGTAAGGTAATGGAGCTAGAGGAGGGAGGAGGAGGACAGACACATGGGTACTAATTGGGAAATGAATTCCTCCAAGAAACGAACGGAGAGAAAGTTCTAGGAAGTAATCGCTCATTTCGGATAGGCTATCCTAGAGGCCTGTAACACCACTATGAAAGCTTCAAGAAAGTTCTCGGGTATACTAAAATAGCATTTTAAACAGTGTATATTGTAGATGATATATTGGGGGAAGGGCTACATATGAGCACATAACCACGGGAGACTTCTTGAGGTGGTTCCGAGGATCAAACGTCCTCCGCGGCCCTGTCTCTGACCAGATCTTCTGGTAGGTGAGCTGGTGAAGCAGGCTGTTAGACACCGCTGTTCGCCGTCAGATGCATGCATTCCAACCCGGTTCATCTTGAAACAGACCTGCGCGATCTGGTGTCTAAGATTCTAGCCCGATTAGACAACAGGAACAGAATTGGCGGGAACGAAAAGTGCATTTTTATTCTATTTCTTACAACTATGATCAGTTTTATACACTCTTTCATGTATAGTCAAATTAGTGTTTAAATAAATAAACAGTGAACTCACAAATTCACTTATATGATTCATGGGGATCAGCTTTGACCATACCTGTTCTTCACTCTATGCCCTGAAGGAGCATACAGTGAAGAACCACCCAATTATACCCCGTTATGAGTGACAGCCGTTGTCAACTGTGCCACCGGCGGAGGCAGGCTCTTGACTGCCACGTTACTGTCTCTGCGGGACCAAAGAGCCAGAGCTCAACCCCCCGGCAAGCACAAATAGGTGAGTACAGCCTGTCAAGATCTCCCCCAAGATGGCCCCGGAACCCCCCCCCACTCACTGTCTCTACGGTGGGGTGGGTTGTCTGCTGGTTGTGTGTTTACTAGTTGTGTTGTGTTTTTGCGGGGGTTGAGCTTTGCTCTTTCGGCCCGCCTCTCAACTGTCAATCAACTGTTTACTAACTACTTTTTTTTTTCACATCACACACACACACCCTAGGAAGCAGCCCGTGACAGCTGACTAACTCCCAGGTACCTATTTACTGCTAGGTAACAGGGGCACTTAGGGTGAAAGAAACTTGGCCCATTTGTTTCTGCCTCGTGCGGGAATCGAACCCGCGCCACAGAATTACGAGTCCTGCGCGCTATCCACCAGGCTACGAGGCCCCTTGGGTGGGGGTTGTCTGTTGGTTGTGTGTGTTGGGGAGGAGGGGGGTTGTCTGCTAACCCTACCACTTGTGTCTGTTTGTTTCTTCAGACAGAAGAAACTAGCAATAGCCTCATAGCTGCAGTGAACAAGGCACTAAATATCCCCACCAAACTGACAGAAGCTTGGAAGAGGAGGGGGGGGGAGAGAAGATGGGAGGGGGTGGGAGAAGAGGGGAGAGGGAATGGGGGGAAGATGGGGGAGGGGGGAGGCATAGAAAACGGAATTGGCGGAAGTTACTGACTGTTAATCACAGTGCCAGCTTATCTGAGGCACTGTTTTTTTGGGGGGGCATCCATTAAGCGTAGACATCTGAGAGAAGAAAAGTGTGGAGGGGGGAAATGAGGTGGAGAGAGGGAGAGAGAGGAAGGGTGGTGGGGTGGGGTGGGTTGCTTGGGAAGGGAGGGAGGGAAGGAGGGAAGGGAAGGGGAAGAGGGTGGGATGGATAGATGGAGAAGCTGTAGGTCAACACCATATCACACCCTTGGTGCCAAACATTGTGTCACTGGTAATCTGCTTGCCTGATGGTCTAGTTGGGGGGGGGAGAGGGAGGGGGGGAGGGGGTGGGGGATGGGGGGAGGGGGGGGAGGGGGAGGGGGGGAGGGGGGGGGGGGAGGGGGGGAGGGGGAAGGGGGGAGGGGGAGGGGGGAAGATGTGTGGTCGCTTCAAGGAAGGGGGGGGGGGGTCCACCTTCTCCCCACCCCCCATTTTTTTTTTTAACACCAGTGGGTACAGGAACAGACGACTTAAGTGATTCCTGTGAGCTAACAGACTGAGAGCTCTCCCTTCCATCATAGCTCAGTGTATCAGCCGTATATACCCAGTGGTTTTTCCCTTGGAACGGGACTCTCTATAATCGGTTAGTTAAGGATTAGCACCTAGTTAATCCTTCCCCACCGGCTAGGACTCAAGTCTAGGCAAATTGCTTGAGAAGCGCGGGTTGAATGTGTTACCATTGCGCCACCAAACGCTGCCTAGCCATCCTCCTCTCCCCAAGCCTTCGCCACAACCTTTTTATGCTTTCGTAGCAGCCTGTCTCTCTCTGTCTCTCTCTCTCTCTCTCTGTCTCTCTCTCTGTCTCTCTCTCTGTCTCTCTCTCTGTCTCTGTCTCTCTCTCTCTCTCTCTCTCTCTCTCTCTCTGTCTCTCTCTCTCTCTCTGTCTCTCTCTCTGTCTCTCTCTCTGTCTCTGTCTCTCTCTCTCTCTCTCTCTCTCTCTCTCTCTCTCTCTCTCTGTCTCTCTCTCTGTCTCTCTCTCTGTCTCTCTCTCTGTCTCTCTCTCTCTCTCTCTCTCTCTCTCTCTCTCTCTCTCTCTCTCTCTCCGTCGTACAGGATAAGGCTGAGTCGGCGCCCCTGGTCTGCAGCTACTGTGCAGTGACGCTATGCTCCCATCCAAGGATTCTGTCCGGAATCCTAGCAACATTTTCATGTATTGCGCACACTCAACAGGACCAGGCACCCAGCCTGGCACTGAGGACACTCACCTGGACCAGGCACCGTGAACCGTGGAAGCGAAAGAATGAGACCAGGAGTTCGCAAAGTTTTATTTTGATGACTTTCTGGGAGAGGAAGATAAGGTCTCCCTGGTCCTCAAGGTCCTCACGTGTACACAGTCTGTAGTTCGCAAACTGTTTACGATCTTGGAGGCCTTGTAAGGGTTGCCTTGTAAGATTATGATTGTTATAGACAACTTGGTAAGGCTTCGGAACTCTTAACACTGCTAAAGAGATGCAAACTAAGCAAACATGCTCGAGAAAAGATGCACAGGTTTCGTAATTCTGGCCCAAACTGTGCAAGTTACATACCCATCACTGTAGGAAGAATAGTCTTATCATCCGAGTTAATCGAGTCGATATAGTTCCAGTTTCCTCCTGACCGAGCCAATTTTCTCAAAGAACTGCACGGACTCTTAAAATGGTAATCTCATTTTTGCAAACGATGCTTGAGAATTCATCCGGGAAAAAACATATATGCCTCTGAGCTGTGAGTGTCCCCTCACGGCAGAGAGTTCTTAGAGTACAGAGTACTCAGAGTACTCTCCAGCTGGGCTCGATGAGTGTCAGAGCATCCAGACTGGGGGCCCAGTATCACGGTGGCAGCAGGCGATGTAGAACAACACATTTGCTTAAACCATTAACAGAAAAACCAGTCTAAAAAATACTGTCCTTAACAGAATAATTCTGGGTAAATGAGGAGCTATATAAGCACGAGAGAGAGAGAGAGAGAGAGAGAGAGAGAGAGAGAGAGAGAGAGAGAGAGAGAGAGAGAGAGAGAGAGAGAGAGAGAGAGAGAGAAAACAGAAAGAGAGAGAAAAGACAGAGAGAGCTAAAACGAGTGTATGAACGAATCTAACCCAAACAAGCACTATTGACACTGTCTACAGTCCTACCACTGTACTAATGACTGTGTTTGCACCGTAACGTCACAGTTAAGGCCTCGACAAACACCGTAGCCAATGCCAACCACCTTTTACCAACCCTGTTACTCTCCCTGCGATACCATTAGAGGTCAACATACGACCTGTCTCTTTGCAGATAATGAATGCGTGGAGCGAATTTGACCCTTGGTGTGGTTTGGCAACAAAGGAACTCAAACAAAGGATGGAAAAATTATGCTCTGGGGAAATCGTTTTACGAGATATTAATTATATTAATCTTGAATATAATAGGAGTGTGTGTGAAGAGAGAGAGAGGGGGAATTAGCACATTATAACATGCGTGACAAAGTAGCAAAACGTAGATAGATAGAGAGAGAGAGAGAGAGAGAGAGAGAGAGAGAGAGAGAGAGAGAGAGAGAGAGAGAGAGAGAGAGAGAGAGAGAGAGAGAGAGAGAGAGAGAGGGGGGGGGAATTAGCACATTATAACATACGTGACAAAGTAGCAAAACGTCGATAGAGAGAGAGAGAGAGAGAGAGAGAGAGAGAGAGAGAGAGAGAGAGAGAGAGAGAGAGAGAGAGGGAGAGAGAGAGAGAGAGAGAGAGAGAGAGAGAGAGAGAGAGAGAGAGAGAGAGAGAGAGAGAGAGAGAGAGAGAGAGAGAGAGAGAGAGAGAGAGAAAGGGGTGAGGTGGCAGAGGTTGGGATGCCGTATATATATTCTCATTTATTTTATTTTTAATGATTATAAATAACATATAGAGGTGAAATTAATAATGTTTAATATCAACAGGTAGATTGAACACTAATTAACATACATGAAGTAGAAAGTATAATAATTAACATAACAGAAATTAAAATAAACGGGTAGAACTAACAATAATTAACATACAATAGGCAGACTAAAATGAACAAACAGGTAGAAAAATAATTACCACAGAACAGGTAGACAGAACAATGATTAATAATAGGTAGAAAGCCAGATAATTAGCATTGACAGGTGGGATAATAATATGTAGACAAGTAGAGCTTTATACAGAATAAAAACCTATTACATATGAAGTTTATTGCAAACACTTCATATACCGCTATATAGAAGTGCCGAAGCCAGAGTCGACAGAATTGTGACAAACATACGGATATGGCGGCCGATGTAAACAGAAAAGTCACCTGTTATAATTATTTTGCCCCTCCGCCACATAGCGTAGAGGGGTTTATTGAGTGTTTGTCTTGCCCACTTGTGATGGTGTGTGTGTGTGTGTGTGTGTGTGTGTGTGTGTGTGTGTGTGTGTGTGTGTGTGTGTGTGTGTGTGTGTGTACTCACCTAGTTGTGATTGCGGGGGTTGAGCTCTGGCTCATTGGTCCCGCCTCTCAACCGTCAATCAACTGATGTACAGGTTCCTGAGCCTACTGGGCTCTATCAAATCTACACTTGACACTGTGTATGGAGTCAGCCTCCACCACATCACTGGCTAATGCATTCCATTTGTCAACCACTCTGACACTGAAAAAAAGTTCTAATCTAATATCTCTGTGACTCATTTGGGCACTCAATTTCCATCTGTGTCCCCCTAGTGCACAGGTGGGAATGTGTGTATGTGATGTTGCAGCCCAATATTATTTCATGTTGGTTGGAATAGCCCAACCACAGGTTTGGGAATGGTGCGAAAGGCCTCGCTGACAGTGACTGATCCTCGCCCATTCCCTGACTGCAGGGAAATATTGTTTCTTGTTCCTTCCCCGCAAGTCGGGGGGGACTATTATCTATTAAAGTGATTCGATTGTGTGTCATTGTGACAATGTTCACTCTCTCAGAAATGCGGACGAAATACGGAATGCATAAATCTTTCTAAACCAATTTGGTTCCTATTTCAGCACGAGGGCCTAAATGGGCGAGAAGCTTTCATTCCTTCAGAGCCACTCCAACAACTTGTGGTGGACGGTATAGAGCGACGGTCTCGCTTCATGCAGGTCGGCGTTCAATCCCCGACCGTCCGAGTGGTTGGGCACCATTCCTTTCCTCCGTCCCATCCCAGATCCTTATCCTGACCCCTTCCCAGTGCTATATAGTCGGAAAGGCTTGGCGCTTTCCCCTGATAATACTCTCCCTCCTTCAGAGCCAATCCTAAAATATGTTATATATATCGAGGATAACTCCTTCCTGATTGGATCTGAATCCTTATATTTTATATATATATATATATATATATATATATATATATATATATATATATATATATATATATATATATATATATTGGTTCTCCCTTCCCCCTTATTGTATCTCACCCCCTACTCTTCCCTCTTCTCTTTTAGACTCTCCTTTCTCTGCTTCCACATTCCTCATCTTTCCCCCTGGTATAAACCCCTCCCCCCCCCTCCACGGTCACACACACACACACACACACACACACACACACACACACACACACACACACACACACACACACACACACACACACATCACGATAGTAGTAAATCCAAGCAATAAAAGATTAGTGGGCAATAAAATGTGAAAACGGGATTAATTGATGTTATCAGATAGGGAAAGCGGTAGGGAGGAGGGAGGGGGGGGGGGAGGAAATAGATAGAGGAGGAGGGGGTTGGGGGGTGGGGGATTGGAAGTAGAATGTAGGAGATGAGGACGATTGATAGGATGGACAAAGGAGTGAGAAGATTGATAGAATAGGCAGGTTTTGGACAGAGGTTGGGGGCGGAGGTTGGGGGCGGAGGTTGGGGGCGGAGGTTGGGGGCGGAGGTTGGGGAAGAGCAACTAGAAGGCTGGAACGGCTAAACAAGACAGGAGAGAGAGGGGGGATGGGACGGGTGGCCAAAAAGGCTGAGAGAGGGACAGACTCTGTACATCTGAAGGGGAGATGAAAGATGCTGCTGAAAGTCAGGTGATGGGATGCTGATGAAGGGGAGATGTGTAGGGTAAGGTATAGTCTTAGGTCGGTGGAGGGAGGGGGGGGGAGGGAATGGGGAGTTAGAAGGAAGGGGTTAAGAAACTGGGGAAGAGGTGGAGTAGGGAGAATATAATTTCACAGCACAAAGGAAAAGCAATAATTCTCCTCTTCAATTGATGTCATGACATCATTTACTCTGTAGGCCGGGATATAGTCCCCCCCCCCCTCCCCCACTCTCCGAAAAAGCCTGGCCCATGCTTTAGCAATCATTCACACGACCTTTTTGCGAAACCCGTACATCTTTCCTTAATCATGTTGGCTTTGAATTATATTGAGTAAATAGTTGAGCTTCGAAGTTTCACAATCCAAAGGTTGTAATTATTGTTATAAATAATCTTAAAAAGTGCTTCAGTGTTTATAAAACTACTTAACAACTGTAAACAAAGCTGCAATGATTCAGAAAAGATCTACAGGTTTCGTATGTAGTTGCTTAAACGCTTGATAAGTCTTAGTAAAAGTTTCCAATCCATCCTCAGATTAATCCTCCTCATTCGTAGCCCAATCAAACAATTTCGTGAGTAAAAATGAGTTAAAATTAAAGCGCCTCAATTCTAACGCTTTCCGACCTTCGGTCTCGACCAATCAGGTGCGCCGCTTGGGTTCATAAGTTTCTGTGTAGGGAAAACTGATGCATTTTGTTTCTGTTTTTTACAGACTAGCAAATGGACAGAAAACAGGTTGCGTGAATGTTGCTCACACGCACACACACACATGGCAATGTTGCACACCGTAACTGTGGTGAAGCGGTGATCAGGATTATGCCCAGGAACACATGTATCAACTCCAGTCACATATATTAACTCCAGTCACATATATGAATTCATTAACAATTCTGCAAAATCACAATGTTTTTGTTCGTTATTCACTTTTTTATACTATAAATAAATATTAAAGTTTATTTATAATATAAACAAGCATTAAAATTTGTTTATAATATATAAACAAACTTTATATACTATAAAGAATCCTTCTCTTATTTCTCAATGTTGTTGTGTATATCCGAAACACCTGATGAGCGCTTCTTTGCTTAGCACGGCTGTTGACACTGTCAGATCACTGCTCCACACAGGCGAGAAACCCAAGCGAGGGTTCACACAGGAAAGAAGCCCTTTACTGCACCACAAAACATGATAAATGAATTACTACTCAACACAGGAGAGACGTATTTTACTGCTGCAAGCCACGAGAAAGGTCCCTAGACATCCGTTTTCCAAAAAATATAGTTAATATAATAGTTTCCCCTTTTAATTTTGGTCTTGTGTTAGTGAAGGGGGAACTTCACTATTTTGCCAAAAAAAAAAGTATTGGACACTCGTCACTTTCCTCAGTTAAAATTTTTGTAATATTCTTACCAAAATAGAAGTTTTTAATTATCTGTTTTTTTGTTCCCAGAGCTCCAAAAACTTTAAGAAAATATTATATCACGGGAAATCATTTTTTCTTTAGAAACTTTCTGCTTAATTTGTTAATTTTATCTTGGGCTGGATTGTTGAGTTTTGAGCTCTGCGATTGTTGATATAAGACGGGAGTCGGGGAGCTAAGACACCATCAATATGGCTAACATTCCACAGGAAGAAAAAAACGCCTCGTGATTCTCTTGTTGGAAATTCTTTGTTTGTCGGCGATTCTTGTCTTTGTTAATTTCTATATTCTTCTGTAAAATATCATCTTTTGTTGTAATTCTATTTTTTTTAAGTTTTTTGGTAATTTTCCTCTTCTGTTTGTGATTCTCCTCTTATATTCACCAACATACCACCTTAGATGCGTCCACGTAGCTAGCGCGCGCGCGCTCTCTCTCTCTCTCTCTCTCTCTCTCTCTCTCTCTCTCTCTCTCTCTCTCTCTCTCTCTCTCTCTCTCTCTCTCTCTCATCCATCACGAAGTCAAGAAAGTTCGTTGTGTGTATTCACACCTCAACGAACCTCAAATGTTGGTGGTGATGTGCTGATTGTGATGTGGTGTTGGTGGTGATGTGGTGTTGGTGGTGATGTGGTGTTGGTGGTGATGTGCTGATTGTGGTGTGGTGTTGGTGGTGATGTGCTGATTGTGGTGTGGTGTTGGTGGTGATGTGCTGATTGTGATGTGGTGTTGGTGGTGATGTGGTGTTGGTGGTGATGTGGTGTTGGTGGTGATGTGGTGTTGGTGGTGATGTGGTGTTGGTGGTGATGTGGTGTTGGTGGTGATGTGGTGTTGGTGGTGATGTGCTGATTGTGGTGATGTGGTGTTGATAAAGGTATTAGTGTTGATGTTAGGCTGGCTGTTATGGTGTTATGGTTGATGGGGTTTAGTAGCTGTAATTAAGTTGTGTTTGTTACAAGTTGAGAACTATTTAGTGGACACACAATGTACTGAGAGTACCACCTTGAGGGCTTAAGGCCAGGCCAGGTCCCCAGGGAATTATATAGTTACCAAAATCCTATATAAAAATAGTCTGCTATCTGGGTGCAGATAGCCTAACCCTAGTCAAAGAGGGGGATGGTAAACTCAAGTTAAAACGATTTATGAATCAATGTTAAACCCCCGAAGTAACATTACAACACTCTACCTCATCTACTTTACGTTAACTACTAAGTTGAGTTCAAACTTAACCTAAGGACACAGAAAAACATGTGCTTCGCTGGCCAATGAATGGGTCCCAGCCTACACAAGACCTCCAGGTTCCAGATAGGGTAGGTTATCTTGAGGTTATCTTGAGATGATTTCGGGGCTTTAGTGTCCCCGCGGCCCGGTCATCGACCAGGCCTCCACCCCCAGGAAGCATCCCGTGACAGCTGACTAACACCCAGGTACCTATTTTACTGCTAGGTAACAGGGGCATAGGGTGAAAGAAACTCTGCCCATTGTTTCTCGCCGGCGCCCGGGATTGAACCCGAGACTACAGGATCACAAGTCCAGTGTGCTGTCCGCTCGGCCGACCGGCTCCCGGTAAGGGTAACACCCACACGGAATATAGATATGTTACTTAATTACTAAACCTGGAAACAGTTAGAGAAGGAGAAGAGGTAACAACGAAATCACCAACACAGTACAACAAGCTTCACCGCTGCCACAGCCGGGAAGAAGGAACCAGCCTGCATCTCTTTGGTCGGTACATCTGATCGACCTGTAAAAAGTCACTCAAACCTCTTAAACAATATCTAATTGCCATCATTCGATCCTTTGTATAAATGTAAGATCCTTTAGCTTTACAATATACTATATAACATATCACCTCAGTGTGTCTAACTACCTAGGAGGACCAAATGATCGTACGTCTGGCAGGCACTAGACAACCCGCCAATTTCGAGTTGAGGTAATTCAATTGTCTAAGTGTATAAAAAGATACACACACACACACTCCTTCCATACCCCAAACCTATATAACTACCCCTATAATTTCCCAAATAATCTTTATAATCTTCAGGACCTATCACAATAATAATAATTGACGCTACATCCTGTGTGTAAACAATCAGGTATTCTGATCTCCATGAGAGAGAGAGAGAGAGAGAGAGAGAGAGAGAGAGAGAGAGAGAGAGAGAGAGAGAGAGAGAGAGAGAGAGAGAGAGAGAGAGAGTAGAATAGAGCATACGAACAAGCATTCATACAAGCAGACGTTGTTACGAACAAGAACTATAAGCATATTGCCGGAACAACCATTGACATCTTCAAGAGGAAACTAGATTGTTTCCTCCAAGGAGTGCCGGACCAACCGGGCTGTAGTGGGTATGTGGGCCTGAGGGCCGCTCCAAGCAACGGCCTAGTGGACCAAACTCTGACAGATCAAGCCTGGCCCGGCCTTGGGGTATGGAAGAACTTCCAGAACCCCATCAAGCAGGTATCAACCAGGTGTCACAATCTCCCGCTGCTTCCTGGGGGTGGAGGCCTGATCGAGGACCGGGCCGCGGGGACACTAAAGCCCCGAAATCATCTCAAGATAACCTCCCCCTTGACCACAAGAGAGAGGAGAGCTTCAAGACCAGGTATAAGACCAAGATCAACACTACCTACAGACCGTCCAGGAACTGGACGTCCACAACTCTCCCCCTGCCCTCCTCCCCCGGGCTGATTCACTTCCTAAAAGTCCCGTCTTATCTGAGCAGTTAGGGCTGATAATGAACATCATATCAGCTTGGGTATAATGGACATCATATCAGCTTGGGTATAATGGACATCATATCAGCTTGGGTATGCTACGGTTCTTGGCCCTTCACCACCATATTCCTCTCAAACACCCAAAATTATTTTAATAAACATCTTGTCAGCACTAATTTGATATGATTATTTTTTGCGTATAATGTGTCTCATTTGCGGATATATTTGTCAATCTCTCTCTCTACCCCCCCCCCCCCCCCGCGCTCTCTCTCCCTCTCTCTCTCTCTCTCTCTCTCTCTCTCTCTCTCTCTCTCTCTCTCTCTCTCTCTCTCTCTCTCTCTCTCCCTCTCTCTCTCTCTCTCTCTCTCTCTCTCTCTCTCTCTCTCTCTCTCAAATGATCACTACCGCAAGACCACGAGACTAAACACCTCATTTCCAAAGCAGTAAAATTACACGCTCTGCACTTCGTCTGTGTCGGGTTGGGGTACCCTGCGTCTGTACCTGCTGGCTCGGGGGTACAGCTGAGGACGGCCAGGCTGTTGCTTGAAGCAGCCCGCACTCTCACTGATCCACGACACTCTGGCTGGTCCGGCGCCACCAACAATCAACTCGTTCAATTCTCTCTTGAACACCTTCCCCCTGGAGAACGCCTCCACTTACGTTTCAGCGGTGTTTCCTACATTGTATGGGAGGACGTTGAAGAATCTTCAGTGGTAATCTGACCCAGGGGACACCCAAGTCATCCATCAATAACATGTGCTCATCGCTGAAATAATACCCAGATGGATTTAGCGTCTCGTGTTAAATATAAAATCAGAGTCACCGTCGGTGGAAATAACACAAAACGTTCCCAGCCAAAGAGGCTTTTCATACATGAATATTTTAATTACAAGATATTCAATTTCAGACGAGATTTATTCCTAACGTAACAATAATTAACTTGACACAGATTAAGCAACCCGTTTTAAAAACAGAGAAAGAAAAAGATATCTTGACTTCCAATTAAATCTCTCTGTCTTTCTCTTGGAGTTTGGCCAGCTAACACAGACGTCAAGAGGTCAAACTAACTTAAATATACACAAGTTCGAAGTGTTTTACGTTTTAAGATTAGACCCCCAGAAAGTGGCCAAGACGGCCACTTACAGCACGAGGAGCGGAAGGAGAGTGTTTGTCAGGAAGCGTGAGTTTACCAACCAACACTCTCTGGCTTCTCGAGTGTATAGCCACTAGTCTACGCCGTTGGCTACCTGGAGGCCGGGATACTTTGGAAGCCCGCGTAAACCGGAGAACAAAAGCGAATCTAAAACTTCTTTATGAGGATTCGATTAGATACCAATTTCACTCTTAGGGGTTTCAGAAACCATGCTAAGAGCTGCAATATGAGGATGGACTGATACCTGGGATACCAAGCGTGATTATGAGCTGGGATATGAGGACAAGAAGTTGGGATATGACTCTTTCTCTCTCTCTCTCTCTATCTTTCTCTCTCTCTCTCTCTCTCTCTCTCTCTCTCTCTCTCTCTCTCTCTCTCTCTCTCTCTCTCTCTCTCCGTGACCGACGCCTGGCTAAGATATTGACAACCACGGCAAATTTAACTCCGAGTAAAGTTAGCCAGCACGCCTGGAATTTCATTTTCATCAGCCTATCGGCATTTGTGCTCTCTCCTCTCTACTATTTCCCCAATTCTCCAATTCTCTCACTCTCTCTCTCTCTCTCTCTCTCTCTCTCTCTCTCTCTCTCTCTCTCTCTCTCTCTCTCTCTCTCTCTCTCTCGACCGACCGACAACTCCCCCTTCCACTCTCTAACCCACCCACACTCTCCCTACCGAACAATTCAATTTCTTTCTTTATTATGTACCCCATACCCATCCCGGTGGGTGGGCGGTGGTGTAAAGGGTTACAGAGGCACAAAATCGGTTCAGGGAACTGAACCTTCTAGTTTCGTTTAGCTAAGCAGATAACAATCTTTTGACGCTAGTTATACAATTAGTAATGTTATATTGTCGAACTATATCGACCAATTTCTCTCCTACCCTTCACCCCCCCCAACCTCCCCCTCTTCCACCAGGAATATCATGCAAGATCTCCCAACTCGTGAACAATAACCCAACACTTCTCCAGCTGTGTCGTCTGAACACGCAACAATGCGTACACACACACACACACACACACACACACACACACACACACACACACACACACACACACACACACACACACACACACACACACTCAAACTTCTCTAAACTCTGTCCCTGAAGGAGACAATGTATCCATTGTAACGTAATAGACACAATGAGTCCATTAAGTTATAAAGCTGTTTAGCCGTGTAACTTAACCAACACGTGTGTTGACACAGAAGGAAAATGATTGAGTAGTTGACAAAGATTTTATTTCCCAGCGTAACAACACAGTTGCAAGGCATGAACACTGATTGAACCACTGGGATACCCCACTTGCCCCAGTGGTTCAATGGATACCTCGGATATATCTGGATATCCGTGATATCCGTTGTGGATATCTCGGCACAATTCTCCAGGCCATCAGGAAGACTCAGACTGCAAGGGCCTGAGGCTCTGGGAACCAATAGAGACACAGGACTCATCCCTAAATATTGGAACGTTCATAGTCTATCTCCTATCCTTTAGCCAAGAATGAGGCTTATACACAAGTCCCAAGTCCCCTGCTGTGTCCCACTGGAAGTTTTTTGGGTGGTGTTAGGGGGGGGGGAGGGAGGTGGGGGGAGGGAGGGGGGTAAAACAAGAACTAATAAATCTCTTCAAATGGCTAAATAGTGATTTCTTTTACCTTCTACTTTGTTTTTCACTAGCTCTTCACACCATTCTGTTTACATCCTTCTTCTCTTTGTCTTTTATTCCGGTTTATTTTGCTTCTCTATTCTTCTAATTTCTCACAATTGTTTTGTGCCTCAGGTTTACTGTTGGAGCTTTTTTCATTATTTTTGTATCTTCCTCTCCAGCATTCTCTCTCTCTCTCTCTCTCTCTCTCTCTCTCTCTCTCTCTCTCTCTCCCTCTCTCTCTCTCTCTCTCTCTTTCTCTCTCTCTCTCTCTCTCTCTCTCTCTCTCTCTCTCTCTCTTTCTCTCTCTCTCTCTCTCTCTCTCTCTCTCTCTCTCTCTCTCTCTCTCTCTTCTCTTCCTCCCTCCCTCTCTCCTGCTTCCATCCTTTCTCTCTCTCTCTCACTATAGCATCACTTGAGACTCTATAATCCTCTTTATTTTCGGTTAGCAATCAATCATTCGTGTTTTTTTTGCTCTTTCTCAATTTGTCTCATAAGTCTGTGTTCGTCTTTGCCTTTCCCCTTATCTCTCCTCTCCTCATGCTTATCTATTCATCCTTCCCGCTCTTCTCAATACTCATCAATTTTTTCTCCTATTCCCTATTCGTTTCTTCGCATCCTCACGGCCTTATCTCTCTCTCTCTCTCTCTCTCTCTCTCTCTCTCTCTCTCTCTCTCTCTCTCTCTCTCTCTCTCTCTCTCCTCTAACCCTTCTTCATTATCCCTATCCCTCCCTCCCTCTACACCTATCCCTTCGTAGCTTCGAGGGGTGGAAATAACCTAAGCTTTTTGGCTATTTCTCCTTTTTTTTTCTCAAAAACTGACTTGAACTTCGTACCTTCTCCCCCATTATCTCCCATGCAGCTGGCGCCCCCATGCAGCTGGAGGGTTCCCCACTCCCCCCTGAAGCCCATTTTCTCAGGGGGCCCGTCAAGCAGCGAGCTAATTACAGGTGAGGCGACAGGTAACAGCCACCTGTCCTCTCTCCTTTGTTTACGTGGATCAGCTGACTGGGCCGTCCATCGCGAAGATTGCTGTATTTCACTCTCCTCTTAGGGAAGATACCTTAGAGCCAATCACTATATTGTAATCCCTTGAGAACAAGGATTTTCTCCAAGAACTGAGTGGTTATCAACATAAATATAGATGGATTTCTTAAGTATGGGGGATTTCTTATAGCCTATATTTATATTTATAACCTATATATCATTCAGCTATATTCATAAGCTATATAAACATATTGCTTATATATTTCTTATAGTATTTCTTTTTTCTTATAAAAATAAATAATATTTCTTATTCTCTTAATTATTGGGAATAATTTGGTAATGTTGTTACATTCTTGTGTATTCGGATTAATTCTTTGATTAAGAGGATTAATTCCAGGGTTAAGATGCTTAAGCCACTGAATATAAAAACTAGTATCGTGAGTAGACTGATTAATTAATTTAAAACGATACATAAAATCCTGAACGGGAGATTACACCTGCAGAGAAAGATTAATCACCTGAGCAGAACTAAAAAAAAAAAATATAACAAAAACAGCAAAGGAAATGTACAAAAAAAAAAAAAAAAACGCAAAGAAAACAATAACAGAGAATAACAGAAATAAAATAATAATAATATAATAATAACGGGAATCACCAACATTGAACAATTAACTTGTTACAACGACCAACTAACAACGGACAAGTAACCCAAAATAATCCCACTAACGAGGGTGGCCACCGGACAATTCCCCCCCCCCCTCTAACACCCTCGTTACCAACCAAAAAAAATAAAAATAACGACACATTTCCAGCGAAACAACAAATCAAACAGAACGTTTCCCGGAAAGATTTGACCGCAAATAAACATTTTGGTGATATTTATAAGTTCCGTCTCCAAAACGCGCCCGAGTTGAACACTCTTAAGACAGAATAACGAAATGACGGACCGTGTCCAATTGGCTTTGCATTAGTTGGTATTCAAATGTCGCGGTTTTAAGACTGAGCGTGTTCCAGTGCTCACTTAAGGAGTATAAGCGAGTCTCAGTGCTCACTCAAGGGGGTTTAAGCGTGCCTCAGTGCTCACTCAAGGAGTATAAGCGAGTCTCAGTGCTCACTCAAGGGGGTTTAAGCGTGCCTCAGTGCTCACTCAAGGAGTATAAGCGAGTCTCAGTGCTCACTCAAGGGGGTTTAAGCGTGCCTCAGTGCTCACTCAAGGAGTTTAAGCGTGTCTCAGTGCTCACTCAAGGACTATAAGCGAGTCTCAGTGCTCACTCAAGGAGTATAAGCGTGTCTCAGTGCTCACTCAAGGAGTATAAGCGTGTCTCAGTGCTCACTCAAGGAGTTTAAGCGTGTCTCAGTGCTCACTCAAGGAGTATAAGCGTGTTCCAGTGCTCACTCAAGTATTTTAAGCGTGTCTCAGTGTTCACTCAAGGAGTATAAGCGTGTCTCAGTGCTCACTCAAGGAGTATAAGCGTGTCTCAGTGCTCACTCAAGGCCCCCAATGCTACGTACCTCCCCCCCCCCTTCAAGGTTCATTATAAATTATAGGTTATATCATATATTAATAATATATTATATTGCCCACTTGTCATATAGGTGACGTGGATTAATATTACATTATTAAATCTTCAGTATTTCAAACGCAGATATGGACGAGGTTAATAGAACATTTGTATAATTCTATTATAGACGCGATGTAATATATTGCAAATGTTGAATAGTTGGGACACTGCCTCCTCTCTCTCTCTCTCTCTCTCTCTCTCTCTCTCTCTCTCTCTCTCTCTCTCTCAGCGCTGCTGCACCTTTGTGGGAGAGAAGGGAAAGGATCAGGATTTGGGATGGGACGGAAGGGGGGTAAAAGGAATGGTGCCTAACCCCCTTGGTTGAAAAAGACGGGCTCACCATAGCCCGTGCTACTTGGAACTTCTTGTTCCAGGTAGCGAATCTTTAACAACAACAACAACCTTAGTTGATGGTTGGGGATTGAACGCTGATTTGCATGATACTGGGGTATTCGACCCCTCACAGCTAAACAGAAAATATTAATGACCTGAGCCACACCCATACAATGGACAAGCGTTCCTTAATGGATGATGTCTCTCTCTTCTCTCTCTCTCGAAAATGATTCTGGGTGATTCTAATCATCCAGAATCTGGGTGATTCTCTCTCTCGACAATGTGCAGACACACACTGCAAGAGGACTCGTGGACCATGTGAGGCAGTTGTCATAAGTATATCCCTGTCAAAATCCTTCATATGTATGATGAGGCTATTCTTGAAATGGGGTATATGGTTAGTCACTGGCACCTGCCATAGGTAACGGTGCTGCCACTTGCCACAGGTAACGGTGTAGAGCCACTTGCCACAGGTAACGGCAGCCACCTGCCACAGGTAACGTCAGCCACCTACCACATCCTGGTAACCATACCACACTATCTTTATATATTACATATTAAATCAGAAATCTCTACAACATCCATTCTTTTTCAAATATATCTACTTAAAACCCTTCCCAGATGTTACCAAAAACAGCCAATAATCTATCCCGGATTCTTGTCCTCATATCCCCTTCCAAATGCTATATATATATATATATATATATATATATATATATATAGTTCCACTGGCTTAACACATTCTCACCTATTAAGTACACCTTACCTTTCACTCACGAGAGGCAAGGTGCTGATTTAATATCGCGTTACGCAACCGTAGTCCCATGAACAATCAGAGCCACTCGGATGCTGGTGAGTGAGAAGCAAGAACCATCTCTTGGAGACGACAGCATCATCAATTATCTTCCGAGACAAGAAAAGACAGGGCAAGGGGGGATCCTAACCAGCAGGAGCCATATAAGCGTCGTTTGTGCTCTCTGTAATCCTTTTTGCGCTACCGTCCACAGGATGAGTATGGGGTGCACAATGAACTAGATGCCTCAGTTTACACACAGGTCGGCTATAAAGGGCTTGTACACTACCTTGTACAAGCCTTTAGTGTACCTTGTTGGTATTGGTAGTGTACCTTGTACACTACCAATCAGTGTACAAGCCTATAAAGGCTTGTACACTGATATCTATACACTTAGCGTTGTATAGATAGCCGGTCCAGGATACCGGGTATCGAGAGCAGCGAGGGGTGACGATAACCAGTTCTTGCGCCTGGCGATGTGGTGTCCCAGCTGAGGGACACTGCAGCGTGTGTGCTGGGATACGGGTCTTGTGCAGTGTTAACTCAGGCTGTCTTGGGTTACAATGTTTATATACGCGCACTTACGCAAAAAGAGAGAGAGACTCACACAAGCCCACATTAGCAGAATAACTTCCGCTGCTGTTGTGTGTGTGTGTGTGTGTGTGTGTGTGTGTGTGTGTGTGTGTGTGTGTGTGTGTGTGTGTGTGTGCGTGTGTACTCACCTAGTTGTACTCACCTAGTTGTGTTTGCGGGGGTTGAGCTCTAGCTCGTTGGTCCCGCCTCTCAACTGTCAATCAACTGGTGTACAGGTTCCTGAGCCTATTGGGCTCTATCATATCTACACTTGAAACTGTGTATGGAGTCAGCCTCCACCACATCACCTCCTAATGCATTCCATTTGTCTACTACTCTGACACTGAAAAAAATCTTTCTAACGTCTCTATGGCTCATTTGGGCACTCAATTTCCACCTGTGTTCCCTAGTGAGTGTGCCCCTTGTGTTAAATAGTCTGTCTTTATCTACCCTCTCAATTCCTTTGAGAATCTTGTATGTGGTGATCATGTCCCCACTAACTCTTCTGTCTTCCAGCGACGTGAAGCTTAATTCCCGTAGTCTCTCCTCGTATCTCATACCTCTCAGTTCGGGTACTAGTTTCGTGGCAAACCTTTGAACCTTTTCCAGTTTAGTCTTATGCTTGACTATATATGGACTCCATGCAGGAGCTGCATACTCCAGGATTGGTCTGACATATGTGGTATACAAAGTTCTGAATGATTCCTTACACAAGTTTTTTAATGCCGTTCTTATGTTGGCCAGCCTGGCATATGCCGCTGATGTTATCCTCTTCACATGGGCTTCAGGGGACAGGTCTGGCGTGATATCAACCCCCGGGTCTTTCTCTCTCTCTGAATCTTGAAGTATTTCATGTCCCAAATGATACCTAGTATCTGGTCTCCTGCTCCCTACACCTTTCTTCATTACATTACATTTGCTTGAGTTAAACTCTAACAACCATTTGTTCGACCATTCCTTCAGTTTGTCCAGGTCTTCTTGAAGCCTCAAGCTGTCCCCTCTGTCTTAATCCTTCTCATAATTTTGGCATCGTCAGCTAACATTGAGAGGAATGAGTCTATACCCTCTGGGAGATCATTTACGTATATCAGAAAAAGGATAGGTCCTGTGTGTGTGTGTGTGTGTGTGTGTGTGTGTGTGTGTGTGTGTGTGTGTGTGTGTGTGTGTGTGTCTGTGTGTGTATGTGTGTGTGTGTGTGTGTGTGTGGGTGTGTGTGTGTGTGTGTGTGTGTGTGTGTGTGTGTGTGTGTGTGTGTGTGTGTGTGTGTGTCTGTGTGTGTGTGTGTGTGTGTCTGTGTGTGTGTGTGTGTGTGTCTGTGTGTGTGTGTGTCTGTGTGTGTGTGTGTGTGTGTGTGTGTGTGTGTGTGTGTGTGTGTGTGTGTGTGTGTGTCTGTGTGTGTGTGTGTGTGTGTGTGTGTGAACGTTTCAAACAAAAATGAAGACGAACATTGGCAAACACTTAAAAAATAACCAAAAAATATAACTTTTAACAAAGGTTATAAATTGGACAAGGACAGATGTAGGGAAGACCCAGGTAAATGCTCATTGGGAAATTTTTTTTGTTCTGATTTATGGAACACTGAGACATAACGTAAATGAGGTATTGTTGGCTGTTTCAAGCGTAGGTTAGACAAATACATTCGTCATATTGTGAATATAAATGCGTGGCAAGGGTCAAGAGGTATTATATATACCATTGTGAATGTTATTATATATATATTACGAATGGAATGAAGGTATTATATATCGTTTCCTATATTGTTATATAGCGTTATACATGTTTTGCTGACATGTTGCTTCTCTTCAGAACGCTTAACTGTGTGTGACGGTGACCACTGATAGTGACAACTGTGTGTGACGGTGACCACTGATAGTGAGAACTGTGTGTGACGGTGACCACTGATAGTGACAACTGTGTGTGACGGTGACCACTGATAGTGACAGCTGTGTGTGATGGTGACCACTGATAGTGACAGCTGTGTGTGACGATAACCACTGATAGTGACAGCTGTGTGTGATGGTGACCACTGATAGTGACAGCTGTGTGTGACGATAACCACTGATAGTGACAGCTGTGTGTGACGGTGACCACTGATAGTGACAGCTGTGTGTGACGATAACCACTAATAGTGACAGCTATGTGTGATGGTGACAACTATTGACAAGAAGTTTACCGTTTCAAATCGCCAAATAACGAATAGTGTTTTGAGAGTATACACACCTAGCAGTAAATTAGGTACCTGGGTGTTAGTCAGCTGTCACGGGCCGCTTCCTGGGGGTGGAGGCCTGGTCGAGGACCGGGCCGCGGGGACACTAAAAGCCCCGAAATCATCTCAAGATAACCTCAAGATAACCCCATAAGACAGTGTACATTTCAAGGGCTCTTCTCCCTGCATGATTTTGACCATCGAAGACTGGATAGCAAGCGAGAGCTCACATAGACGTCTGCCACTGTCTATATTTTGCTCTCATTCTAACTGCATTACTGCCTTCTTAAACAGCGAGTCAGCCTGCCTGTTTGTCTGTAAGTATATATTTGATTGCTGTGTCTGATCTCTGTCTCTCTCTCTCTCTGTCTCTGTCTCTCTCTCTCACTCTCTCTCTCTCTCTCTCTCTCTCTCTCTCTCTCTCTCTCTCTCTCTCTCTCTGTCTGTCTGTCATCCTGTAAACGCATTTTCCATGTCAGTATGTTTAACTAGCGTCGTCCCGTCCGTGTAGCTATCAAGTTCACTACAGAGCTCCGCCAGGGTCACCTTGAGAAGAGGGCGGGTAAGAGGTCAAAGGTCAGGGAGAAGGAGCAAGGACAGAGTGGGAAAAAACGAGGATAATGATAAGGCGAAAAAAACAAACATATAGGAGGAGGGAGCAAAACAGATTGGGGAGGCACTAGAGAAGTGGATAATGGCCGAGGACGTAGGAAAGGAGGAGAGGTGTGAGAGGGGGGGGGGAGAGGTGTGAGAGGGAGGGGGAGATGTGTGAGAGAGGGGGGGAGAGGTGGGAGAGGGGGGAGAGGTGTGAGAGGTGAGAGAGGGAGGGGGGGAGAGGTGTGAGGGGGGGAAGAGTGGGGAGATGGGTAAGGGGATGTCTCTCATGATGGTGAATAATGAGGCAACCTTACACGCCTGTTATGAATGACAGAGACTTCTGATTGTGTCACTATCAGTGGTCACCATCACATATAGCTCTCACTATCAGTAGTCACCATCACACACAGCTCTCACTATCAGTGGTCACCATCACACACAACTCTCACTATCAGTAGTCACCATCACACACAACTCTCACTATCAGTAGTCACCATCACACACAGCTCTCACTATCAGTAGTCACCATCACACACAACTCTCACTATCAGTAGTCACCATCACACACAACTCTCACTATCAGTAGTCACCATCACACACAACTCTCACTATCAGTAGTCACCATCACACACAACTCTCACTATCAGTAGTCACCACCACACACAACTCTCACTTTCAGTAGTCACCATCACACACAACTCTCACTATCAGTGAGAGCTGTGAGTTATAGTGGTGTCCACCTCCAAATTGGGGACATTTAATTAATCCCACATTCATTTATATTCATTAACGACGGCCTCGCTTCGTGCAGAGTCGGCGTTCGATCCCCGAAGGTCCTGCTGAGGGCTTCCAACCCATTCCCTCGTCTAATGCATCGCATTTCTTGACGAAATCAACCAATCCGTTACAAATATGACGTATTAGTAAGAAATAAGGCGCCGTAATGTTACCGTTTTCTATGCATCGGCCTCAAAATGTTATAAGATGGTACGCTTGGATTTGTACGTTTCTCGTTACGCAAAACAGTTGCATTTTTGACGTTGTGGCCAATCGAATGGAATGGAACTATCAGGGGGTAAAAGCGCCAAGCAATTACGACTATATAGCACTTGGGTCAGGATAAGGATTTGGGATGGGACGGGGGGAAAGGAATGGTGCCCAACCACTTGTGGACGGTCGGGGATTGAACGCCGACCTGCATGAAGCGAGACCGTCGCTCTACCGTCCAGCCCAAGTGGCCAATCGAGTGGTCGGTTATTTTGCCTGATGAGCGCTTCATCAACTTGCCATCATGCAATTAGACGAGCAATAGTGACGTCAGAACTATCCCGAACCGCTGAAACTGGTGCTGGTAACCTGGGAGCCAGATTCACGAAGCAGTTACGCAAGCACTTACGAACCTGTCCATCTTTTCTCAATCTTTGGCGGCTTTGTTTACAGTTATTAAACAGTTGATGAGTTCCGAAGCACCAGGAAGCTGTTTATAACAATAACAACAGTTGATTGGCAAGTTTTCATGCTTGTAAACTGTTTAATAAATGTAACCAAAGCCGTCAAAGATTGAGGAAAGATGTACACGTTCGTAAGTACTTACGTAACTGCTTCGTGAATCTGGCCCCTGGTTCGTAAGTACTTACGTGTCTGCTTCGTGAATCTGGCCCCTGGTTCGTAAATACTTGCGTAACTGCTTCGTGAATCTGGCCCCCTGGTTCGTAAATACCTGCGTAACTGCTTCGTGAATCTGGCCCCCTGGTTCGTAAATACTTACGTAACTGCTTCGTGAATCTGGCCCCTGGTTCGTAAATACTTGCGTAACTGCTTCGTGAATCTGGCCCCCTGGTTCGTAAATACCTGCGTAACTGCTTCGTGAATCTGGCCCCCTGGTTCGTAAATACTTGCGTAACTGCTTCGTGAATCTGGCCCCCTGGTTCGTAAATACCTGCGTAACTGCTTCGTGAATCTGGCCCCCTGGTTCGTAAATACCTGCGTAACTGCTTCGTGAATCTGGCCCCTGGTTCGTAAATATTTGCGTAACTGCTTCGTGAATCTGGCCCCTGGTTCGTAAATACCTGCGTAACTGCTTCGTGAATCTGGCCCCTGGTTATCCCCGCCCAGCCAGGGACGAGAAACGCTCGCTCCGGTATGGAAGAATTCGGGATCAAATGTGTAACGACCCAATTACGCCCTGATAATTGGTGGTTGAGATGCCGGGTGTTGGGTTTTGGGTAGGGGAAGAATGATGAGATGAAGGAGGAATGGGGGGGGGGGGGGGTTGTGGGTGCTGGGGGGGGGGGTGTAGTGGGAGTGACGGGAGAAGAGAGGGAGTGGTAGTAGGGAGGACAAGGGGAAGTGGGGAGTAGAAGGGATTAGGGGAGGAGGGAGGGGGGGGGGGGGAGATAAGCACCCAATATCACAAAACAGAATTCTCGATCCGCCATTAAAAGACGAAGTGGCTATTGTCGCTGTGTGTGTGTACTCACCTATATGTACTCACCTATATGTGCTTGCAGGATCGAGCATTGACTCTTGGATCCCGCCTTTCTAGCTATCGGTTGTTTACAGCAATGACTCCTGTCCCATTTCCCTATCATACCTAGTTTTAAAAGTATGAATAGTATTTGCTTCCACAACCTGTTCCCCAAGTGCATTCCATTTTTCTACTACTCTCACGCTAAAAGAAAACTTCCTAACATCTCTGTGACTCATCTGAGTTTCCAGTTTCCACCCATGTCCCCTCGTTCTGTTATTATTACGTGTGAACATTTCATCTATTTCCACTTTGTCAATTCCCCTGAGTATTTTATATGTCCCTATCATATCTCCTCTCTCCCTTCTTTTCTCTAGTGTCGTAAGGTTCAGTTCCTTCAGCCGCTCTTCATATCCCATCCCTCGTAGCTCTGGGACAAGCCTCGTCGCAAACCTCTGAACCTTCTCCAGTTTCTTTATGTGTTTCTTCAGGTGGGGGCTCCATGATGGCGCGGCATACTCTAAGACGGGTCTCACGTAGGCAGTGTAAAGCGCCCTAAAAGCTTCCTCATTTAGGTTTCTGAATGAAGTTCTAATTTTCGCTTAATTTGTGTGTGTGTGTGTGTGTGTGTGTGTGTGTGTGTGTGTGTGTGTGTGTGTGTGTGTGTGTGTGTGTGTGTGTGTGTGTGTGTGTGTGTGTGAGTGTGTGTGTGTGTGTGTGTGTGCCCACCTATTTGTGCCTGCAGGATCGAGCTCTAGCTCTCGGACCCCTCTTTTCTACCCGTGGAGGGGTGTCTAATCCAATGACTCCTGACCTATTTCCCTATCATACCTGCTTTTAAAGTTATAAATAAAGTTAGCCTCCACAACCTGCTCCTTTAGGTCACTCCATTTACTACCCCTCACGCCAAAAGAAAACTTTCTAACATCTCTATGACACATCCGCGTCTCAAGCTGCCATCCTTGATAGGATGGCAGCTTGTTCTGTTGATATTCATGGTAAACATATCCTCTATTTCCACTTGGTCGATCTCGCTATTTTATACGTCTGTATCATGTCCCCCTCTCTCCCTCCTCCTTTTTAACGTCGCCAAGTTTAGTTCCTTAGCTCCTGTGCGTGCGTGCGTGAGCGTCAACACTTGCCACCACAGTACACAAACACTTAAAGGTGGTGAAGACTCTAATAATGTTATCAATGGCAGCATCCCGCATATTTAATCTTGTTAAAATAAACCGAGAACTATTTTCCAATTTCTTTTATTATTACGCACCGAGAACAGCCGGGGTGAAATTCCTCGCAAATGTACCCAATTATTTGCGCATGAGTCTTCAGTCACCCGCAGTGGCTGGCCTGGCATAGAAAGGCCCTTACTGAGGCCCAACATGGAGGTGCTTCTTGAAATCGAGACGCAAACAAACCCAATTTTGGGCACTGGCGACGGGGGTTGAATACACAGAAGAGGTTAAAAGAGCAGATCACAGACTTGGATAATGAGGGGAGGATCTCATTATCCAGGTTTCACTCACTACTCATGGGTATAATGAGTGAGATTCTCTACCTGCATGAGACGATTCGAAATCATTAACATGATTACAAACAAAAATCTTGTCGTATCAAGTATCTGAAGTTGAACCAGCTCAATTTTGTTTGTTTTGTTTGTGCAGCGTGTGAAAGGTAGTACAGCTGTACCACTATTGTACCAAATATTCTAGTTTGTTCCACGTGTTCACTAGTCTCTTACTCTGAACAAGTATTTCCTCAGAGTCCTGTCTAGCTCACATGCTCCTTTCGTTATGTTGCTGCTCAACCTAAGCCTTTTGTCGCTATTTTAGCATTATCTGAGTATTTTATATGTCGGGGTCATGCTTCCCTATTTTGCCCATTTTTCAAGTATGCATCAGTTCAACTGTCTTAATGATCTATTTCCGAAACACTGCTCTCTTATTTCTGGAACTCGTTTTGTGTCTATAACCGCTCCACGTTTTCTACTTTTCTGGGGCCAGATTCACGAAGCAGTTACGCAGGTACTTACGAACGTGTACAGCTTTCCTCAATCTTTAACGGCTTTGGTTACATTTATTAAACAGTTTACGAGCATGAAAACTTCCCAATCAACTGTTGTTATTGATATAAACAGCCTCCTGGTGCTTCCGAGCTCATTAAACTGTTTAATAATTGTAAACAAAGCCGCCAAAGATTGAGAAAAGATGTACAGGTTCGTAAGTGCTTGCGTAACTGCTTCGTGAATCTGGTCCCTGGTGTTTAGCAATTTAGCATATGCGTTCAAATTGCCTATACAATCTAGCATAGCGATATGAGTTCCTTTGAACGTACCTTTGGTGATTGATAGTATCGGTGTCATGTTTGTGAGCACGTTCTCACTATCTCTCACCATCACTGGTAAGTTCCTCCACGTAAGATTTTATTTGGGTTGACGTTCCTGTTTTTCATGTCTGTTCTGTTTATTTGTCCCTTCAGTATAGTGAGGGTTTTCAGTTTCCTGTTTTTCCTTATAGCTCATGCCCTTCAGCTCAGGTACCAGCCTCGTCGCATGTCTTTGGACTTTTTGTTATGTTATTCTTTAGGTTAGCCTAACCCTATTCTTTATGGTTAGGTACGGTTAGTTATTCTTTTACCTAGCAGTAAAATAGGTACCTGGGTGTTAGTCAGCTGTCACGGGCTGCTTCCTGGGGGGTGGAGGCCTGGTTGAGGACCGGGCCGCGGGGACACTAAAAAATAGCCCCGAAATCATCTCAAGATAACCTCAAGATAGGTAAGGGTTTCCACGCAGGTGCAGCGTAAGACGGGTATAAACATAGGATGCATGGACGGCTTGGAATAGGCTCCTTTGACCAAGTTCTTGAAGGATATGCTTAAAACTGACAGCTGTTCAATGCAGTTCTTTCTAATCAGATGTTATAGCGGTATGTAGCTCTGGTGTTGTGTTTGGAGTAATCTATACACCAAATTCTCTCTCTTTCTGTAGTGGGAATTTGCCTTTGAGTGTGTTCTCACCTAGTTGTGCTTGCGGGGGTTAAGCTCTGCTCTTTCGGCCCGCCTCTCAACTGTCAATCAATCAACTGTTACTAACTACTAATTGTTTTTCCACACACACACTCCCCAGGAAGCAGCCCGAAACAGCTGTCTAACTCCCAGGTACCTATTTACTGCTGGATAACAGGGGGCATCAGAGTGAAAGAAACTGCCCATTTTGTTTCTGCCATTACCGGGGATCGAACCCGGACCCTAGGATTATGAGTACAGAGCGCTGTCCACTCAGCTATCAGGCCCTATCAGGTGTGTGTGTGTGTGTGTGTGTGTGTGTGTGTGTGTGTGTGTGTGTGTGTGTGTGTGTGTGTGAGTAACGAAGGGTGCTGGCGGCCCACAGAGTGATGTCTTAAGCTCCTCAGACGTTCAGAATGAGGCGGGCCAAACTTCCTTGGGAGGGAAGTTACAATGAAGTTACGCCCCATGAACAAAGGGTCGCTACTTAAAAGCATGTTGAACTCTGTGTCTTAAACAATTCACCCAAACACACACACACACACACACACACACACACACACACACACACACACACACACACACACACACACACACACGCACACACACACACACACACACACATACACACACTTACACACACTTACTCATACATATAGTCACACTCACAGAAACACACTCCCACACACACACTTACAGTAGCGCACACTCTGGCCAAACCGGTTTATCGCAAATTTACGACACTGATTAAAGAACTTAATACACAGCTTTATACCCCAAAATGAAGAATAATGTCTGCCAGCGACAAAATATAAACAGAGATTGGCGATAAACCACCAGAAATTCAGACATAAATGATAGCAGTTAAGGGCATGCAGTTTACGAGCCATGCAGACTAGCTGATGATAGCAGGAACTGAAACATGACCCTCCCTCCCTCCCTTCCTTAACAACCCCCCTCCCCCCCCACACACCCACAAAGACCCAGGGAACTCTCAACGAAAAATACGGAACAATCCACTCTGCTAATTTGGCGAAATGTATTATTAGCTCAGAATCCCCTTAACATTATATTTCGTTTTCTTTCTCGTTCGTGTAATCTATTTCCTCGGATAATGCAATGGTTATCTTGCTGATGTATTGCTGGATAAAAACGTTGCCGTAGCTCAGCAATATCAAAAAGCCTTCTGAAGAGAATAAAAGTGTAAACACACTCATTAACTTAGTGTTGCGCGAAATGTTACCTTTTTTCTCGTTTTTGCGAAAGTCTTTTAAGAAAATCGCGTCGTGTTGGTAATTGACATTTTCCGCAGACGACGAGTCGCATTAACGAGGCTGAAGACATGATGATCAAACTACTCATCAGACAAGAAAAGAAACGACGACGTTTCGGTCCGTTTCTGTCCCATGACGGACAGAAACGTCGGGGTTTCTGCGTTTCCTGATGAGTGTTATTGATGTGTTATTGATGAACACGTGTCATTGATGACCACGTGTCATTGGTGACCACGTGTCATTGATGACCACGTGTTATTGATGACCACGTGTTATTGATGACCACGTGTTATTGATGACCACGTGTTATTGATGACCACGTGTTAATATTGACTTCCTGAAGGCTGCGTGGCACCACCTTCCCGCCTCGCTGCTGGCACTGGCACTCTGATGTCTCAACACTGGGAGATTATTGGGACTCTTTCCGCGGGTGGGTCGCGGCTTTTAGATACGTTATGTGATATTGGGTAAGTATACGAGACCTGTGGGAGTCATCCACTGTGGGAGTCAGCCACTGTGGGAGTCATCCACTGTGGGAGTCAGTTACTGTGGGAGTCAACCACAGGGGGAGGGGGAGGGGGAGGGGGAGGGGGAGGGGGAGGGGGAGGGGGAGGGGGAGGGGGAGGGGGAGGGGGAGGGGGAGGGGGAGGGAGATAAACGCTACCAGTAAAGCTTTATTTTTAGTTTTTTTTTTAGCTTTAGCTTTCATGAGATGGGGGGTACCCGGCTATGCCCAGGTCTCTCCCTAGCCTCTCTTTCCCTATCCCCCCTCCACACCTTTTTTCTCGCCCACCCATCCCACACTATTCCCTCCCCCCCTCTTCTTTCTTCTCCATCCTTTCTCCTAATCTCCCTTCCCTCAAGCCCCCTTTAACTTATCCCCATCTCCCACCCTTTCTTCTTTTTCCCCCCAACTCCCCCCCCTCACTCCCCGAGTCATCTCTACTCTTCCATACCTTTCTTCCCCTCTCCCCTCTTTCGACAAAACAATGAAAACGTCTTAAACTCTACGGAAAACATGTCCCAAAATCAGACAATAAAACTCGCAGGAGGGGGGGGGGGGAGGGGTTGCTACAAATACCGATATTTCTTAAAGTGTGGCATTAGGACCGACCCCGACTGGCCACTAACATACACCTATTAACCCCCCCCCCTTTCCTCATCAGAATCCTCCCCGTGTCATACTAGAAAGTTGGGATAGACCAGTCCCAAGCATCTAACCTTTACTGTGGATAGACATTTTATTTTATTGATCTTTATTTATTAGAATGATATGGAAACACACTTACATATAGCCTTTGTCTCATTCGCCAGGACATTATTCAGAAATTCATTTTAGTTCAACAATCTGCTAAAAAAATATGACTTTTAAATGCATTTATATTTGTAATATTTTAATTTAATTGTCAATCGATAAAACTTCAAGCAACTTTTATCAAAACTCGTCCACAAAAGATCCCTAATAAAAGCAGATTCATCAAAACAAAAAACAAAACAAAAGCTTAAATTATTTATTTAAGTATTTAAGAGGCAGATATTAATCTCGATCGCTTGAGCAATCGTCGGAGCCTCGCAATACAGTCATTAGAGTTAGTACTACGGGCTCAAGCTACCTCTCAATCACCCTTCCTTGCTAGCATTTTATTGCCACAATTATCATCTACGATCACCGCTAACTACCCGTCTGGCTTGAGTTGCGAAGTGGTTCGTTAACGAGCAGTTATTTACCTGTGGGGTTAAATTCCCTACCATGTTATTGTGTGGTTAAAGTCAGGTGACTAGTTGAAGAAAACGTTGGTAATTTAGAGTTTAGACTTCAGACTTAAGTGGGGATGGGGTGGGGGGGGGGTGAGATATTGGGTTGCTAATGGGGGGGGGAGGTAATTGGTAGGGGGGGGGGTAATGGGGGGATGGGATATGGGTAAGAGAAATATTGGGAGATGGGAAGAGGACGGTTGTTGTCTGTATTTACTAATTTACTAATAATGGCTGCAGAATCGAGTAATTAGCTCTTGAACCCCGCCTTTCTAACGATCTATTTTTTTCTTTATTATGTCTACTACATATATTTCTCTCTCACACACACACACACACACACAAACACACACACACACACACACACACACACACACACACACACACACACACACACACACACACACACACACACATTCCCAGGAAGCAGCCCGTGGCAGCTATATTTACAGACAGTTCCAAAACCGAACATTTGCCTATATAATTTTCTTCTAACCTTTTCAGTAGGTATGCAACTCTGTCCCTGAAAGATCTTTTCTCCATGACCCTCAGTTTCCTGCCCTAGAGGTAGCCTGGAGTCTTACAAAGTCTCATTCTGATCCTACGTCAATTCTGTAAATTCTCCTTCATACTTCCTACGTTACTGTATTCCATCAGATTTTTTTTCAGCTAACGTCAACTTTTAGCTTTTTAGCTAACTTTCTAACCTTTAGCTAACCTTTAACTTTTAGCTAACCTTCAGCTTTTTTTTAGCTAACTTTCCATGTGAAAGCATGTTGATCTGGTTGAGTGAATACACATCCAAGAGGAATCAGGAGTATTATTGTGACTGGAGAGATGAGAATAAAGGGAACAAGCGGAGTTCCACAGGGATTAGTGCTGGTACACACACATATTGTTTATAATATATATATAGAGGGCAAGCGTGAAGAGTTAGGATCTTCCGTGTCAATGGCTGTTGACGATGCAACACCGATGAGACGAACCAGGACAGAGGAGGTTGAAAGACTGCTCCAGGAAAACCTTGAGAAATTAGAGCTGGCTAAGCGCCTTAAACGATGATAAATGCAAGGTGATGAAATTTGGGATGTGGTTTAGGAGTAAGAAAAGGAAATATATATAATGGCTATCATCGGAAGCAAACATTAACAAGACAATGGATATTCATGGGCTGTCTGCAGCCCATGAATACCTAGCGAAGATCTGCGTAGCCCTGAAGGAACTAGACCTTACCACGCTGGTAAAAAAGAAAACGAATCAGAAAGGACATGATCACGCCGTATAAAATTCCAAGAGAAAGCGAACACAAACGACATGCTAACATGAATACAGAGGGCAGGACACACGGGCCAGGACACACGCAGGCAGGACACACGGGGGCAGGACACACGGGGGGCAGGACACAAAGAGACAGGACACACAGAGGCAGGACACACGGGAGGCAGGACACACAGAGGCAGGACACACAGAGACAGGACACACAGAGGCAGGACACACGAGGGGCAGGATAAGATAAACACATTCCTGGAAACTCTTATAAACTCAGATGAACCACAGAGAGTGACACCAACAGCTGGCCAGCAGTGACCTGTCAGGTGGAACGAGCCAACAGCACAACGTAGGCCATTGAGACCATCTCCTATCCTAGCCTGGGGGAGAGTTGGCATGGTTGCAAGTTGTAGGTCATTACACACAAACGGGTAACCAGGCGTACGCCACCACAAAACCTGAACCCCCATTGGACCCCACCCATTCTACCTTCGACTTGACCTCGTCCCCCCTATCCCCAATCCCCTCCCCCCTGACACCAATTCCCCCCACCCTTCTCCCTGCCCCCCAATCCCCTCCACTGTCTTCCCAGAAAGCACCACCACACCCTCGACCCCCTAACTGCGCAAACCCCTCAATCAGCTGCCATTTTTAGAGTTGTTGCAGGTGTTGTTGCCTCAGTGCAGGAGGCAGATGACGCCTGGAGGAGGAGGTCACCATAGCCTGAAGCTGCTGCAGCTCCTGGCCCCCAGCTGAATCACCAGAGACTCGCTTGACAACACTTACATATTCTTCTCCAAGATATCTTTAATCGACGAGGCTTTCATATGATTTACGATCGAATTCCGATGTTTGTCTTCTCTCTCTCTCTCTCTCTCTCTCTCTCTCTCTCTCTCTCTCTCTCTCTCTCTCTCTCTCTCTCTCTCTCTCTCTCTCTCTCTCTCTCTCTCTCTCTCTCTCTCTCTCTCTCTCTCTCTCTCTCTTCCCTTCCCTTTATTCATCCTTTCATCGCCTTTGCTCTTCTATCTCCCTCCCTCTATCTCTCTCTCAATTTCTCGCTTAACTGGGCACCTCCCTAAAGAAGACTTCACATAAAGAGACCTCACGGAACTCTCAAAGTCCTCCCTCTGTAATTACTCACTCGCCGTTTTCTGTGACACGTTATTTTAATCATCAAGTTAATTAGGAACCAATGGGGGAACAAGAAGTTGCGTAAATTCCAACCAATCAGAAACACCAGAGGCCATTTAACACACAAATGAGTGGTTGATCCTCGTTATGTCAGGCGTTGGTTTAACTATGTACTCATAGGCTCTCCTATACCAGTGCTCATCACTTGGGCTGGACGGTAGAGCGATGGTCTCGCTTCATGCAGGTCGGCGTTCAATCCCCGTCCGTCCACAAGAGGTTGGGCACCATTCCTTTCCCTCGTCCCATCCCAAATCCTTATCCTGACCTCTTCCAAGTGCTATATAGTCGTAATGGCTTGGTGCGTTCCCCTGATATGTTGTTGTTGTTATAGATTCAGCTATTCGGATCAAGTTCCAAGTAGCACGGGCTATGGTGAGCCCGTAGTGAACTTACCTGGCAGAGGGGAGGTGCTGTCTGTCCCCTGATAATTCCCTCTCTCTCTTATACAAGTATACTTCATGAAAAAATAACCAAATGCAAGAACTTTTATCAATTAATTACTGTTGCTAATCTCTGGTTTATATCACTATCTACAAGATGGGGGGTCATCTTGTAGATGAGATGACTACACGTAGATGCAGTCTACTTGTCATCTACTTGTAGATGACTTTATATCACTACACGACAGTGCCCGGATGATAAACGGAGGTCACATCTGCACTACACATGACCTCCATCACTGCAACTGTTTTCACCGCACACCATCTTCCTCACTGTATCTATGGAACACACAACCATCATCACTATAGCCCATCACTATATTCCCTCATCACTATAGCCGTCACTACATTCATCATCATCACTATATGTAGTCATCACAATAACCATCACTATATCCATCAGCATCACTATAGCCGTCACTATATTCATCATCACTATGGCCATCGTCACTACAAACAAACCTCAACACTGTAACTACACTACACATGACCATCCTTCTCATAGTCTTCTTATGGTCACGGAATAGTTAGACTTTCATTCCCAAGACGCCAGCTTCGTCACTGTAGTTGACACCTGTCCTAGTTGCAAGCATCGTGCAAGCATCGTGCAAGCATCATGCAAGCATCGTGCAAGCATCGTGCAAGCATCATGCAAGCATCGTGCAAGCATCATGCAAGCATCATGCAAGCATCATGCAAGCATCGTGCAAGCATCGTGCAAGCATCGTGCAAGCATCATGCAAGCATCATGCAAGCATCATGCAAGCATCGTGCAAGCATCGTGCAAGCATCGTGCAAGCATCATGCAAGCATCATGCAAGCATCGTGCAAGCATCATGCAAGCATCGTGCAAGCATCATGCAAGCATCATGCAAGCATCATGCAAGCATCGTGCAAGCATCGTGCAAGCATCGTGCAAGCATCGTGCAAGCATCGTGCAAGCATCATGCAAGCATCATGCAAGCATCGTGCAAGCATCGTGCAAGCATCGTGCAAGCATCATGCAAGCATCATGCAAGCATCGTGCAAGCATCATGCAAGCATCGTGCAAGCATCATGCAAGCATCATGCAAGCATCGTGCAAGCATCATACAAGCATCATGCAAGCATCATGCAAGCATCATGCAAGCATCGTGCAAGCATCATCACCACCCCTCGAGCTGTTACCATGGGTAGTGCGACCTGCCATCGCCATCCCCATCAGGTAGAAATTGCTGCAGGTAGGTAATTAATGACCCTCGTAGTAGTTAGTATTTCCATCTTCTTTTTCACATGTATAGATTAGGGTCAACATCATTGGCCTGAGCTTCAGGGTTGCTGGTTGAGTAGTTTTCAAGAATATGTTACGTTACGGACTTAAGAGCCTGTTCTTGAAGGTAGTTCCTTATCAGAAGTAACAAGTGCTAAAAGATTTGCTAGTAGTCCAGAGTATCATACCCTTTTAAAAGGCCCCGGCAGCGCCCAGTGCTACGACACAGTTTGGGAATTATCCAACAGTTGTTAGCACTTAGTGGAGAGGTTTAGCGAGAGGTCAGTGGCACAACGACCCTTTCCTGAAACCAAATTATCATTCACATAGTAACCGATGATAGTAAAAAAAAAACAGGCTGCCATTTGCTGAGAAATTAATGTCTCAAGAATTTTGCCAGTAATTGAAAGCAGGGAACACTACTCGATAGCCATTGACTGAAATTGGAACTACAGTGTCCACTGGGAGGGCCACATTCCTTGAGCTGAGCAGGGTTAGTAGAGTCGTGATAGAGGTGAAACCTGCAGGTCCATAAAACTGTTTGTGTTGGGAATGACCTTATCTGGTTCTTGAATGTGTATATTTATTACCACGTTTATAAATTAAGATTTCAAATTTCAATAGAAATAGAAAGAGGCTAAAGTCGACGAGTCACAATAACGAGGCTGAAGACATAATGACCGAACCGCAAGTCAGAAGATGGAGAAGGGACGACGTTTCGGTCCGTCCAGGACCATTACCAAGTGTAATGACTTGATTCCTTCCCCTCTCTCCCCCTACCCAACCACTTGAGCTGGACGGTAGAGCGACGGTCTCGCTTCGTGCAGGTCGGCGTTCAATCCCCGACCGTCCACAAGTGGCTGGATACCATTCCTTCCCCCCCCCGTCCCATCCCAAATCCTTATCCTGACCCCATCCAAGTGCTACATAATCGCAATGACTTGGCAGTGTCTCCTAATAATTCCCTCCCTCCATCTTCCGAGTTAGCCATCAGCAGAGGATAAAAACTCTAGACATCGAGCCGCCTACCGTGCTCCGCCACGATCACCAAGTATCCTAGCCCCCCCCCCTCCGGCCATCTACCAACCAAACAGCAGCAAGGACCAAAACCTCTTATTGCTCCTCACAGCCAGATCCGGCAAGACGTCTCAGCTTCAAAGAAACTTTTGTGCCAATCATAATTTTCCATCTTGACGTCGTTTAGATCAGTGAGCGATGCTGATCATGATAATATCATAATATAAATTATTATTATTATTATTATTATTATTATTAGAGGTGGGGTGGGTAACTATTCCTTAGGTTCGAACCCCCTAAGTCTTGCGACAGGTTGGAGGCTCTCCTTAAACGGGTTGTGTGTCAGATTTGATTAAAATCGTTGAGGCACGTCAGCGTTAATGCTTTGGGTCACAGTATAGTGAATGCCGCCGCAGAGAGAGAGAGAGAGAGAGAGAGAGAGAGAGAGAGAGAGAGAGAGAGAGAGAGAGAGAGAGAGAGAGAGAGAGAGAGAGAGAGAGAGAGAGAGAGACAGAGACAGTCAGACAGACAGACAGAGCTACACTAGTATTGACAACTATACTTATTACATTAACACGAAAACCCCAAATTTTCACGTAAGAAAAACTTCACCTGTAATTCGTGTCCTTGAGAACGGTCAACAGCTTCCAAAAAAAAAAGGTAAATTGTATAAGTGAAGCAAGAACTACCCTGTGGTGGCCTGCCGGTACTTCGAACATGCCTATCGACCGTTCCAGTAATTATCTCTTTGGCGCCATGTCCACGGACGACGGCAGTCCCCCACCCGAAATATATATATATAAATATAAATATATATATATATATATATATATATATATATATATATATATATATATATATATATACACACATATATATATATATATATATATATATATATATATATATATATATATATATATATATATATATATATATATATATATATATATATATACATTAGCCTACATTAGTAGGCTAATGTACTCCATATGTAATATGCTCCAGCACATTCCATATCAATATGCTGGAGTACATAACCAAGACAGCAAACACTGTATATATGTCCAAATACTTACGGACATGTGTATGGGAGATCTGCAAGTGTATGTAGTTCTCACTTAACGAATTGTATTGTATGTTTCTTATCATATAACACATCCAAGATTAATTTAAAAGCTCAAAATTCACAGTATAAAGTATCTCTTTTTAAGGTGCTATTCGTCATTACATATGTGGGGTGTCTGCTTGAAATATTACATATGTGGGGTGTCTGCTTGAAATATTACATATGTGGGGTGTCTGCTTGAAATATTACATATGTGGGGTGTCTGCTTGAAATATTACATATGTGGGGTGTCTGCTTGAAATATTACATATGTGGGGTGTCTGCTTGAAATATTACATATGTGGGGTGTCTGCTTGAAATAGACAGTACCAATTTCTGGCACAAAAGAACAATATTCTTAATATGTATAGTTTTGAAGCTTCATTTATACTCCAGGGACCAGATTCACGAAGCAGTTACTCAAGCACTTACGAACCTGTACATCTTTCCTCAATGTTTGGCGGCTTTGTTTACAATTATTACACAGTTAATGAGCTCCGAAGCACCAGGAGGCTGTTTGTAACAATAACAACAGTTGATTGGCAAGTTTTCATGCTTGTAAACTGTTTAATAAATGTAACCAAAGTCCTCAAAGAATCAAAAAAGATGTACACGTTCGTAAGTGCTTGCGTAACTGCTTCGTGAATCTGGCCCCAGATCACTAGATTGGCATCACTGCAGAACACTACGACAGTGTTGGCATCACTAACTACATCGTTCCAGTTAACAATGCTAGTCTTAGCCGTACATGTCCTCCACAACAAAATGTCCACTGCATTGTTTCCAAATACCGTATTTAACCAACTAATCAGTACCAATACAACTTATTTCTTCACCATCTACACGATTTATCTCCAATTTTCAAATAAAAACAAAATAAAAACTGAACAATAATGACGGGGGAAATATTTTGGCAGAAGAGCAAAATAAAAAGCTATAATTAAAATCAAATTATAAACTTGTTCAATAATAGCAAATTAAGGCGAGTCTCTAAGGAAATAAATACACATTCTCCTCCCGGTAGAGGCGCAGCGAGGTGTGGAGATTTCAACGAGTCTGAAGATGTAATCCAGGATGCCGGCGCGCGCGTGGGCGGGGAATCCCTAGACCATCCCCCCCTTCCCCCCCTACCCCCCCCCACCCCCCTCCTAAAAAAACAAAGCTGAATTTTGGCGCGTGATTGTTTTAGCTGACTGCAACGCTTTAGCTGAAGTTAAGCTGATTAATGTTTACAACAATATCTGAACATTTAAGAAGACAATCGTGTTTACATTGATGTTATTGTGTGAATAAGTATTTTATCGCTAAACCAGCGATAAAAAGTACTTAAAATGTGTTTAAGTACTCTTAAAATGTACCTAAAATATGTTTAAGTACTCTTAAACACCGAAGAGTACTTCGGTGTTTAAGGAATCTGAACTCTGGGTGCTAGCCCATATTTTCCGCTAAATTAATAACGAAACCTGCATTCCAGACCGTCACTTCTCCAGACAGGATGACCAGAGTCCCGTCCTGGAATGTAGGAGAGGAAGAGTCCCGTCCTGGAATGTAGGAGAGGAAGAGTCCCGTCCTGGAATGCAGGAGAGGAAGAGTCCCGTCCTGGAATGCAGGAGAGGAAGAGTCCCGTCCTGGAATGCAGGAGAGGAAGAGTCCCGTCCTGGAATGTAGGAGAGGAAGAGTCCCGTCCTGGAATGTAGGAGAGGAAGAGTCCCGTCCTGGAATGCAGGAGAGGGAATGCAGGAGAGGAAGAGTCCCGTCCTGGAATGCAGGAGAGGAAGAGTCCCGTCCTGGAATGCAGGAGAGGAAGAGTCCCGTCCTGGAATGTAGGAGAGGAAGAGTCCCGTCCTGGAATGTAGGAGAGGAAGAGTCCCGTCCTGGAATGCAGGAGAGGAAGAGTCCCGTCCTGGAATGCAGGAGAGGAAGAGTCCCGTCCTGGAATGCAGGAGAGGAAGAGTCCCGTCCTGGAATGTAGGAGAGGAAGAGTCCCGTCCTGGAATGTAGGAGAGGAAGAGTCCCGTCCTGGAATGCAGGAGAGGGAATGCAGGAGAGGAAGAGTCCCGTCCTGGAATGCAGGAGAGGAAGAGTCCCGTCCTGGAATGCAGGAGAGGAAGAGTCCCGTCCTGGAATGCAGGAGAGGAAGAGTCCCGTCCTGGAATGTAGGAGAGGAAGAGTCCCGTCCTGGAATGTAGGAGAGGAAGAGTCACGTCCTGGAATACAGGAGAGGAAGAGTCCCGTCCTGGAATGCAGGAGAGGAAGAGTCCCGTCCTGGAATGCAGGAGAGGAAGAGTCCCGTCCTGGAATGTAGGAGAGGAAGAGTCCCGTCCTGGAATGTAGGAGAGGAAGAGTCCCGTCCTGGAATGCAGGAGAGGAAGAGTCCCGTCCTGGAATGCAGGAGAGGAAGAGTCCCGTCCTGGAATGTAGGAGAGGAAGAGTCCCGTCCTGGAATGTAGGAGAGGAAGAGTCCCGTCCTGGAATGTAGGAGAGGAAGAGTCCCGTCCTGGAATGCAGGAGAGGAAGAGTCCCGTCCTGGAATGCAGGAGAGGAAGAGTCCCGTCCTGGAATGCAGGAGAGGAAGAGTCTGGTGCTGGACCGCAGGAAAGGAAGAGTTACGACATCAGCGAGGTTGACTATTGCCTCGGGAAGCCAGCCATGGCCGTACCCGGGGAGCTGGAGGCTCCTATCTCCCGCCTTTATATACGAGCCGAAAAATTCGCTTGGATGGTGTAGCCGAGGAGATTGGCACAGGCTGGAGGGTGATAAAAGACAGGGCACGAATATTTGAATATTCGCGCGCTGCTACTCAGAGTGGGAGGGTGAGTCGTGTGTACTCCCCTAAGTGTGCTTGCGGGGGTTGAGCTCTGGCTCTTTGGTTCCGCCTCTCAACCGTCGATCAACTGGTATACAGGTTTCTGAGCCTATTGGACTCTATCATATCTACACTTGAAACTGTGTATGGAGTCAGCCTCCACCACATCACTGCCTAATGCATTCCATTTGTCTACTACTCTGACATTGAAACAAATCTTTCTAACGTTTTTACGGCTCATTTGGGCACTCAGTTTCCACCTGAGTCCCCTAGTGCGTGTGTGCCCCTTGTGTTAAATAGTTTGTCTTTATCTTCCCTATCAAGTCCTCTGAGAATCTTGCATGTGGTGATCATGTCTCCTCTAACTCTTCTGTCTTCCAGTGACGTGAGGTTTAATTCCCGTAGTCTCTCCTCGTAGCTCATACCTCTCAGCTCGGGTACTAGTCTGGTGGCAAACCTTTGAACCTTTTCCAGTTTAGTCTTATGCTTGACTAGATATGGACTCCATGCTGGAGCCGCACACTCCAGGATTGGTCTGACATATGTGGTATACAAAGTTATGAAAGATTTCTTACACAAGTTTTTAAAGGCCGTTCTTATGTTAGCCAACCTGGCATATGCCGCTGATGTTATCCTCTTGATATGGACTTCAGGGGACAGGTCTGGCGTGATATCAGCCCCCAGGTCTTTCTCTCTTGACTCTTGAAGAATTTCATCTCCCAAGAAGAAATGTGTGTGTGTGTGTGTGCGTGTGTGTGCGCGCACGTGTGTGTGTACGTACTTATTTGTGCCCCGCAAAATCGAGTTCTAGCTATTGGACCCTGCCTGTCTAGCCGCTGCTTGTCCAACGCAACTCCTTCTCCCTTATTCCTCTATCACATGTACTTTTAAGAGAAAATTAATGACAGCAGTACGCGGCTCGAACCAGAATCCTGATTAAGGCTCTGAGTCTAATAGATCCTTATGTTATAAACTTTCATAAGAAGAGTAAGAGGGATGGTTAACCAGCCTATAGTAGTTAAGGATTACAGACCTACATGCAGCTAGCTGGTCCGTTCTCACGATTTGACAAGGGTCAAATTTGAAGTGGTTTTTGTCTAACCACGAGCGTTCGAACCCTAAACAACTTTCCTATCAAAGCCGAGACGCACCAGTCTGAGGCTGCGTCAAAATTGCGGTGCTTTGAATTTCCCCACAAAACGCAGGAATTCTTTGGCGCTGTGGAGCACAGAGTCGAAGTTGCTGTGAATTAAGTGTGAGGACAGGCGGGCGAGCAGGGGGGGGGGGGATTGAGAGGCACACTCTTCCACAACTGTAGACGGGAAGGGAAGGGAATTATCAGGAGAGAGAGAGAGTGCAAAGCCTCTACGACTACATAGCGCTAGGATGAGGATAAGGATTTAGGATAAGACGGAGGGAAAAGGATGGTGCCCAAGCACTTGGGCAGTCGGGGATTGAACGACAACCTGCAAGAAGCGAAACCGTCGCTCTACTAATATATGGTACTGGAGAGGATATCTTAAACTGGATCAGGTCATGTACTGGAGAGGATATCTTAAACTGGATCAGGTCATGGTACTGGAGAGGATATCTTAAACTGGATCAGGTCATGGTACTGGAGAGGATATCTTAAACTGGATCAGGTCATGGTACTGGAGAGGATATCTTAAACTGGATCAGGTCATGGTACTGGAGAGGATATCTTAAACTGGATCAGGTCATGTACTGGAGAGGATATCTTAAACTGGATCAGGTCACTGTTATCACACAGGCCACAGCGTCGGTATAAATGTCAAGTCAGAGAGGGAAACAGCAGTGAACGGAGTGCCAAAGGGCTCTGTCCTGGGACCACTTCACACTATATATATATATATATATATGAACTAATTTAATACAGGAATACATATAAATTATATTTAATTGTATAAATTTAACACTAAATAAGGCCGAGTAATTTCAGATAGAAACACAGAAATGTTTTTAAGGAATTTAAATAGATTAAAAAAATGACTGAAAATAAGCTGATCCAGTTCAGTGCTAACAAACGCAGTGGGTGTCTGAGCCCAGGAAGAGAAAATATTGGTATAAGATATAAGCAAAACTGCCGTGAAATCTCACCCATTAGGATCCAGGAGTCACGATTAAGAAGGGGGCAAATAGACAACACACAAAAATCCCATTAACGTGAAAATATAAATGAGAAATAAGTTGAATGAAATTTTAACAAATCCTCCGTGGCCAAGTGGTACAGTACGCGCCTGGCAATGCTGAGGTTGCAGGTTCGCGTCCACCTCAAAGCCCTATAGTGGCTTTTCTCGGAAAACAGACAACGCAAATTATAAAGATCAATATGACGTTATCTTGAGGTTATCTTGAGATGATTTCGGGGCTTTAGTGTCCCCGCGGCCCGGTCCTCGACCAGGCCTCCACTCCCAGGAAGCAGCCCGTGACAGCTGACTAACACCCAGGTACCTATTTTACTGCTAGGTAACAGGGGCATAGGGTGAAAGAAACTCTGCCCATTGTTTCTCGCCGGCGCCTGGCATTCTCTAGCATTCTTGCCCAGAAAGGTCAATATTATACGCTTATGTTATTCTTCAACATTAATCATGTCCTGAACTTTAACTTAGATACTTAGATAATTAGATTATGCTGTAGAGTTGTGCACTTTACTGGTAAATGTACAACAATTCTACGAGAATCTGCAAGACTCAACGTGTGGTTCAGACGAGCCTGAGGGATATGAATAGCATCAACTTAAGATCAACCCAAGTTAGAACGCGAAAACTTAGGCTCAAGTTAGGAAAAAAGTTTAGATTTTGAAAATTAATAAGAAAACCCCTAATAAGTGTTTATCAGTGTTTATAAGTTACGAAATAAGCGAAATAAGTTACCAAGTAACGTTATAGAAGCTAGTTTGAATGGGTTAATATAGTTACTGCCGGCTCTGTTATTCTTACGGTCAGCAGCAGCAGTAGCAATACTGTCTCTAACAGCAGCAGTAGCAGCAGCAACTGTAATAACTATAGCAGCAGCAGCAGCAGCAATACTGTCAGAAACAGCAACAGCAGTAGTATAGAAGCAACAGTACTGTCTATCACAGCAGCAGGAGGAGGTGGTGGGGGAGCGGAGAGTGGCGCCACAGCCTGGGACCGTCAGCAGTAACCCCCACCATAATACCCAGGTTAGCTGAGGTTTATGGGCGAGCCGCAGGTGCTGCAGCGCCTCGCCTTGCTAGGAGGACCCGTGTGCCGCCTCGCCAGCAGCACCACTCCCCTCTCCCCCATGGAGGGAGGGAGGGGCAAGAGAGAGAGAGAGAGAGAAGGGAGGGAATGTCAAGCAGGTCCGTCCCACGTCGCTTCCAGAACGCCAGGGTAAATATCCTGGAACTCGAGGCGGCAGAGAGAGAGAGAGAGAGAGAGAGAGAGAGAGAGAGAGAGAGAGAGAGAGAGAGAGAGAGAGAGAGAGAGAGAGAGAGAGAGAGAGAGAGTGAGAGATGATCAGCTTCTGGACAAGAGCGCAAATCTCCTGGAACCAGGCAGCATCTTGTGTCAAGTCACAGGTCTGGAACCACGGTTGGGAAGTCAAGCGAAATATCTCAAAGGGACCCCCCGAATATCTTAACGTCTTCGTCCCGTCGTTTCTTGAGCCGTTTCTCAGATACGTTTCCGTAAGTGGCTGCTGCAAGTCAGTCCAGCAAGAATCGCTGCTAAAGTATGTTGGAACTAATTTCGTTTCCATTAACTCTTCCGATAGATAAAAGACCTTCAATTATTGAATTATTTTGATAGCCAACTGGACCAGTTTTTATTTCGTGAGTGAGTACAGGTTCAGACGACTTCTGACCTCTGTGCTGTAGCTGTTGTGTTTTAATATAATAACACAGTATGACATGTGTTATAATTATAGCATATATAGTTTTATTACAGATATTTCTATAATATATTGGAACCAATATAATGTAAAAGGTTCAAATGAATACTGAATTGAATTAGGAGCCGTAATTTGATGTGAATTGATTCTCTACACTGTTGGTGCTTCAAGGCCGCCGTGGAGCTGGCTGGCTGCCCTCAAGGCAAGATGAGAGCGCCTGGAGAACACGAAGGACTCGAACACACGTACAGGTGTAAAGCCAGGTGCCACGTGACTTGTGGGGTTTATAAAGCCAGGTGTCACGTGATACGTGGGGCTTTATAACGATTGAATGCAAGCTACGGCCCTCCCTAGCTGCTGCCCAGATGACCCGAAGTCACATATTTTCACTACACACCATCTTTATTTATAAAATTTTCAGTGCTATGCCCTCCCCCCCCCCCATCTTCCTCCCTTAACCCCCAGCCGAATTTTGAAGGATACACACACACTCACACACACACACACACACACACACACACACACACACACACACACACACACACACACACACACACACACACACACACACACACACGGTCACCCACAGCCTGTATCTTCACTACAAATACAGGTTTTCTTCACTGTGCCTCTTCACTACGCATGAAGAGGCACAGTGAACATCCATGAAGGTTAGTTAAGGTCGGTGTTTTCTATCAAGCTTTTCAAAGTAAACTAAAATATTCACAATAAATTAGTGTGTCACATATGCTTATTTAATAAGCCAATATTGACTATACGCAAGTGCGAGAACGGGTTGCACAGGTACATCTAGGTGAGCACGCACACGCACGCCAATCATCCAAAATGATAGTACATATAGGGAATGTGGCACATATAGCGACATACATACATATATATATATATATATATATATATATATATATATATATATATATATATATATATATGTATATATATATATATATTTATATATATATATATATATATATATATATATATATATATATATATATATATAGAGAGAGAGAGAGAGAGAGAGAGAGAGAGAGAGAGAGAGAGAGAGAGAGAGAGAGAGAGAGAGAGAGAGAGAGAGAGAGAGAGAGAGAGAGAGAGGCCACTACACCATTAGCTTTCCACTAAGCTTCCCCTATATCTTTCTTCCCTTCCAGCTAATACACACCTCTGTTATGTATCAGTTGTGGCTCGCGAGGTATAGGGGGAGGCATGACCACGTCCTCTCCGATCCTAAGATGTTTTCTGCAGACGATGGGAAAAAAGAGAGGGGAAGAAATGCAAGAAGTGCGAGAGACCAGAGGGGAAAACTATTCCCAGAGGAGCTGAGGACACTGATTACAAGCACCAAAGTTTTTATGCATTGTGTTTTTTCCCTTAGGATTTGATGGTGGTAGTTGTGGTGGTGGTAGTTGTGGTAGTTGTGGTGGTGGTAGTTGTGGTGGTGGTAGTTGTGGTAGTTGTGGTGGTGGTAGTTGTGGTAGTTGTGGTGGTGGTAGTTGTGGTAGTTGTGGTAGTTGTGGTAGTTGTGGTGGTGGTAGTTGTGGTAGTTGTGGTGGTGGTAGTTGTGGTAGTTGTGGTGGTGGTAGTTGTGGTAGTTGTGGTGGTGGTAGTTGTGGTAGTTGTGGTGGTGGTAGTTGTGGTGGTTGTGGTGGTGGTAGTTGTGGTAGTTGTGGTGGTGGTAGTTGTGGTGGTTGTGGTGGTGGTAGTTGTGGTAGTTGTGGTGGTGGTAGTTGTGGTAGTTGTGGTGGTGGTAGTTGTGGTAGTTGTGGTGGTGGTAGTTGTGGTAGTTGTGGTGGTGGTAGTTGTGGTAGTTGTGGTGGTGGTAGTTGTGGTAGTTGTGGTAGTTGTGGTGGTGGTAGTTGTGGTAGTTGTGGTGGTGGTAGTTGTGGTGGTGGTAGTTGTGGTAGTTGTGGTAGTTGTGGTGGTGGTAGTTGTGGTAGTTGTGGTGGTGGTAGTTGTGGTAGTTGTAGTTGTGGTAGTTGTGGTAGTTGTGGTAGTTGTGGTAGTTGTGGTGGTGGTAGTTGTGGTAGTTGTGGTGGTGGTAGTTGTGGTAGTTGTGGTGGTGGTAGTTGTGGTAGTTGTGGTAGTTGTGGTAGTTGTGGTGGTGGTAGTTGTGGTAGTTGTGGTGGTGGTAGTTGTGGTAGTTGTGGTGGTGGTAGTTGTGGTAGTTGTGGTAGTTGTGGTGGTGGTAGTTGTGGTAGTTGTGGTGGTGGTAGTTGTGGTAGTTGTGGTAGTTGTGGTGGTGGTAGTTGTGGTAGTTGTGGTGGTGGTAGTTGTGGTAGTTGTGGTGGTGGTAGTTGTGGTAGTTGTGGTGGTGGTAGTTGTGGTAGTTGTGGTGGTGGTAGTTGTGGTAGTTGTGGTGGTGGTAGTTGTGGTAGTTGTGGTGGTGGTAGTTGTGGTAGTTGTGGTAGTTGTGGTGGTGGTAGTTGTGGTAGTTGTGGTAGTTGTGGTGGTGGTAGTTGTGGTAGTTGTGGTGGTGGTAGTTGTGGTAGTTGTGGTGGTGGTAGTTGTGGTAGTTGTGGTGGTGGTGATGTTGATTGCTGCTGCCTCGTATGGGCCAAATAACCCTTTCTAAAGTTTTCCTAATTCTCATGTTCCTGTTATTCTACATTCATTTCTACGAACCATTTTTGTTTCCAGCTTGTACATGTGTCTCGTAGTACAGTTGGCATCGTCCTGAACTCATAAGCAGGAATCCCGGGTTCGGTTCGCAGGCGCGACAGAAAGCGTTGGACACGTTTCTTTTCACCTGATAGGTCTGTTCACCTAGCAGTAAATATGGTACCCGGGAGTTAGGCAACTGTTGTGTGGTTCCATTATGGGGATGGTCAGTAGTTCGACCTTGTGTTGGAGGGCGGGGGGGGGGGGGGAGGTTGATTGATGTAAGCAGTGTGTGTGTACTCACCTAGTTATACTCACCTATTTGTGCTTGCGGGGGTTGAGCTTTGGCTTTTTGGTCCCCGCCTCTCAACTGTCAATCAACTGGTGTACAGGTTCCTGAGCCTACTGGGCTCTATCATATCTACATTTGAAACTGTGTATGGAGTCATCCTCCACCACATCACTGCCTAATGCATTCCATACGTGTGTGTGTGTGTGTGTGTGTGTGTGAGAGAGAGAGAGAGAGAGAGAGAGAGAGAGAGAGAGAGAGAGAGAGAGAGAGAGAGAGAGAGAGAGAGAGAGAGAGAGAGAGAGAGAGAGAGAGAGAGAGATAGAGAGAGAGAGAGAGAGAGAGAGAGAGAGAGAGAGAGAGAGAGAGAGAGAGAGAGAGAGAGAGAGAGAGAGAGAGAGAGAGAGAGAGAGAGAGAGAGAGAGAGAGAGAGAGAGAGAGAGAGAGAGAGAGATAGAGAGAGAGAGATAGAGATAGAGAGATAGAGAGAGAGAGAGATAGAGAGAGAGAGAGAGAGAGAGAGAGAGAGAGAGAGAGAGAGAGAGAGAGATAGAGAGAGAGAGAGAGAGAGAGAGAGAGAGAGAGAGAGAGAGAGAGAGATAGAGAGAGAGAGATAGAGATAGAGAGAGAGAGAGATAGAGAGAGAGAGAGAGAGAGAGAGAGAGAGAGAGAGAGAGAGAGAGAGAGAGAGAGAGAGAGAGAGAGAGAGAGAGAGAGAGAGAGAGAACAAACTCAACTACACTAGTGAATACATAACTTGCTTGTGCGCATGTATGGAAGGAAGAGTGTGCAAGGGAGCCGGTCGGCCGAGCGGACAGCACACTGGACTTGTGATCCTGTGGACCCGGGTTCGATCCCGGGCGCCGGCGAGAAACAATGGGCAGAGTTTCTTTCACCCTATGCCCTTGTTACCTAGCAGTAAAATAGGTACCTGGGTGTTAGTCAGCTGTCACGGGCTGCTTCCTGGGGGTGGAGGCCTGGTCGAGGACCGGGCCGCGGGGACACTAAAGCCCCGAAATCATCTCAAGATAACCTCAAGATAGTGTGTGTGCGCGACGGGTCACACACCAACCTGTGACACACTAAACTTACACTACAGTTCTCTCTCCTTAACGTCCTATGGCTGATGCAGGCTATCAGACTCCGCTTCTCTCACAGCCTTTGAAAAGTTACCACAAATGGTGTTAATACTAGAAGCACAAAATCTGTCATGAATTTTAATTTCGTAGAAATAAAACTAAACGAGAAGCTTGATGGAAAAATTTCCTTTATACTTTCCAACTGATAATTAAACCGTTTTAAAACTTGATCCCCCTAAACCCCATGAGCCATGTGCCCGCCCCCAGAGCACATCCATTACCATGAGAAACCATACCTCCCCTCCCCCCACCCCTTCCCCACCACCTGGATAGTTATCTAGGTATTTGCGATGATCTAAAACCATATTAAGGTTCCAGTAACAATCTACATGTAAACTGGCATGTATAAAGAGTATGCTGAAACCATTTTCTTTGAATAATTTGGATTTCTGTAAACGGAATTTGCGGGCACACTGAAATAGTTTTCGAATTCCATATCTCACAATATCGTCAATAATACACCGTATTAACGTAACCAACTGGAATGAAACTTAACCTAACCAAACCTTAACCTAAAGTAATCTAGCTTAACCTATCCAACTATGGATAGAGCGTGATAATAACACAACTTATATAGTCGTTTCCATGAGCGGAGCTCCTCCCTGAGGACAAGTTTGGGCTATACCATAACTAGTGATGTCAACAAGTTTGGGTTGGCATTAGTAAGCTCAGGAAAACCTCAGACACTGACGTCCTGCACGGATGAAGGCTGGAAGTTGAACTGGAGAAAGTCATAGTTTCTCCTTGGGAACAGAACAGAAGAAAATAGACCATCCACTCACTTCTCAATCATTCAGAATGAAAGAAAACCGGTAAACTGATAATTTGTCAATGAACAAAAACAAAAGAAAATGGGACAGCCAATTATTTATTAAAGAATGAGAACCAATGAAAATGAGTTGCCAATAATTTCTCAAAAGGATCAAAATCAAAGAAAGTAGTACATGCAATCATTTTCAAACGGATCAAAATACAAAAAAATTGGATCGGTCGACGATTTCTCCAAATATCAGAATCGAAGATAACTGATCGCTTGATGCAGGTCAAAGGTCACAAACACAGGCAGTATGCAACCGGATATTCGTCCGGTAAATGTAATTCCAAATAACCTCTCATTCCAAATTCCTCGAAGACATTAAATCATCATATTTACTCTTTTTTTTTTTTTTTTTTGAGATATATACAAGAGTTGTTACATTCTTGTACAGCCACTAGTACGCGTAGCGTTTCGGGCAAGTCCTTAATCCAACGGTCCCTGGAATACGATCCCCTGCCGCGAAGAATCGTTTTTTCATCCAAGTACACATTTTACTGTTGCGTTAAACAGAGGCTACAGTTAAGGAATTGCGCCCAGTAAATCCTCCCCGGCCAGGATACGAACCCATGACATAGCGCTCGCGGAACGCCAGGTGAGTGTCTTACCACTACACCACGGAGACTGCTAAAGAGCAAGATTGTTTAATAATTAGTAGCCTACACGCGGATGTAAATTAATATCACGTATTTTATCAACTACCTTGCAAAAAATCTCCAATCATGTACGACATGAAAATATTATGTTCAACATCACAGTAACTGTGTTACTAGCTTATAATTATGACTACCATGAGGAGAGTGTATTCCACATCATGGTAACATTCTCTCCAGTGTGTACAATCCTTACTTATACTAAACAAAAGGTGTTCTTTAATTAGTATGAGTGATAGAACAAATGGCGTTTTCACACGAATCCAAGCGACCATCAGTGGAGCTACTAGCCACGTGGACTAGGCTCCCACGTGGGCTGGGATCGCACGTGGGCTAGGCTCCCACGTGGGCTAGGCTCCCATGTGGGCTAGGCTCCCAGGTGGGCTAGGCTCCCAGGTGGGCTAGGCTCCCATGTGGGCTAGGCTCCGGCGACAATAGCCTGATCACCGCTGGATAATATTATATATCGTGACTAAACTGAAACTAATTTTCTGGTGACCTTTAAGCATTAATTGGATTGCAGTTTACAGGTGTTCAGCCTTAAGGTGACAGGTGCCAATAACAGGTGCAAATACAAGGACCTCTGTTAAATTTAGGAGAGGGAACAGTTACAGCCTGGGGTAGCCATATATATATATTAATTTGTTTTGGAGAGTGGCTGATTAACGTATTGAGTTAATGTTGATAACCTATGCAAATGATTTGTTCCGTTAAATATAATTACATATTAATACGTGTGTATGTTGATAGGGTTTTAAGTTAGGTTCCACAAGGCTGCAGGTGAATGCCAGTGTTCCTGGTTGAATAGCTTTATAGCGTCAAATTCAAATGTTTATTGAGGTAAAAGTACATACATAGAAGATGAGTTACAAACATAATGTTGGATTTATAGAGCTAGTACATACAATACCTAAAGCCACTAGTACGCATAACATTTCGGGCAAGCATGTCGTGGCTCAGGGGGTTATGGCGCGTGTCTGGCATTCACCGGGATGCTGGTTCAATCTCCGCTCTGCTTTAGCTATTTTCTCACTCGTATATTGTGCTACTGTCATTTCCTGGTGCAATACTACTACTGTTGTGAACACAATGAACAGCCAGATATCTGGTTGTTCAGATACCTGGATGAACAGCCAGATATCTGGTTGTTCAGATACCTGGATGAACAGCCAAATATCTGGTTGTTCAGATACCTGGATGAACAGCCAGATATCTGGTTGTTCAGATACCTGGATGAACAGCCAGATATCTGGTTGTTCAGATACCTGGATGAACAGCCAGATATCTGGTTGTTCAGATACCTGGATGAACAGCCAAATATCTAGTTGTTCAGATACCTGGATGAACAGCCAGATATCTGGTTGTTCAGATACCTGGATGAACAGCCAGATATCTGGTACAGCCAAGTATCTGGTTGCACCTATCCGGTCTAGAAATCAACTTCCTGTAGCGTATGTTGTAATATTGTGGAATATCGATACCTCAGGCGATATACATATATATTTATATATATGCCTAAGTCGTCATATCTTAGAATTCCTGGTCACAGAAGGACTGGAGAAGTAGCAGTACTTAAGGTGCTGTAATTATCCTGACCCATTACCTTGCACCATTATAATTTACGTGTTAATTATATCATTTCATATTGTCTCACCTACACTGGTGGTATAAGGAGTTTCAGTTATCCCATATTTAATTTATATAGTAAATTCTTCATTCTATATTGGAGTCGAATCCAGATTCATTTTTAGAGTGACTGAGATATCCATGGCAGCAACAAGCCATAACTACCATTATGGCTAATACTGACACAATTACAACTACTACCATCATTCTACTACCTTTGTTATACCACCAGAACTGCTATTTTAGGACCACTATTACTACCATATCTTTTGCTGCTATCATCTTTAATATCATAACTTTTACTGCTTCTATTATTACTGCTGTTAATAATTATATAATAATAATAAATAAAAGAAACAAAAGAAAAAATGCTCATTAAAAACCATTTAATAAAAAACAATTGAAATAAATGGTAAAAAAATACGCCAGAAATATCACATATACGCTTCAACGTATCGTTTTTAATTAAAAAATATTCAAGTGTTGCTCAGTAAATAATGATTAAACTCTCAGGGGGAAACCACAGGAATTTATGGCAGGTCTTCTATGAAGAATTGATACCGACGTTGCTTGCTTCAACGCCAAACAATTTTCTTATATTTTTTTTCTTACACACACACACACACACACACACACACACACACACACACACACACACACACACACACACACACACACACACACACACGCACACACACACAGAGGAACGATTACATTAACATAAGAAGAGAATCGGAAAGAAATTATGAAAACGATATTGCGGTCAAAGCGAAAAAGAAACCTAAATTACTACCCAGCCACATAAAAATATATATAAATGATTTAGATTCAGGTTTGAGTAGCAACATCTGCAAATTTTCAGATGATACAAAAATCGATAGGGAAATCAACACGAAAGAAGACTCGCTATCACTTCAAGTTGATCTAAATAGTACACAATGAAGGGGAACTGCCTACCCGTGACGACTCGAGAAAGAGACCTGGGAGTGGACGTAACACCTAATCTAACTCCTGAGGCAATTATAAATAGGATAAAGACAGCAGCGTACTCTACACCGGCAAAAGTTAGAACATCATTCAGAAACCTAAGTAAGGAGGGATGTAGGGCGCTTTACACTGCCTACGTGAAGCCAGTCTTAGAATATGCCGCCTCATCATAGAGTCCCCACCTGAAGAAACACATAAGGAAACTGGAAAAGTTTCAGAAGTTTGCAACGAGACTCGTCCCAGCGTTACGAGGGATGGGGTATGAAAAGATGCTAAAGGAACTGAGCCTTACGACACTAGAAAAAAGAAGGGAGGGAGGATATGATAGGAACGTATAAAATACTCAGGGGGACTGACAGAGTGGACATAGACGAAATGTTCACACGGAATAGTAACAGAACGAGGGGACATGGATGGAAGCTGGAAACTCAGATGAGTCACAGAGATGTTAGGAAGTTTTCTTTTAGCGTGAGAGGAGTGGAAAAATATAATGCACTTAAGGAACAGGTTGTGGAAGCAAATACTATTCATCATTTTAAAACTAGGTATGATACGGAAATAGGACAGGAGTCATTGCTGTAAACAACCGATGGCTCGAAAGGCGGGATCCAAGAGTCAATGCTCGATCCTGCAGACACAAATAGGTGAATACAAATAGGTGAGTACACACACACACACACACACACACACACACACACACACACACACACACACACACACACACACACACACATACACACACACACACACACACACACACACACACACACACACACATCAATACAAGTGCAAGATAAAGCTTCCAAATGGACAATATTGTCTATCATTATTTTATACAGTTCAGATATCTCTGCTTGGTACAATGCCTGTAAAAACCTGCTCCGTTTTCTGTTGATGGTAATATAGTGTCTGGTCTCTAAGGGTGGCAATACCGCCAGGGGCCAGATCACCAAACACTTACGAACCTGTACATCTTTTCTCAATTTTTGGCGGCTTTGTTTACAATTATTAAACAGTTAATGAGCACCGAAG
>NC_091172.1:26468144-26528144 GCF_040958095.1 Procambarus clarkii
AGTGGCTTCCTCTCAGGAAGCAGCTAGATGTACTAGCCGGCTGATAGAGAGAAATAGAGCAGTAGTGGTAGCAGGCATTGAAGAACAAACAGGGACCAGACCAAAGGAGCGGAGAGACAAGGACAAAAACATGATTAAAGAGATCCTTAAAGAGGTAAGGATGGAGGGAGCTGAGCGAAATGTTGAAAAGGTTTTCAGGCTTGGAAAGTACAACAAGGACAGAGACCGAATGATAAAGGTGGTTTTCATGAGCGAAATCGCGAAAGAGGAACTGCTAGCAAGGAAGTGTTGTCTAAAAGGTGTAGAGAAGTTCAAGAAAATATTCCTGCAGAGGGATATGACAAGGGAAGAGAGAATACGGACAGCAGACGCGAGGAAGGAGCGCAGGGAGAGAGAAGGAAATCAGAGTACCACAACCCAGAACCCTACAATCCCAGAGGGAAGTGGAGAACCCTCCTCAAACAGTGCAACAGCCACAGGGATTGGGGCACCACCCCCAAATTCTACCCAACAGACACCCAACCTGCCCCATCCCCTGTCAGCCCCCCACTAAGTACCCACCTAGGGCACCCTCCCCCCACCCACCCCCCTCCCCCCACTCACCCCCCTTCTCCCCCTCACCCCTCTCCCCAGGACCTCCCTTCTCCCCCATCCCCCATGCCCTCCCTTCTCCCACATGCCTTCCCGTCTCTCCCACCCCCATGCCCTCCCTTCTCCCCCTCCCCCCTAAGCCCCCCACTCTCCCCCACCCCACCTAAGTCTTCCCCTCTCCCCCACTCCCCTAAACCCTCCCCTCTTCCTCACCCACCTCAGCCCTCCCTTTTCCCCCACGCCCCCCAAGCCCTCCACCCTTTTCTCTCCCCCCAAGCCCCCCCATCTCCCCTATCCCCCACAGCCTCTCCTCCCCCCATGCTTCCCCAACCCTCCCTCTCTTACCCACCCCCTGTACCCTCCCCCTCTTATCCACCCCCTGTACCCTCCCCCTCTTATCCACCCCCTGTACCCTCCCCCTCTTATCCACCCCCTGTACCCTCCCCCTCTCCCCCACCACCCCAAGCCCTCCCTCCTCCACCAATCCCCCCGTGCCAGGTCCCCCCAGCTCCCACTCACCCCAGATCCCAAAGGTCCCCCCCAGAAAAGAAGCAGAAGAGAGTCAGTTTCAGGGTGATGTACTCAAACATAGATGGGATCACAAGCAAGACAAGTGAACTAAGGGAAAGAGCACAAGAAGTTAACCCAGATGCAATCGGACTCACTGAAACAAAACTCTCTGGAATCATAACGAATGCCGTGTTTCCCCAGGAGTATACAGTAATAAGGAAAGAGAGGGAAGGTAGAGGAGGAGGCGGAGTGGCCCTACTCATGAGAAGGGAATGGAGTTTTAAGGAGATGGCCATCCCGGGCTGTGAGGAGTTCAGAGACTACATAGCAGGCACCATAACAATGGGAGGACCAAGAATAGTAGTAGCAGTAATATACAACCCTCCACCAAATGACAGGAGACCCAGTCAAGAGTATGAAAACAACAACAAGGCAGTTAACACTATAATTGAGAGGGCAGCCTCTGCTGCCTGTAGAAATAGATCCCACCTGCTCATCATGGGCGACTTCAATCACGGAAAGATTGACTGGGAGAACAAGGAACCGCATGGAGGCGAGGATACGTGGAGAGCCAAACTATTGGAGGTGGTGACAAGCAACTTTTTAACGCAGCATGTCGGAGAACCCACAAGGATGAGAGGCAATGACGAACCAGCGAGACTCGACCTAGTCTTCACTCTGAACGACTCCGACATAAGAGAAATCGGTTTTGAGGACCCAGTAGGAATGAGCGACCACAGTGTACTGGTGTTTGAGTACTTGATTGAAGAAGGGTTATTGAACTCGAGGAGGGATACCGAAACCAAAAGGTTAGCATACCGAAAGGGAAACTATGAGGGGATAAGAAAATTCCTAACAGATATAGCATGGGAAACAGAGCTCAGGGGAAAGACGGCCCAAGATATGATGGATTACATCACGCAGAAGTGCAAGGACGCAGCAAACAAGTTTGTCCCAGTCCAAAAGGAAAACAGAGAAATGAAGATGAGAAACCCATGGTTTAATCAAAGATGTAGGCTAGCTAAGCAGCAAAGTAAAAGGGCATGGAGAAACTATAGGAATAACAGGACACTGGAGAGCAGAGAAAGATACCAGAATGCCAGGAATGAATATGTCAGGATGAGAAGAGAGGCAGAAAGACAATACGAAAATGACATCGCAAGCAAGGCAAAGACTCAGCCTAAATTGTTGCATAGCCACATTAGGAGAAAAACAACAGTAAAGGAACAGGTTATGAGATTAAGGATAGGGGCGGAAGGATTCACTACAAATGACAAGGAAGTGTGTGAGGAATTGAATAAGAAATTCCAGGAGGTCTTCACCTTAGAACAAGGAGAAATTCCAGAGGTAAGTGAGGGAATAGCTAACCAGGAACCACTGGAAGAGTTTGAGATTACCAGTGGGGAAGTAAGGAAGTGTTTACTAGAGTTGGACGTGACGAAGGCTATAGGCCCAGATGGAATCTCCCCTTGGGTTCTAAAGGAAGGAGCAAGAGAACTGAGCCTACCACTCTCCATAGTGTATAACAAATCACTGGCAACAGGGGAACTGCCAGATATTTGGAAAGCAGCTAACGTAGTCCCGATATACAAGAAAGGGGATAGACAGGAGGCACTGAACTACAGGCCAGTGTCCCTAACCTGCATACCATGCAAGCTGATGGAGAAGATTGTGCGAAAAAAACTAGTGGAGCATCTGGAGCGAAGGAACTTTGTAACACAGCATCAACATGGGTTCAGGGATGGCAGGTCCTGCCTCACAGGGTTACTTGAATTCTACGACCAGGCAACAAAAATAAGGCAAGAAAGAGAAGGGTGGGCAGACTGCATATTTTTGGATTGTCAGAAAGCCTTTGATACAGTGCCACACAAGAGGCTAGTGCGAAAGTTGGAGATGCAGGCTGGAGTGAGAGGGAAGGTACTCCGGTGGATAGAGGAATACCTAAGCAACAGGAGACAACGAGTCTGTGTGAGGGGTGAAGTCTCAGATTGGCGAGACGTCACAAGTGGAGTCCCGCAGGGGTCAGTCCTCGGACCTATACTGTTTCTGGTATATGTAAATGATCTCCCAGAGGGTATAGATTCGTTCCTCTCAATGTTTGCCGACGATGCAAAAATTATGAGGAGGATTGAAACAGAGGATGATAGTAGGAGGCTTCAAGATGACCTGGATAGACTGAGTGAATGGTCCAACAAATGGCTGTTGAAGTTCAACCCGAGTAAATGCAAAGTAATGAAACTAGGCAGTGGAAACAGGAGGCCAGGCACAGGATACAGAATAGGAGATGAAGTACTTAATGAAACAGACAGAGAGAAAGATCTAGGAGTTGATATCACACCAAACCTGTCTCCTGAAGCCCACATAAAGAGAATAACGTCTGCGGCATATGCGAGGCTGGCTAACATCAGAACGGCGTTCAGGAACCTGTGTAAGGAATCATTCAGAATCTTGTACACCACATATGTAAGACCAATCCTGGAGTATGCGGCCCCAGCATGGAGCCCGTACCTTGTCAAGCACAAGACGAAGCTGGAAAAAGTCCAAAGGTATGCTACTAGACTAGTCCCAGAACTAAGAGGCATGAGTTATGAGGAAAGGCTGCGGGAAATGCACCTCACGACACTGGAAGACAGAAGAGTAAGGGGGGACATGATCACAACCTACAAAATCCTCAGGGGAATCGACCGGGTAAACAAGGACGAACTTTTCAACACTGGTGGGACGCGAACAAGGGGACACAGGTGGAAGCTGAGTACCCAAATGAGCCACAGAGACGTTAGAAAGAACTTTTTCAGTGTCAGAGTAGTTAGCAAATGGAATGCATTAGGAAGTGATGTGGTGGAGGCTGACTCCATTCACAGTTTCAAATGTAGATATGATAGAGCCCAATAGGCTCAGGAATCTGTACACCAGTTGATTGACGGTTGAGAGGCGGGACCAAAGAGCCAGAGCTCAACCCCCGCAAGCACAATTAGGTGAGTACACAAACACACACACACACACACACACACACACACACACACACACACACACACACACACACACACACACACACACACACACACACACGGCTTTAACCTCTTGCCAAAAATCAGGTAATATCACTGGATGCATTTTTTATCCTAATTACATTTCTGATTGAAATTTAATTAAATATCCAATTACCGGACGTAATGATGCGGTCAACTGTCCCGCATCTGTATTCATTCTGTTACAAAACTCCTATTTATTAACGCCGATCAACTTTTATAGGAAATATATATTTTGTTGGGCAGGATGAACGTCACGGCTTTTGTATTGTTATTGGACAGAAGATTGGGTCGCCGGCGGTGCCCGGGTCGATCTGGTCTATATATCTCTCTGTCTCAGTTGTATGATGTCTGTCTGTCTTTGTGTAGGTTTGTTTTCTGTATCTCAATCTGTATTGTATATCTTCTTATTTATCGTTTTGTGTGAGTGTCTCTCTCTGTCTATCCATGTCTATTTATCTCTCTCTCTCTCTCTCTCTCTCTCTCTCTCTCTCTCTCTCTCTCTCTCTCTCTCTCTCTCTCTCGCCCTCTCTCCTTATCCTTTCTCTCACCAATATGTATTGAGTGTGCACTATGTATCACGTGTCAGTATACATCACCACTAGACACACAGGATTGTGACCCATCATTCTGACTGACTCGGGAGATCAGTGATGGGTACGTCTTGAGGTTGAGGTGGTAGGGTGCCCAGGGTAGGTGGTAGGGTGCCCAGGGTAGGTGGTAGGGTGCCCAGGGTAGGTGGTAGGGTGCCCAGGGTAGGTGGTAGGGTGCCCAGGGTAGGTGGTAGGGTGCCCAGGGTAGGTGGTAGGGTGCCCAGGGTAGGTGGTAGGGTGCCCAGGGTAGGTGGTAGGGTGCCCAGGGTAGGTGGTAGGGTGCCCAGGGTAGGTGGTAGGGTGCCCAGGGTAGGTGGTAGGGTGCCCAGGGTAGGTGGTAGGGTGCCCAGGGTAGGTGGTAGGGTGCCCAGGGTAGGTGGTAGGGTGCCCAGGGTAGGTGGTAGGGTGCCCAGGGTAGGTGGTAGGGTGCCCAGGGTAGGTGGTAGGGTGCCCAGGGTAGGTGGTAGGGTGCCCAGGGTAGGTGGTAGGGTGCCCAGGGTAGGTGGTAGGGTGCCCAGGGTAGGTGGTAGGGTGCCCAGGGTAGGTGGTAGGGTGCCCAGGGTAGGTGGTAGGGTGCCCAGGGTAGGTGGTAGGGTGCCCAGGGTAGGTGGTAGGGTGCCCAGGGTAGGTGGTAGGGTGCCCAGGGTAGGTGGTAGGGTGCCCAGGGTAGGTGGTAGGGTGCCCAGGGTAGGTGGTAGGGTGTCCAGGGTAGGTGGTAGGGTGCCCAGGGTAGGTGGTAGGGTGCCCAGGGTAGGTGGTAGGGTGCCCAGGGTAGGTGGTAGGGTGCCCAGGGTAGGTGGTAGGGTGCCCAGGGTAGGTGGTAGGGTGCCCAGGGTAGGTGGTAGGGTGCCCAGGGTAGGTGGTAGGGTGCCCAGGGAAGGTGGTAGGGTGCCCAGGGTAGGTGGTAGGGTGCCCAGGGTAGGTGGTAGGGTGCCCAGGGTAGGTGGTAGGGTGCCCAGGGTAGGTGGTAGGGTGCCCAGGGTAGGTGGTAGGGTGCCCAGGGTAGGTGGTAGGGTGCCCAGGGTAGGTGGTAGGGTGTCCAGGGTAGGTGGTAGGGTGCCCAGGGTAGGTGGTAGGGTGCCCAGGGTAGGTGGTAGGGTGCCCAGGGTAGGTGGTAGGGTGCCCAGGGTAGGTGGTAGGGTGCCCAGGATAGGTGGGAGGGTGTCCAGGGTAGGTGGTAGAGTGCCCAGGATAGGTGGGAGGGTGCCCAGGATAGGTGGTAGGGTGCCCAGGATAGGTGGTAGGGTGCCCAGGATGCTCCTGGGCACCCAGATGCTGGGTGCCCAGGATAGGTGGGAGGGTGCCCAGGGTAGGTGGTAGGGTGCCCAGGGAAGGTGGTAGGGTGCCCAGGGTAGGTGGGAGGGTGCCCAGGGTAGGTGGTAGGGTGTCCAGGATAGGTGGTAGGGTGCCCAGGGAAGGTGGTAGGGTGTCCAGGATAGGTGGTAGGGTGTCCAGGATAGGTGGGAGGGTGTCCAGGATAGGTGGTAGGGTGTCCAGGATAGGTGGGAGGGTGCCCAGGGTAGGTGGGAGGGTGCCCAGGGTAGGTGGTAGGGTGCCCAGGGTAGGTGGTAGGGTGACCAGGGTAGGTGGTAGGGTGCCCAGGGTAGGTGGTAGGGTGCCCAGGGTAGGTGGTAGGGTGCCCAGGGTAGGTGGTAGGGTGCCCAGGGTAGGTGGTAGGGTGACCAGGGTAGGTGGTAGGGTGCCCAGGGTAGGTGGTAGGGTGCCCAGGGTAGGTGGTAGGGTGCCCAGGGTAGGTGGTAGGGTGTCCAGGATAGGTGGGATGGTGTCCAGGGTAGGTGGTAGAGTGCCCAGGATAGGTGGGAGGGTGCCCAGGGTAGGTGGTAGGGTGCCCAGGATAGGTGGTAGGGTGCCCAGGATAGGTGGGAGGGTGTCCAGGGTAGGTGGTAGAGTGCCCAGGATAGGTGGGAGGGTGCCCAGGATAGGTGGTAGGGTGCCCAGGATAGGTGGTAGGGTGCCCAGGATAGGTGGGAGATTGCCCAGGGTAGGTGGTAGGGTGCCCAGGGTAGGTGGTAGGGTGCCCAGGATAGGTGGGAGGGTGTCCAGGGTAGGTGGTAGAGTGCCCAGGATAGGTGGGAGGGTGCCCAGGATAGGTGGTAGGGTGCCCAGGATAGGTGGTAGGGTGCCCAGGATAGGTGGGAGGGTGCCCAGGATAGGTGGTAGGGTGCCCAGGGTAGGTGGTAGGGTGCCCAGGGTAGGTGGTAGGGTGCCCAGGGTAGGTGGTAGGGTGCCCAGGATAGGTGGTAGGGTGCCCAGGGTAGGTGGTAGGGTGCCCAGGATAGGTGGTAGGGTGCCCAGGATAGGTGGGAGGGTGCCCAGGGTAGGTGGTAGGGTGCCCAGGGTAGGTGGTAGGGTGTCCAGGGTAGGTGGTAGGGTGCCCAGGGTAGGTGGTAGGGTGCCCAGGATAGGTGGTAGGGGTGCCCAGGGTAGGTGGTAGGGTGCCCAGGGTAGGTGGGAGGGTGCCCAGGGTAGGTGGTAGGGTGCCCAGGGTAGGTGGTAGGGTGCCCAGGATAGGTGGTAGGGTGGTAGGTGTCTGGAAGGACTGAAGGCTGGGAAGAAGACGTGAAGATGCGTCTTGAAGAATGGCTGAAAGCAGCTCTAGTGGTCATTGACACCACGAACATATGTATATCTGTCTATTACAGCCAAAGTATGATAGCTAGAATTATGTTGACAATTTTGCGGACATCAGTACATAATATTTTACTAAACAGCGATTTTTTTTAGAACGTTTTCAGGTTAAGCCAGTCTCAGAGTTGCCAGAAGGTTCACAAGGCTCTCTATGGTCGACCTTGACCCTTGAGTATTAGCTAGGTACTCAACACCAATTACTGGGGGATAGGGTGGGGGGGAGGGAGGGTGAAATGGGTGAGACTAGCCCCAATTAAGCGTCTAGCCCCAGACCAATTTCCATTTCTTGATATATATTTCGTTATCCAGGATGAATGTACCAGCTCGGTAGCTTTTTTTTTTCATTCGGCTATAGGAAGTGTGTCGAGCGTCAGCTCTTGGGCTCCACTATTCCGCTACTCAGTAGTTCAATGGCCATGATTATATTCACAAAATTTGTCAATGAATTTTTTCATTTTAAATTGTGTATTCAGTTAGCATCGGCATCTTCCTCGTCAAATCTTCGACTCATCTAGTGACAACTCTTACGTTGAAGGTCATACAACTATAACTGCCACTGCTGCTTGCAATATTGCTGCTGTGAGACACAGCACCTTACAGCAATACAAAGCCAACAATACAAGCAAAATTGTGGTTCAAGAGCGGTCGAGCAAGGTATACTCGGCCTCCCATGGTGGTATATTTCACCTCCCATGGTGGTATATACCTTACCTCCCGTGGTAGTATACTTCACCTCCCATGGTGGTATACTTCATCTCCCATGGTGGTATACCTCACCTCCCATGGTGGTATACTTCACCTCCCATGGTGGTATACTTCACTTCCCATGGTGGTATACTTCACCTCCCATGGTGGTATACTTCACCTCCCATGGTGGTATACTTCACCTCCCATGGTGGTATACCTCACCTCCCATGGTGGTATACTTCATCTCCCATGGTGGTATACTTCACCTCCCATGGTGGTATACCTCACCTCCCATGGTGGTATACCTCACCTCCCATGGTGGTATACTTCACCTCCCATGGTGGCATACCTCACCTCCCATGGTGGTATACTTCATCTCCCATGGTGGTATACCTCACGTCCCACTTGTTTCCAGCTCTCCTTTATTCTTCCTCTCTCTCTGCCCAACCACTTGGGCTGGACGGTAGAGCGACGGTCTGGCTTCATGCAGGTCGGCGTTCAATCCCCCGACCTTCCATGCAAGTGGTTGGGCACCATTCCATCCCCCCCGTCCCATCCCAAATCCTTATCCTGACCCCTTCCAAGTGCTATGTAGTCGTAGTGGCTTGACGGTTTACCCTGATAGTTCTCTCTCTCTCTCTCTCTCTCTCTCTCTCTCTCTCTCTCTCTCTCTCTCTCTCTCTCTCACATAACCACAGAGACCTGCTAAATGCCCCCAATATTTATTACATTAAAAAATTTAAAGACTAGCGAATATATGTACATTTTCAACTTAAAATATGTAAAACTGAATATTGTGTAAATATAAAAAAATTACTGCTGAAAAATACCCAGAAGTGCCGTCTGTCTGTTACACTTCCAATGGTAAATGTAATAAAAAAAAGTCTAATTAAAAGAGACATCAGCATTAAAAAAAGATAATAATTGTCTCTGATAACACACAGGATGTGGGATATTCTCTCCTATTTCAATAGGAAATTTTTCGTAAATGCATTTAAGTTCATTTTGGAGATTTTCATCAAATCAAATCATTTTCAAAAGCAAATATGTAAGTTTAAACAATCTTTTAACCAGAGTGTGACATTATTAAAGTCAATGTATGTGTAAATATTAAAGGCATTTTATTGGAACTTTAAGAGAATGAACTGTAGGTGACCTTGGCTGCCTTCACCACTGTAGTTTACCTGGGCTGCCTTCACCACTGTAGGTGACCTCGGCTGCCTTCACCACTGTAGGTGACCTCGGCTGCCTTCACCACTGTAGGTGACCTCGGCTGCCTTCACCACTGTAGGTGACCTCGGCCGCCTTCACCACTGTAGGTGACCTGGGCTGCCTTCACCACTGTAGGTGACCTCGGCTGCCTTCACCACTGTAGGTGACCTCGGCTGCCTTCACCACTGTAGGTGACCTCGGCTGCCTTCACCACTGTAGGTGACCTTGGCTGCCTTTACCACTGTAGGTGACCTGGGCTGCCTTCACCACTGTAGGTGACCTCGTCTGCCTTCACTTCTGTAGGTGACCTTGGCTGCCTTCACCACTGTAGGTGACCTCGGCTGCTTTCACCACTGTAGGTGACCTGGGCTGCTTTCACCACTGTAGGTGACCTCGGCTGCCTTCACCACTGTAGGTGACCTCGGCTGCCTTCACCACTGTAGGTGACCTCGGCTGCCTTCACCACTGTAGGTGACCTTGGCTGCCTTTACCACTGTAGGTGACCTGGGCTGCTTTCACCACTGTAGGTGACCTGGGCTGCTTTCACCACTGTAGGTGACCTCGGCTGCCTTCACCACTGTAGGTGACCTCGGCTGCCTTCACCACTGTAGGTGACCTGGGCTGCCTTCACCACTGTAGGTGACCTTGGCTGCCTACACCACTGTAGGTGACCTCGGCTGCCTACACTACTGTAGGTGACCTCGGCTGCCTTCACTTATGTAGGTGACCTTGGCTGCCTTCACTTCTGTAGGTGACCTTGGCTGCCTTCACTTCTGTAGGTGACCTTGGCTGCCTTCACTTCTGTAGGTGACCTTGGCTGCCTTCACTTCTGTAGGTGACCTTGGCTGCCTTCACCACTGTAGGTGACCTTGGCTGCCTTCACCACTGTAGGTGACCTTGGCTGCCTTCACCACTGTAGGTGACCTCGGCTGCCTTCACTTCTGTAGGTGACCTTGGCTGCCTTCACTTCTGTAGGTGACCTTGGCTGCCTTCACCACTGTAGGTGACCTTGGCTGCCTTCACCACTGTAGGTGACCTTGGCTGCCTTCACCACTGTAGGTGACCTTGGCTGCCTACACCACTGTAGGTGACCTCGGCTGCCTTCACTTCTGTAGGTGACCTTGGCTGCCTTCACTTCTGTAGGTGACCTTGGCTGCCTTCACTTCTGTAGGTGACCTTGGCTGCCTTCACCACTGTAGGTGACCTTGGCTGCCTTCACCACTGTAGGTGACCTCGGCTGCCTTCACTTCTGTAGATGACCTCGGCTGCCTTCACCCCTGTAGGTGACCTCGGCTGCCTTCACTTCTGTAGGTGACCTCGGCTGCCTTCACCACTGTAGGTGACCTCGGCTGCCTTCACTTCTGTAGGTGACCTGACCTCGGCTGCCTTCACCACTGTAGGTGACCTCGGCTCCCTTCACCCCTGTAGGTGACCTCGGCTGCCTTCACCCCTGTAGGTGACCTCGGCTGCCTTCACCCCTGTAGGTGACCTCGGCTGCCTTCACCACTGTAGGTGACCTCGGCTGCCTTCACCCCTGTAGGTGACCTCGGCTGCCTTCACCACTGTAGGTGACCTCGGCCGCCTTCACCACTGTAGGTGACCTCGGCTGCCTTCACCCCTGTAGGTGACCTCGGCTGCCTTCACCACTGTAGGTGACCTCGGCTGCCTTCACCCCTGTAGGTGACCTCGGCTGCCTTCACCACTGTAGGTGACCTCGGCCGCCTTCACCACTGTAGGTGACCTTGGCTGCCTTCACCCCTGTAGGTGACCTCGGCTGCCTTCACCCCTGTAGGTGACCTCGGCTGCCTACACCACTGTAGGTGACCTCGGCTGCCTTCACCACTGTAGGTGACCTCGGCTGCCTACACCACCACACAAACCAGAAATAACTTCACCAAGCCACAACACATTACCTATTTATAGGGACGTAAAAGCAAAACCGAATCGACAGAGACTTTATAGAACAAGCAGCCTACGTCATCGCCTTTCTGAGAACAAACACTGCAGCTGAAGAGAACAAAACGTGAAAAACAAACAGGCTTCACACACACACACACACACACACACACACACACACACACACACACACACACACACACACACACAATCTAACTCCTGAGGCACATATAAATAGGATAACGACAGCAGCGTACTCTACACTGGCGAAAATTAGAAATTCATTCAGAAATCTAAATGAGGAAGCTTTTAGGGCGCTTTACACTGCCTACGTGAGACCCGTCTTAGAGTATGCCGCGCCATCATGGAGCCCCCACCTGAAGAAACACATAAAGAAACTGGAGAAGGTACAGAGGTTTGCGACGAGGCTTGTCCCAGAGCTACGAGGGATGGGATATGAAGAGCGGCTGAAGGAACTGAACCTTACGACACTAGAGAAAAGAAGGGAGAGAGGAGATATGATAGGGACATATAAAATACTCAGGGGAATTGACAAAGTGGAAATAGATCAAATGTTCACACGTAATAATAACAGAACGAGGGGACATGGGTGGAAACTGGAAACTCAGATGAGTCACAGAGATGTTAGGAAGTTTTCTTTTAGCGTGAGAGTAGTGGAAAAATGGAATGCACTTGGGGAACAGGTTGTGGAAGCAAATACTATTCATACTTTTAAAACTAGGTATGATAGGGAAATGGGACAGGAGTCATTGCTGTAAACAACCGATAGCTAGAAAGGCGGGATCCAAGAGTCAATGCTCGATCCTGCAAGCACATATAGGTGAGTACATATAGGTGAGTACACACACACACACACACACGCGCGCGCGTTACAGGTGAAACAAACCTGGTATTTTAATCACTGGAACAAATATTGGCACGCGATTATGAAAGCGTTGTGTAGGAATTTATCAGTTCAAATACGTCTTTTTTTTGCCTCCCCCCCCCCCCCCCAGTTCAATACTCTCGAAATTTCACATATATATATATATATATATATATATATATATATATATATATATATATATATATATATATATATATATATATATATATATATATATATACCTAAGGAAAGAAGACAGCTGAACGCCTACCACATGCGCTGCCTCCGACACATCTTGGACATCACCTGGCAGGACAAGGTGACAAACAAAAGCGTCTTGGGGAGAGCAAGAATCACCAGCATGTACACAATGATGAAACAGAGACGAATGCGCTGGCTCGGACACGGTGTGTGAATGGGCGACGGCAGGATCCCCAAGGATCTCCTGTACGGAGAGCTGATGCAGGGAAAGCGTCCAACAGGCAAGCCCCAGCTACGGTACAAGGACGTATGCAAGAGGGACCTGAAAGCCATAGACGTCGATCTTGCTATGTGGGAGACACTGGCTGCAGACCGTTCAGCCTGGAGGCCGTCTGTTCAAAGAGGTCTCTTCAAGTTCGAGGAGTCACTTGCCAAGGAATCGGAGGCAAAGACACAGAGAAGGAAAGCCGGTAGCCAGGAAGACAGACCAGAATCGGACTTCCTTTGTGCTCAGTGCGGAGATGGACTGCCACTCTCGGATTGGCCTCATCAGTCACACCAGACGCTGCTCCAGGACTGACAACCAGGGCGCAACTCCATAGTTTCCCGAGACTGAAGGATGCCTACTAAGGAAAGTCCAGACCTAAGTGTTCCAATATTCCTGGACTGCACAGCCGCTCATTTGTTTCGTCTGGATAAAATAACATTTTTGAAAAAGTGAGGAACGGCTGAATGAATCGAAGTGGAGTGAGCATGTTTAGGACGGTGAAATTAAGGTCTATATCAAGCTTTGGACGATGGGATTAAGGTCTATATCAAGCTTTGCACAATGGGATTAAGGTCTATATCAAGCTTTGGACGATGGGATTAAAATCTATACCAAGCTTTGGACGATGGGATTAAGGTCTATACCAAGCTTTGGACGATGGGATTAAGGTCTATACCAAGCTTTGGACGATGGGATTAAGGTCTATACCAAGCTTTGGACGATGGGATTAAGGTCTATACCAAGCTTTGGACGATGGGATTAAGGTCTATACCAAGCTTTAGACGATCATTAAGGCCACTTCAAAAGTTTGGTATCGAGTTTATAAGTTCCTCGAAAAAGGCCCGAACTAAAGTGACCTTTAAAAATGTATATATAATATATACATGTATATTATTATATATAATAAATTTACATAAATATACATACATATAAATATATGTATATTTAAAAAAAATGTATATATATATACCCAGAAGCTGGGTACATTGCCTACGGTGTATTTTATACACCGTGTATTTCAGTGAAGTTCAGTGCATGGAGTGTATTTCAGTGTATTTCCCCCTTGATATCACCGCCGCTGTTGCTACACAAAAGTGACATTTTATGCATAACAAAAGCGATGCGCATCAACAGAAAACGCGAAAAAGTGAACAAAAAAAAGGTGCAATCAGCACATACTAAACAAAATTAAACACATGTATAAACGTTGTTACGACCGTCAACCCAAGAGGATCCAATATCATGGAGTGGCGTTGATTCGGCGTCGAATTGGGATGGCTCTGGAATTTTGTATACGTGGCTATGCGAACGCGTGTATCCGGATTAATTAAAACCCCATTACCCGAACGCTTTTGAGAGTAGCTTTTGTTGTTCGGGATTGTTGCTCGATCGGTAGCCACATGTGTTGAACTGTAGCCACACGTGTTGAACTGTAGCCACACGTGTTGAACTGTAGCCACACGTGTTGAACTGTAGCCACACGTGTTGAACTGTAGCCACACGTGTTGAACTGTAGCCACACGTGTTGAACTGTAGCCACACGTGTTGAACTGTAGCCACACGTGTTGAACTGTAACCACACTTGTTGAACTGTAGCCACACGTGTTGAACTGTAGCCACACGTGTTGAACTGTAACCACACTTGTTGAACTGTAGCCACACGTGTTGAACTGTAGCCACACTTGTTGAACTGTAGCCACACGTGTTGAACTGTAGCCACACGTGTTGAACTGTAGCCACACGTGTTGAACTGTAGCCACACGTGTTGAACTGTAGCCACACTTGTTGAACTGTAGCCACACGTGTTGAACTGTAGCCACACGTGTTGAACTGTAGCCACACGTGTGTTGAACTGTAGCAACACTTGTTGAACTGTAGCCACACGTGTTAAACTGTAGCCACACGTGGTAAACTGTAGCCACACGTGTTGAACTGTAGCCACACTTGTTGAACTGTAGCCACACGTGTTGAACTGTAGCCACACGTGTTGAACTGTAGCCACACGTGTTGAACTGTAGCCACACGTGTGTTGAACTGTAGCCACACGTGTTGAACTGTAGCCACACGTGTTGAACTGTAGCAACACTTGTTGAACTGTAGCCACACGTGTTGAACTGTAGCCACACGTGTTGAACTGTAGCCACACGTGTTGAACTGTAGCCACACGTGTTGAACTGTAGCCACACGTGTTGAACTGTAGCCACACGTGTTGAACTGTAGCCACACTTGTTGAACTGTAGCAACACGTGTTGTACTGTAACAACACGTGTTGAACTGTAGCAACACGTGTTGAACTGTAGCCACACGTGTTGAACTGTAGCCACACTTGTTGAACTGTAGCAACACGTGTTGTACTGTAACAACACGTGTTGAACTGTAGCAACACGTGTTGAACTGTAGCCACACTTGTTGAACTGTAGCCACACTTGTTGAACTGTAGCCACACTTGTTGAACTGTAGCCACACTTGTTGAACTGTAGCAACACGTGTTGAACTGTAGCCACACGTGTTGAACTGTAGCAACACGTGTTGAACTGTAGCCACACTTGTTGAACTGTAGCCACACTTGTTGAACTGTAGCCACACGTGTTGAACTGTAGCCACACGTGTTGAACTGTAGCAACACGTGTTGTACTGTAACAACACGTGTTGAACTGTAGCAACACGTGTTGAACTGTAGCAACACGTGTTGAACTGTAACAACACGTGTTGAACTGTAGCAACACGTGTTGAACTGTAGCCACACGTGTTGAACTGTAGCCACACGTGTTGAACTGTAGCCACACTTGTTGAACTGTAGCCACACGTGTGTTGAACTGTAGCCACACGTGTTGAACTGTAGCCACACGTGTTGAACTGTAGCAAAGAGGAAAAAGAGAAAAGGGGCAGGGAGGGGGATGCGAACCAATTCTGTGAATTTCAGAGCTATTGAGAGACCTGCTTTAACAATACCCTTCTTGATGGGACAGTCCTTAAGTATCTATGAAAAGGTGCTTCCCCCCCCCACCATGTACGCCTTCTTAAGCCCAAAAACAAAGCTGAAAAAGTAGCATAAAAGGGGACCTAAATCTCACAACCCAGTAGGGGGAGACATGATCACAACATGCAAGATTCTAGGTGAATTGACAAGGACTAACAGGTAAGAACTAACAGGTAAATACTGACAGGTAAGAACTGACAGGTGAATACTGACAGGTAAACAACAGACAGGTAAACACCCCCACACCCACCAACAGCGACACTGACCACAAGAACAACAACAACACACGCAGCGAAAAACATAAAAAAAAACACAGCAATTGCAATAGCAAGGACAGTAGCAGTAGCTAAAACAAAAGCAACACCCACAAAAGCAACGACAGCAACAAAAACAGCAACAGTGGAAACAGCAGCAGCACCAAGAGCAGCAACAGAAACAGCACCACCACCACCAACAGAAGCTGCAACATTAAAAACAACAACAGCAGTAAAAACAGGAGTGACCGCAGGAGAAGCACGAAAACAAATACGAAGGTAGAAAAGCAAAACAACAAAAATAGCAAACAAGAAGAAACAGCAAACACGAAGCAAAACAAAAAAAGAGCAACAACAAAACATCAATCAAGAAAAACACAGAGCAAGAAAATCAACAACGAAAGGAGCAGAGGCCCCAGGATGAGTCAAGCTCAGACGGGCAAATAAATGAGGAAGATAATGAGGAAGGAAGAGGCGTAGGAGGAAGAGGAGGAAGAGGAGGAGATGGTAATAAAGGACAATGGCCCTCCGAGCTCTAGTGACCCCTTGCAATAATACCACGAGATCAGGTTGAGGAGACAAGGAAAGACTCTCACAGAAAACGACAATGAGATGTGTGAGAAATTCAACAAGTGATTTCACGAGGTCTTTTACAAAAGAACCACTATGAAGCCCATAGTTGCATCGTGAAATGTAGCCAGAACTATAGATACCTGAATAACAGAATAGACATTGTAGACGAGAAAAAACCCAGAGAACTAGATGTGACTAAAGAAATAAGATTTAAAATCACCATACATGCTGAAAGGAGTGGTTCTATGCAGAGATACTTTGCAATCATCTATCTAAATTTATACCTAAACACTTGAGGTAAATCCCAGAAATCCGGAGAAAGGCAAATGCCTCTTGGTAATCACCTACTTCTTCACAGCCACCATCACTGCAACCACCTCTCTCTCTTCTCCTATTCCACCTCATCCTTCTCACTCTCGCCTATCACTTATATTTCTCTTTCTCCCCTTCTTCCATCTACTATTTCTTCCCCTCATCTTTATGATGATCACTTTTCATTTCTTTTTTTCTCCTCCCACTCCTCTTCAGTCTTTCCCTCCCACCACTCACCTTCACCTTTTTCTCCCTCCTTTTCTTATTCCTCTTATTCCTCCTCCTCACCTTTAACTTTCATATTTTTTACTACCTGTTTGAGTCTAATGGGAAGTCCAACAGAGAATGTAACTAAATACACTATGAAGTGGAGCCTCAAGCGCTGACATACCAACGCTGATGGCATCTCCAACAAAGTGAATGAAATTAAAAAAAAAAGTCTTGAGAGACAGTCCCTGATGAAATAGCAATGGTAGAGACAAAAATCAACGCAGAAAATTACAAATGCAGTATTGCCCAAAGGCCTTCGGACCACAGAGGTGTATATAACTGCTGGTGAGGTATTATAATTATTATTAGCAGTATAAGGTTTGGGAGTCACCAGCAACTCGAGCGACTAACATTACACATCCACGCGTGTAGTACACGCACACACACACACACACACACGCTAAAACATAACACACACACACAAGCGAGTATATCTTCACAAAGAACTCGAACGTCAGATTAGTTCACGAAAATGAAATTATAAGGAGAGAGTACTTGCTTATATCACTTCAATTATAACGAAACAGGTACAGCCAGGCCAGTAGATGGGGGCATAAAGAGCTAAACCTCACTCCCCCACCCCCTGTAGGTAGTGATAGGCAAGTGCTAGCAGGTGAGTACAATCCCAAATACCTAATACCCTTGCAATTACCTAAACACACTCGTGATTGCTTCAACACCCGCGCGAGTGCCTCGAAAGACCCCACCATTAACTAGCATCAGGCGCAATCTCGCTTGTTGTGAGTGCGAGTGCTTGTTCGCTCGCTGTCCTAATTTATCTGTGATGACAGTCTGCCCATCGAGAGCCAAGCTGTCACTGTGGGTGCCAGAGAGAGACGACCAGGAGTGCCAGAATGATGACGGAGCTGAGGAGAATACCAGCAACCTCAGCTACTCAACTTTCCTCAAATATGCTCAAATCATTCCGATGTATTCTCTCGTGTAAGTCCCTTCTGTTCTGTCCATGTTTGTTAATCTGTCTATATATATGTTTATCCGTCTTAAGTCTGTCTCAGACTATTTATCTGGCAATGTCTGTTTTTCTGTTTGGTAATCTATTATATCCGGCGTTTGACAGTCCAGGTCTGTCTATCTGGCTTATCTGTTAGTTTGTGTCTGTCTATTCGCTTCCAGTTATCTATCCCGACAGAATAACTGCCCATTCTTTGTATTTCTATAACTGTCTATCTGTCCCACTGTCTATTTTTCCGACTGTCCATCTGTATCCACAATCTCTATGTCCCAATTGCTTATCTGCCCAAACTGTCTATCTACCCCCCCCCCAACTATCTATCTTCCTGGGCCCGTCTATCTGTCTGGGCCTGACACCCAAGTTACTCCATCCATCAGTTGTGAGAGGTCCGTCTAGTATATTTATCACTGTTTGTGCTGACTCACGGAGCACGCTGATTGGCTGGCGTCGGGTAGTACAAATAGGGCGTGCAGTTCGTTACGTCCACGCCCACGGGCGGGGGGGGGGGGTTGTTTAGTGGCTCACGCCCACGCGAAGAGCATCCAACGCCCGTTGAGCTCCGTTGCTCAAATTCACACGCCTCAGAACTGGCCAATTTAAAGGGAATTGTACATTTAACAAAGCATGGTTAACCACACCCATATGACTGAGTCACCACGCCCACAAGAGGCTTGCACGACGCCCACAGCTACACCCACAACACGCCCACTTTCCTACCCACATAACACAACCATCACACCCACTCTCTCTCTCTCTCTCTCTCTCTCCCACGTGAAACAAAGTGGAGGAAGGAGGGGGTGGAAAAGGAGGAGGAAGAGGGTAAAAAACGTGAGGGGAAAAGGGAAGTACAAAAGGTACAACAAACTTGCCCCGCTCCTGTGCCAGGTAAGTCCACTACGGGCTCACCATAGCCCGTGCTACTTGCCCCGCTCCTGTGCCAGGTAAGTCCACTACGGGCTCACCATAGCCCGTGCTACTTGCCCCGCTCCTGTGCCAGGTAAGTCCACTACGGGCTCACCATAGCCCGTGCTACTTGCCCCGCTCCTGTGCCAGGTAAGTCCACTACGGGCTCACCATAGCCCGTGCTACTTGCCCCGCTCCTGTGCCAGGTAAGTCCACTACGGGCTCACCATAGCCCGTGCTACTTGGAACATGTTCCGAGTAGCTGAATCTATAACAACAACAACAACAGCAGACAAGAGAGAGAGAGAAGTGAATGAAAAGGAGGAGTCAGGAAGCAAAAAGGAAATCGAGAAAGTAGAATAAAGGAAGGAAGAAGAGAGAAACAAGCAAAAAAACTAGCACGAAAATAAGGACTGATATGTAACTTGGAAATAATAAACATAATAAGAAAAAAAATGACTCCTGGCTGAGAAATTATGTGAGAACATGATTACGTGTGCGTGCCTGGACGCGTGCGCGCGCGCGTGTGCCCGCATAACGCACGACGCACTGGTTGTTAGTGTTATATACACTCCAGGTGTTAAACATACACTCCAGGTGCCAAACATACACTCCAGGTGTCAAACATACACTCCAGGTGTTAAACATACACTCCAGGTGTCAAACATACACTCCAGGTGCTAAACATACACTCCAGGTGCCAAACATACACTCCAGGTGCCAAACATACACTCCAGGTGCCAAACATACACTCCAGGTGTCAAACATACACTCCAGGTGCCAAACATACACTCCAGGTGCTAAACATACACTCCAGGTGCCAAACATACACTCCAGGTGCCAAACATACACTCCAGGTGCCAAACATACACTCCAGGTGCCAAACATACACTCCAGGTGCCAAACATACACTCCAGGTGCCAAACATACACTCCAGGTGCCAAACATACACTCCTGGTGCCAAACATACACTCCAGGTGCAAACATACACTCCAGGTGCCAAACATACACTCCAGGTGCCAAACATACACTCCTGGTGCCAAACATACACTCCAGGTGCCAAACATACACTCCAGGTGCCAAACATACACTCCAGGTGCCAAACATACACTCCAGGTGCCAAACATACACTCCAGGTGCTAAACATACACTCCAGGTGCCAAACATACACTCCAGGTGCCAAACATACACTCCAGGTGCCAAACATACACTCCAGGTGCCAAACATACACTCCAGGTGCTAAACATACACTCCAGGTGCCAAACATACACTCCAGGTGCCAAACATACACTCCAGGTGCCAAACATACACTCCAGGTGCTAAACATACACTCCAGGTGCTAAACATACACTCCAGGTGCCAAACATACACTCCAGGTGCCAAACATACACTCCAGGTGCCAAACATACACTCCAGGTGCCAAACATACACTCCAGGTGCTAAACATACACTCCAGGTGCCAAACATACACTCCAGGTGCCAAACATACACTCCAGGTGCCAAACATACACTCCAGGTGCCAAACATACACTCCAGGTGCCAAACATACACTCCAGGTGCTAAACATACACTCCAGGTGCTAAACATACACTCCAGGTGCCAAACATACACTCCAGGTGCCAAACATACACTCCAGGTGCCAAACATACACTCCAGGTGCCAAACATACACTCCAGGTGCTAAACATACACTCCAGGTGCCAAACATACACTCCAGGTGCCAAACATACACTCCAGGTGCCAAACATACACTCCAGGTGCTAAACATACACTCCAGGTGCTAAACATACACTCCAGGTGCCAAACATACACTCCAGGTGCCAAACATACACTCCAGGTGCCAAACATACACTCCAGGTGCTAAACATACACTCCAGGTGCCAAACATACACTCCAGGTGCTAAACATACACTCCAGGTGTTAAATACATCAACAGTGAGGGAGCTACTGCATTCTCACGCCTCTGGCAACCTAATCTTCATGATAATACAGCGTTCCATTTGACTATTATTACTGGTAAAATCATTTTTACTACTAATATATGCCTTCTACCCATCAGTTTGGCAGCAGGACGCTGCTTCTGGAAACTTTCCCTATTAAGGCCACTCAATAGCTCGGTCGATGGAGCTTCGGTCTCACATGCATCGGGTCTAGGGTTCGAGTCTCCTATAGCGTCAGGTGAAGCGGGTTATTGTGGTCTAAAATGATGGGTAACTTCCCTCTGGGGTCAAATGAGGATCATCAAACAGTTGTATGTATGCTCGGGGTTCAAATTCCTTTGGGGGGTTAATTTCTGGGACCAGCTCTTGAATGCATATGCCCCAAGTATAGTGTTCGCAGCTTCCTTTGGTTGCCTGTGATGACTGTGGCGCCATGTATGATGTCTTGGCGATTTAGTATGATGATGTGGCGACGTTGAGTTGTGTGGCTAAATGCCTCCTACCTGCACATGAAGGTCCTAGACCCATGCCCATGTGTGTTAGTGGTGCGTTCAATACATACAACACATGGTTCACAGTGCACAGTCTCCACTATGTCCCTTCTATTCGTGTAATACACTAGTATATACTCCCGTTTGTCAAAGGCCAAAATTGTATTTTTCATAGGGAAGCTGTATGAGGGATTGTTATAGTGAGGACCAATCCGAGTGTTTTCAATGATTGGCTAATAATTCCTATTAATTGAGCCCATATCGCCTTTTAAATACCTCTTATATAGGCCTAGGTAAATGTATTTTTATAATACACCACAAAAGCTTCCCTTGGTAACGAGTTATTGTCCCCTGGGGGGGGGGGGGGCATTATCCCCAAATGAGGTGACTTAATTAGCATTTAGCTGAAGATTTCATCGAATTCAACATTACTATAATCCTTACCCACAATTATTTGGCGGATTAGTTCAAGTTTAAGCTGCTTAAAAGAGCAGCTACGACCTGCTAAACCCACACATATATACTGAAGATATTTCTCTTATATCAGTTCATTCTTAATTATAATTAATGAATTATTACAAAAATATATAATAGTTCCACATTTGCTTTAAACCGGGGGGGGGGGAGGAAGGATTGAGGGGGGGGGGGGGTGTTCGGTGTCTTTATTACGGACAGGGGGGTAGGGGGGTAGGGGGGAGGGGGTGACGGAGATGTGGTTTAGTCACATGTTTTAATAATACTATGGTCAAGGAACCAATAGCAGAACATTTATGCAATTACCCCGAGATCAATGGGTATATCGTTATATATTGCTTTAATAAAAAAAATAATTGTTTCGAAACTTTTGTTTTCTGAACATTTAGCAGCCAGTGGCTATAATTTTGGCGGGGGGTCGGTATATATATATGTGATTTCTAAGAGGGGGGGGGGGTGTCTTAGAATTCGCGCTTTCTAAGAATTCAATTTCATTGACATTGAACAACTTGTCATTTTCGTAATTATGCCCCCCCCCTCTCCTTAATAGCCTTTTCTTGAAGAGTATACATTAAAATTCAAGTCTCACGTCAGCTGGGTAGACTTCTTTAATTAACAATAAGACGTGAAAGAGTCGGACTCCGAAGCCCTACTAACACATCTCTATGGCCTCTTTACGTAATTGAAAAATAAATTCTTAACGAGATGGCCGCTGTATCGTAGACTGCGCCGGCTCACTTAAATTTATTTCCCAGAAAATGTATAAGAAGGTTAAGAATATAAATATATATATTATTTAATCCGTGTGAACTTCAGTTCTGGTAATTGAATTGAAAATCTGAAGGGGGTTCAATTTCCTCTTCTTGTGTTAATGGGTTTTCTGTGAGCTTAGAATGTGTGTGTGTGTGTGTGTGTGTGTGTGTGTGTGTGTGTGTGTGTGTGTGTGTGTGCGTGCGTGTGTGTGTGTGTGTGTGTGTGTGTGTGTGTGTGTGTGTGTGTGTGTGTGTGTGCGTGCGTGCGTGGGGGAGGTGATTGTTGAGTGTCTGCACCAAAGCCCCGTTATTTGACCATCAGTAGTTCAATGCAATAACTCTTTTCACTCATTTTTCTTATTATATTTTATATAGAAAAAACTGCGTTTCGAATTGGCCTCGACAACTTCATCATCCTGTTCGCTCCATTTATTTGTGAATCACAGAGAAGCTTTTTTGGCATCTCTGACTCATTTGTGTTTCTAGATTCCATTCATGTTCCTCTTGTTCAACTGCTTCTAACTTGAACATTATGTTCCTCTTGTTCAACTGCTTCTAACTTGAACATTATGTTCCTCTTGTTCAACTGCTTCTAACTTGAACATTATGTTCCTCTTGTTCAACTGCTTCTAACTTGAACATTATGTTCCTCTTGTTCAACTGCTCCTAACTTGAACATTATGTTTCTCTTGTTCAACTGCTCCTAACTTGAACATTATGTTTCTCTTGTTCAACTGCTCCTAACTTGAACATTTGTCCCAGTCGCCTCGTGTACGAAGTTATCATATCTGACCTATTCCGCCTTTTCTCTAGTGTGGTTAGGCCCAGTTCCTTAGGTTGTTCTTCATAGCTCAGTCCCCTTAGCTCTGGATCGAGCTTTTTTTTGCCTTTCTTTTGATTTGTTTTCTAGTTTTATTTTGAGTTTATTTTGGAAGGGGATCAACGCTATGGGTAGCAAATTTGAGCATAGTTCTCACGTATGATGTACAGTATATAGTGCTTGGGAGGACTAAACCCCACACACCACAAGATGAAGAAACGACGACGTTTCGGTCTGTGGTGGACCGAAACTTCGGACAATTTTCATACTCAAGAGGAAAGTATTGAAGAAGTTGTGGAAGCCACCTCCATCCACAATTTTACGGCCAGATTCGACCAAAAATGTTTGACTGTCAGAAGAGTTAAATTATAAGGCACACAGGTATACACAACAGGGCTGGTAGGCGGAGTATGGAGAGGGAATCCATCGAATATGTGACGATTTTCCGACTTTTACCGAAACTGTCATCTTCTGACGTATGGTTTAGTCATTATATCTTCAGTTCCGTTATTGCCACTCTGCGTCAGTGTATACAAGTGTTGAACATGTCATGCCGTCGTCATTGTGTTGTGGTGATCCTTAGAGTTTGAATTGTGTATATTACTGAGCCACTGTCTTTCTCTCACGTAAGTTGTTGCCCTCTTTTAAATTTTGTCATGTATTTGACGTCCTTCTAACTCTTATTCCTATGATCATAACCTTGCATTTGATTGATTTGAAGTCAAATGGCCATTTCTCAAACCCTCTCTTGAGACTGTCTAGTACATCTTGCAATGTATTAGTCTTTTTCAGTCCTGATCATCATTTACTGTTAGATCATGTACTTACGAACACGATGGGCTCCAGTAGCGACCCCCCGAGGTACTCCAGTCATTACTTCTATCCATTCTCATTTCTTCCTGAAATGGAGTACTTCCCCTCTTTAGTACTCTTCCCAGTACATCAGCCTGCTCTTTTATTTTACACAAGAATCGCTAGTCAGCAAGGCAGACAGCCCGCCTGCTATCATAATTCATATTATATGTCATATTTCCACATTTTTCCATTCGCCTCTGACTCTCCTTACTATTCACTTCCCCTCCCTCCCTCCCCCCGCAAAAAAGTAGTTCATGAGACAGTGTCATAACCTTCATGGTAATCCAGGAAAATGCAGTCGACCAATGTCTTTCGTGTTTTTTGTCTCTCGTGATTGATGACACCTTGTCGTGTAGCTTTAAGAAAGTGGTCATGCAGGATTTCCCATTGCTGAATCCACGTTGATGCTTGGAGACAAGCCTCGTATTTTCTAAGCGTTTAAATAACATTTTCCTAATCAACAACTAATACCTAACAGACGTGGCTGGCGTGTAGTTCAGCAGCTCTTGTCTTCCTCCTTGTCTGTATAGGCAGCAAATTAGCCATTTTCAACATCCCAGGCGGCTCGTCCAGTTCTGGTGAGTTTCAGGCCCCAGCGATGACTCCAGACAAGCTGTGACTGATGCTGCTGTCAGCATCCATAGTGAGATCTTGTCTCGGTCTGTGTGTGTGGCTTTGATCACATCAAGCTCCTCTATTTCCATTCGTGTTATCTCGTCTTTGTCCCCCCTTTATGCCACTCAATCTCTATCTCTTCCTCATGGTAGATAGACTCTACTTATTACATCTATATAAAACCTTCCCTGATAGATCGTCACCCCTATGGGACTCTATGGTCCTTGGTAACTCTTCCGTCACTATGACTCTGTCTTCAGCAATCAGATATTCCTTTATTTCCTTGGAGTGCCTTCACTCTCATCCCGGCCTGTGTCTCTGTGGCGTGTAGAACTCTGCCGCGAAGCACAGGGGGCTGAGGGCTTCTGACACTGTGAACAAATGAAGTCAATCCACCTTTGTCTTCTCTGGTGGGTGTGTCTTTGTATCGCAGAATTCTCCAACGGTCTGCGAGGCAGGAGTCACCTCCTAAGAGGAGCGAGGCAGGATTCACCTCCTAGGAGGAGCGAGGCAGGATTCACTTCCTAGGAGGAGCGAGGCAGGATTCACTTCCTAGGAGGAGCGAGGCAGGATTCACCTCCTAAGAGGAGCGAGGCAGAATTCACCTCCTAGGAGGAGCGAGGCAGGATTCACCTCCTAGGAGGATACTCCTAGGAGGTGACACCTCGGCCCAACCAAAGCTTATCACCGAGAACAGTGGATAAAACCTCCACACTTACGTAGTTGTGTATTTTACGTCAAGATTTGAGTTACAGAAAGTGTTTGGCACTCTCCTGAGTGTATGTTTGGCACTCTCCTGAGTGTATTATCAAGGTCTGAGACTTGGTGTAGTTTAAATCTTTATATAAAATACACAAGTGTGGGTGTTTTATCATACTTTATTATGTCTGTAATAAAGCACTGTCTTTACTCATCAAAAACAGTGCAGGGGACGTGACCAGAGGACAGTCTTTAGTCTCAATATATATCAGGGGACCTTAGTTCAGTCTTTCTCAACTCGTATTCGAGGATCACGGGTTCGATTCCCAACGGGATAGAAATGATTAGGCACGTTGCCTTTCACCTAATGCAACTGTCTACCCAGCAGTAAATAGGTACGATGGAGTTAGGCCACTGTTGTGGGTGTTGCATTCTGGGAAGGCTCAGAAGTTCGACTTTTTGGGAAACTTGAATACAAGCCTAAGGTTTGTAGTTATACACACAGGCTTCCTGTCCCCGACAAAATTATTGGTGAATAGTATATACAGACACGATCCACCAGACTATTACTAGTGTTACACAAGTTCTTGTCTATTTGCAGTGACTTGTATATTGGGCAGAGGTCTGCGTGGTGCTCCTGCGGTGAGCGCCCAAGGTCACAGCTTACCCCAGTCACTGGCCTTGTGTGCCTGTCCTCACCTAGTTGTGCCTGCAGGATCGAGATCGTAGCTCTTGGACCCCGCTTTTCTGGCCGTTGATTGTCTAATGCCATGACTCCTGGCCTATTTCTCTATCATACCTGCTTTTAAAGTTATGAATGGCGTTAGCCTCTAAAACCTGCTCCTTTAGGTCATTCCATTTACTCACTACCATTACGCTAAAGAAGTTTTCTAACATCTCTATGATACATCTGAGTCTCAAACTTCCATCCGTGCCTGCTTGTTCTATTATTCATTATAAACATTTAAACTGTTTCCACCTTGTCAATGCTTCTAAGTATTTTATACGTCTGCATCATGTCCCCCCCCTCTCCCTCCTCTTTTCTAACGTCGTCAGGTTTAGTTCCTTCAGTCTGTCTTCGTACCTCATCCCTCGCAACTCTGAGACGAGTCTCGTTGCAAACTTCTGCACCTTTTCGAGCTTCTTAATGTGGGTTTTTTTAAAATGGGGCTCCAAGATGGTGCGGCATACTCTAAAACTGGTCTCACTAAGGCGGTATACAATGATTTAAAAGCCTCCTTATTCAGGTTTCTGAAGGATGTTCAGACTTTTGCCAGAGTAGAGTATGCGGCTGACGTTATTCTATTCATATGAGCCTCTGGAGTTAGGTTCGATGTTATGTCCACTCCCAGGTCTTTTTCTCAAGTCGTTATAGTCAGGTAGTTTCCCTTCATCTTATATATTGGCCTTTCGGTCTCCTGGCTCCTGTCCCCCATTTCAATCTCCTGGCATTTGTTAGTGTTGAACTCTTAGCAGCTATTTCTCGGACCATCTCTGCAACATGTTCAAGTCATCCTGGATAATCTTACAATCTCCATCTGTCTCAATCCCCCTCATTAGTTTTGCATCATCTGCAAACATTGACATAAAAAACTCGACTCCTGCAGTCAAGTCAGCATTGCTCTGTGTGTGCGTGTGTGTGCGTGTGTGTGTGTGTGTGTGTGTGTGTGTGTGTGTGTGTGTGCGTGCGTGCGTGCGTGCGTGCGTGTGTGTGTGTGTGTGTGTGTGTGTGCGTGCGTGCGTGCGTGTGTGAGAGCGCGTGTGTGTGCGTGCGTACCTTAGAATGCAAGTGTTGTTTTACGCTAGAGAGCTGTCACCCTTCACTCCTCACCCTCACACCTCCAGTGATACCAGGTTTACCCTTCAGCACTTTTATTCAGCACATTTACAAATGTTCAGAATGTGGCGATGAACGGGTACAAATCCAGGCAGAATTATACTTCAAAGTTAACATATTCACCACCTCTCTCTCTCTCTCTCCTCCTCCTCTCTCTCTCTCTCTCTCTCTCTCTCCTCTTCCTCTCTCTCTCTCTCTCTCTCACTACCTGGAATTCTGACTACTGGTTTTCCGCCCACTCTCCACGCCCATAATGAGATCTAGCATTTGAGTCTCATTCTGCGAACTCACCTACGCGGGAGATGCCCGGATCAGCTGTGCATTGTTGACAACTCACAAGTGACAGGAGGGAGGGAGGGAGGGAGGGAGGGAGGGAGGGAGGGAAGGTGAGAGACGGGAAAAGATGGAGGAAGACGGACATAGAGTGAGAGGAAAGAAGGCAATCAAGAAGTACAAATTATGAGATGCACGAGCAAGGGGGATGGATAAGGAACAGGATAAGGAACAGGATAGAAATATTAAAATAATCCAAAGAAACTTGGATTATTTTACTCCTTACTTAAGAGTGAGTGAGAGTATTTACACGAGTGAGTGAGCTAAGGAAATATATCAAGTGCAGGTTATCTTAATCTTAGTATGTATACAGGTGTATACAGGTGTATACAGGTGTGTGTACTCATCAGTGATAAATGCCCCCACCCCCCACCCCCCCCACACACAAGTTGTATGTTCGCAATTCGGACAATCAAACGGACTAGGCCTGATTGTGTTCGGAGATTGATGTCTCCCTCGTGTCTCGATGCGTGCAATATGCCTTAGCAAGCTTAACAACACAGTCTAACCTGGCCAAACCACGCCAGCTAACTGAACCAAAAAAGCCACACCTTTTTACACTTGGCTGTTAGGCTTAAAATCCAAGATAATTATGTGTTGAAATGTCACTAATGTTTGAGATTTAGCCGGAAGTTAGGTCGCTGGCTTCGTCCTCGACTCAATAATCGAGGACCCCGGCTTCGATTCCCGGGCGGGAAAGAAATGTCTAGGCACCTTGGGGAGGATCAGTAGTTTGATCTTGGGTAACGGGGAAGTACCTTAGTACAAGTCTAAAGTTCATTGATATATATATATATATATATATATATATATATATATATATATATATATATATATATATATATATATATATATATATATAATGCTTCCTGTCCCCGAAACAACGAATTAAATTACACACTATATAACGAAACAGAGCCGTAATACGACACTAAAAACATAAATGATGATCTGTCGTTATTATCAAACTGGTTGTTTAATACACGTCTCAATTACGGTGTTCTACATATGCGTCGTTGCCAGCGAAGGTGGACAACAGTGAAGCACTGTGTGTGTACTGTGCCTTGAGGCAACGATAAAACGAAGACCCAATTAACAACTGTGCCAACATCTTCCACGCTTCTTGTCCCATTCTTCTGAGACCTCACACAATGTTTATAACATTGTGTGTATAACGTATACCATAACGTATACCAATGTTTATAACATTACTTGCCTATATATATCTATATCCTATATATATATCCTATAAATATATGTATATATAAACATCCTGGTTTATAGATACATTGACAAATTTTATAATTACGTCTGGCTATTAAGCATAATAAAACTTTTTGGGGTATAATGAGATTAAAATATTTTGTATAGGTTGTCATATAAAATGAAAGAACTTCCTTTATAACTCCAAAACTTCGTTAATAGCCATATGTTCGTGAGATGACCATCTCAACACATGCCAGCTTGGGACGACACTCTATCCTAAGACGACATGCCTTACTGGGACGGCTATCTAGCCCAAGGCGGCTATCTCGCTATCCTCCCCTCCCCCCCCCCCCCCCCCCCCCCCCGAGGACCTCTCCATTCTGAGAAGAGGACTCCCAAAACACACACACACATGAGTTATACAGATATTTTTTGTCTCTTTGAGCAATATTATTTGCTCAACTAAACATTTATATTCTCCATGGTAGGCGCGCGAACACGCACGCACGCACGCGCGCACACACACACACACACACACACACACACACACACACACACACACACACACACACACACACACACACACACACACACACACTCACACAGGGTTCTGGTAGCTGGGTAGACAGCGCGCAGGAATCGTTATCCTGTGGCCCCGGGTTCGATTCCCGGAATAGGCAGAGACAAATGGGCACAGTTTCTATCACCCTGATGGGCCTGTTACCTAGCAGTAAATAGGTACCTGGGAGTTAGACAGCTGCTACGGGCTGCTTCCTGGGTGTGTATGTGTGTGTGGGGGGGAAATAGTTAGTAATTAATAACAGTTGATTGATTGACAGTTGAGAGGCGGGCCGAAAGAGCAGAGCTCAACCCCCGCAAGCACAACTAGGTGAATACACCCACATACACACACACACACATACACACACACACACACACACACACACACACACACACACACACACACACACACACACACACACACACACACACACACACACACATACACACACCTGGTCAACAGGAAATTTACGGCCAGATTCGACCAAGAATATTTGACCATCAGAAGAGTTAAATTATAACGCACACAGGTATACACAACAGGGCTGGTAGACGGAGTATGGAGATGGTGTCCAACACTACCCCCCAGTGTCACGCAATGCCCCGTGACCCCTGGTGACCCCTGGTGACCCCTGGTGACTCCTGGTGACCCCTGGTGACTCCTAGTGACTAACTACCCCATGTGAAGGATCGCTGTGTCGATTACAAGCGAGACTCATTAACCTCAGCTTCCCTCTAGTTCGCTCTCTCTCTGCTTGATACCTGGTTGATGGGTTTCTGGGAGTTCTTCTACTCCCCCAAGCCCGGCCCGAGGCCAGGCTTGACCTGTGAGAACTTGGTCCACCAGGCTGTTGCTTATAGCGGTCCGCAGGCCCACATACCCACCCACTCTCTCCCTACACTCAAATCCCAGCATCTCCCTCACATCTTCGAACGTTGCGACGTATCTCAGGAATAAATTAGACTACGATGGCAGTCTACTAGTTCATTTACGTTTATTCAGCCGTATTGGGCAACACGCCCCGAGCCCATCATTATGGGGACAATGGGAACGAATTGTGTTTGAATGCGTGATGATTGTTGCTTTTATGAGTTAATCTTCCGGCCCTTTGTTGGTAGTAAAAATGTAATGGTGGAAGGGAAGGGAAGGGAAGGGGGGGGGGGGAGATAATATATGTTCGCACTTCTATAATGTTTTATGGGCGAGATGTGGATTTCGAACCCAGACAAGCACATACAGCACATACACACACACACATACACACACACACACACACACACACACACACACACACACACACACACACACACACACACACACACATACACACACATACACACACACACACACACACACACACACACACACACACACACACACACACACACACACAAACACACACGCAGTTTTAAATGTAAATATAAGATACACGAGAGAAAAACAAAAGTCAATACACTCTATAATTTATGGTCGAAAGGCGGGGCTTAGGAGCAGATATCCGACTCTGCCAGCTCATCTAGATGGGTACAACACAGTGAGTACACACAAACGCCTTGATGAGGCTGGGAGATACACGAGGGAGGGGAGATATGATCACCACATACAAGATTCTCTGGGGGATTTGACAGGGAAGGTACAGACATACTGTGTGGCACAGACGGCACTCAGAGGGAGACACAGGCGGAAACTATGTTCACAAATGAGCCATAGAGAATATTAGATTTGTTTTTTGTCATAGTTAACAAATGGAAGGCTTTATTACCTGCACTATATTAAGGTCACTACTGTAAGGGGTCTCACTATACCAAGGTCATCACTACAAGGGGTTCACACCACACAAGGTCACCATTACAAGGGGTTCACACCACACAATGTCACCACTACAAGGGGTTCACACCACACAAGGTCACCACTACAAGGTCACCACTACAAGGTCACCACTACAAGGTCACCACACTAGGAGACAAGTGTACAGAATCTGCAGCCATTAAACCCATTAACACCATTGAGAGAATCATGGAAATTCTAACATAACTTTCACACTAATTTTGTTTTTCCGTTTAAATATATAAACCTACATATGACGCTTCCTCACGTTGACCTCATTCCTTAGATTAGATAAATTTTCACAAACAAAACGTCATCGAAAAAATAAGATATACGATCATCTTAATATTTCTGTACCTCGCTGTTATCACCTTAAATTCCATGTGATCTTCAACTAAAGAATTGTCGGATGTAAAACTCTTTTTTTCCATAGTTGAAGAAATAAACAGACACAAATAGGGAGTTGTTGCCCTCAGACTATGGATAACTATGAGGCGGGTCCCATGAGCTATAGCCTAGCACCAAACCCGAACAGGTAAGCACAAAGAAGGGACAATGGAGACATGGTAACGACGTATAAGATTCTAAAGGAAAGTTGGACAAAAATAACAGTACGAGGGTAACACGACTGGATATTCAAGGAAAAAAAAAAGAGTCGTAGAAGCATTTGGGCAAGCATTTCCTTACACCTGATGCATCTTTTCACCCAGCAGTAAGTAGGTACGTAGGATTTAGGCGACTGTTGTGGATTGCATGCAAAGAAAGGTCGGTCATCGGCCTAGAGGGACCTCGATCCAGCCCAAGAAGCTCTCTGACCCCTTACACTGAAAAGAATATTAAAAGAAGTCCTTGATAATTAGAGAAAACACCGCCTTTGGAATAAATCTAACCAAGAACAGGAGGGAAGAGTCACTCTGGAGAAGAAACTGGAGTTCAGGAGCTAGAGCCTGACCCCCCTGCATGCACATCTAGGTGAGGACACATAGTACACACACACAGCTGCTACACTAGACAATCTGGAACTAAATGAATCAGTTTAGAAATACCACATTTCCACAGAAATAAAAATCTGTCTTATACATAAATTATCTCTCACACAAACACACTGAACAAGGAAGCAACAACAAAACAGTGTTGCCACCGCCCGCAAATAAACAATGACACTCACAAGAATTTTTTTTTTCAAAACTAGCAAAGAATTATATATCTATATAATAAAAAAAAACTTCCTATATTTATGCGCTTGTTCTACAAACTTTTTCCAACAACTTTCCCAGAAACCGTAAAGAAACATGAAAATAAAACAAATACAAAAAAGGAAAATTGTAAACGTGTTTTGATTTTTTTTTTTTTTTTGGGGGGGGGGCGGATATTTTTGTATTATTCGTACTTGTTCAAGAAGTTCAGGTCTTGAAGACCTGACTTCTTGATCTTGATCTTCTTGGAAGGTCAACCATCCTTGCGTAGCTTCCGGGGACACAACGGCCCCGCGGCCCGGTCTCCGACCAGGCCTCCCGGTTGGTCGTGTGGTCAACCCAGGCCTTTGAACGCGGCTGCTCGCAGCCTGACGAATGAATCACAGCCTAGTTGATCAGGTAGATGAAATCAGTGTAATGTCTTCCACAAGTCAATTTTGGTAGACCTTGAGTTACGAAGATATTCATCCCCCGGTAACATTCCCGCCTACTGCTCCAGCTGACCATTTGTTTTATTCGTAGTTTAAGGAAGTCGTTGATCAACTCACCGCCAACAGTTACTGTAAAACAACACAGTTACCCCCGATCCGGGTTCGATCCCCGGTGGAGGCGGAGTCAAATGGGCAAAATGTTTTTTTCGCCATGATGCCCCTGTTACCTAGCAGTAAATAGGTACCTGGGAGTTAAGACAGCTGCTACGGGCTGCTTCCTGAGGGTGTGTGTAACAAAAAGGAGGCCTGGTCGAGGACCGGGCCGCGGGGACGCTAAGCCCCGAAATCTCAAGATAACCTCAAGATAACCTGGACGACCACAGCCTCAGGATGGCTTTGGTTGTTTACATTGCTACATCTTTCACATTTATATTTATAAACTAGAATGTCTGTCCAAAACAGGAGGCCAGAGGCGTGAAGCTAGCCTCCCCAAACTTTGCAAGATGACACATAGTGGGTACGGGAGTGTCATAGGCCAGCGAGAGGGAGGAGGGAAGAGGGGGAGGGGTGAGGAGGTTGGCCCTAGTGCCACCGATTAAGAAATTTTGCAATCTATGGTGACCCCTTTGCGATATTAATAATGTATGAAATCTGGTATTTGCTTTCCGTACAGTTTTTAGCAATTTCTTAGTGCTTCATGATAACTTTTATAAGAGAAAGAGGAGAGGGAATTGGGAGAGAGGGTGAAGAGGCAGGATAGGTTGAGAGAGATGGGAAGGAAGAGACCCGGGTGAAGCCGGGTACCCCATCTAGTATTTATAAGTGACTCCTTTAACTCATAATGAAAAGCGTCAAATATGAAGTGGTTTTTGTGCTAACCAGAAGCCTAAAAATGCAGGCAACCTCTCTAACGACCCGGTGAGTGAGTGAGTGAGTGAGTGAGTGAGTGAGTGAGTGAGTGAGTGAGTGAGTGAGTGAGTGAGTGGGTGGGTGAGTGAGTGAGTGAGAGTATACTGTGCTACTGTGAGTGAGCACCGGAATTTCAACGCTCCGGTCGATAACGTCAAAATTGTCATGCATTAAGTGTAGTGACAGCTTACTTAGGAGGGTGGGGTGGGGGGAAGAGGGGGGGGGAGGAGAGAAGAGGGGGGGGGGGAGGAGAGAAGAGGGGGGGGGGGGAGTGCAAGTGAGGGACTGGAGAAAGAGAGAAGGAAGATGAGGGAGGGAGGGGGGGGGGAGGTTATCTTGTGATGATTCTTGAGATGATTTCGGGGCTTAGCGTCCCCGCGGCCCGGTCGTCGACCAGGCCTCCTCTGGTACGAAAACAAACAAAACAAACAAACATAACTCCCTACAGCTACATTAGCACACTAGATAGGACTATAGTTTCTCATTGTCCATCTTTTCTTCGACTTCAATATTCCCGTTACTCTTTATCTTCTCCCTCTTCCCTTTACCTGTTCCTTTCTCCATTTAATTTTTCTCTTGTTCCTCCCTCTTACTTTCTGGTCTGGTTTTCTTGTACATCATCTACATTAGCATTATTGGCTGATACTTTCTTTTTAACGTTTGTTCTTCCCTTCTTCTTCTTCTTCTCTTCCTCCCCTCTCCCCTCATCGCTCTCGTGTCCTCTCTTTATCTCCTGTTGACTCACTTCCCGATCACTCAGCTCTTTCCTATCTTCCAATATTTCTTGTTTATTTTCTCTCCAGCGTTTTTTCACAGGAAACCTTCCTGTGTAGAGTTCCTGAGTGTCACTGCCTTGTTTCCTGTCCACCCCTTCTGTCCTTTCCTCCCTCCCTCACTCCTCTCCCTTTCTGTCCCTCCCAACTTTCCTTGTTTTGCATCTTCCTGCACCCCCTCCCTTCCTTTACATTCCCTCGTTCTCTCTCTTTCTCAGTCTCTCTCCCGTATCTAGTTCACTCTCACACAATCTCTTACACAGAATGAATGTCTCTGTCCGAAGTATGAGGTCAGACGCCTGGGGCTAGCCTCGCTCAGCTTTTCAAGATGACACATATGGGGGTATGACGTGTCATAGGTCAGTTGGGGTCGGCCCAACTGCCAATGCTTTAATTATTTTAATTATTAAAAGAAAACACGTTCTTGAAGAAGACTATGTAGCTGCCATGCTTTAAAGATATAGATTTTGATGGTGTCTGAAATATAATCGGGTTTGTCTTTTCCGTAGAGTTTTTATGGTTACTTTATAAATGACCTAATCGCTGCACAGAGTAAAGGGTCTCGAATCTCCCTTGTATGGATACCTTCACACATAAATATAACCCATCATAATGAGACAGACATTGCAGCCAAATTAGCGTGCAACAAAGAGAAGTTGACTTAGATCTAGGTATCCCCATCTCTTCTGTCAAAACTGTATTGGTCCAAACACTCAGGTCTGATAGGAAAGAAATTACTGACTCCCAACGACCTGAAAGTACTTGTCTAAAAAGCTATGATTTGTTCAGATCTGAAACCTATATCTATGGGCAGCACAAAACGTGGACCAGACTGTGCGACACAGTGGTTGCCAGGATCAGGTTGGGTTACCGTTACCTGTGGCAGGTGGCTGCAGGTGACGGATCTCCCAATCCTGAGCACTCCAGTTGCAAACTCTGTGAGCAGGAACTGCGGCACGATCTCCCGCACTACATCACTGAATGCCCAGTTATTAGACCTTTCAGACCCGCTGGCATGAGGTACCTGGAGCTTTGCAATTACTTTATTCACTCTCGTGTTCTTGAGGATATCCTTATAATGCACCCAGAGTTTGCCAGTGCAGACTGCTTATCACATGCCTCTGTATGACTATAACCATCCTGTGCGATGGGGAGTCTTAGCATCACGAAGCAGGTTCCTGACACACACTGTACTCTCCTTCATATAGTCAAGCGCAGCTGCGCCTGAATGAGTTAATAAAATAAATCACCCGGCGCACATTTTCACGATTAACTGGAAAAGAAGAACGAAATTTATGCGGGTTACAGCCTTACATCTTCTGAAAGTGGAGAGAGAGAGAAAGGGAAAGAGAAAGCGAGAGAGAGGCTGAAAGAGAAGGATAGGGAGAGGGATGTTGGGGAAGAGGGGAAAGAGAGAGAGGGGGGGGGAGAAGGTGAGAGGTGAGAGAAGGAAGGAGATTGGAAGATTTGGAAGAGGTGAGAGGGGGGAGAAAGATGGAGAGGGTGGGAGAGTGGGAGGAGAAATGAAAGAGGGGGAAGGGGAGAGTGGAACCGAGGGAAATAGTGTAAGGGAAATGAGCGAGGTGGATATTACTGGACTGGAAATACTATTACTGGAAGCCTTTTCTGTAATTACATGACGTTTGTTCGATAGAACTGTGATGGCACCTAGATCGTCACCCCCCCCCAATCACATCACATGATCTGTTTCAGTCAATGTGAGATGACACGTGACGTCATGCAGGATTACTCTGACTGAGATATCAGAATATCAGATATTCTGATATCTGAAAATCTGATATCTAACAGAATATTTTCACACTCGCCTCTTAATGTTCTCCCACTATGGGCTGTTCTCGACCCCGCGTCAGCACATAGAACAGAGCTGAGAACAGCGACGTTCTCGAGAACGAGTGAACCTCCGGTACTCATCAGTACCGAGAGGCTCACTCGCAAGCCGTATTTTATGCTACTATGAGCGAATTGTGACAAGGCGATGGACAGCCGGAAGTGCACTCTGCTGGGAGGGGGGGGGGGGGAGGGGGGACAAGAAGGCACTGTCTTGACAGCAAATGTAAACACTGCCAGAGACTGTGTGGTCGTCGTCTTAATTCAGCCATGAGTTCATGCTGATGAAGTGAAGAGCAAGATGATGAAGGGTTCTGTGATGGTGCTGCTGCTGCTGCTGCTGTTGCTGCTGTTGTTGGTGCTGCTGCTATTGCTGCTGCTGCTGCTGCTGTTGCTGCTGTTGTTGGTGCTGCTGCTATTGCTGCTGCTGTTGCATTGCTGCAACTGCTGTTACTGCAACTGCTACTGCTGCTATTGCTGCTATTGCTGCTGCTGCTGCTACTGCTACTACTGCTGTTGCTGCTACTGCTGTTGCTGCTGCTGCTGTTGCTGCTGTTGCTGCTGTTACTGCTGCTACTGCTGCTGCTGTTGCTGCTGTTACTACTGCTGTTGCTGTTGCTGGGGTCACCATGCCAGACTATACCCAGTCGCCCCTGTGAGCACAGTGAGGTGCTGTTGACAAGAGGACGACTACAACACAAGTGATAATTGTGTTGTGGAGTTGTACCTTTAATTGCTGTCAAAGATACAACTCCACAACTCCTTTATATGTAAGCGGCCGAAGGTCAACTGCAGCCGCTTACATATTTAATTCAATAACAGAAGCCAACTTCAATAACAGAAGCCAACTTCAATAACAGAAGCCAACTTCAATAACAGAAGCCAACTTCAATAACAGAAGCCAACTTCAATAACAGAAGCCAACTTCAATAACAGAAGCCAACTTCAATAACAGAAGCCAACTTCAATAACAGAAGCCAACTTCAATAACAAAAGCCAACTTCAATAACAGAAGCCAACTTCAATAACAAAAGCCAACTTCAATAACAGAAGCCAACTTCAATAACTTAAGTCTGCTTCAGCACATTTAATCTACATTTAAAAAAACTTAGAATAATCAACTTCCTCAAATAAAATTAATCAGTTAATTAACCCAAAGCGTTCCCACTCAAGTTGATCAACCTTTGCAACTAATTTCAACTCTAAGTCGTTCTCTCTGTCTCGTGTTCCTGTTCCACTCTTAACCTTTCCCATCCCCCTTAACCTGTCACTTCTCCCTTATCCTGTCACTTCTCCCTTAACCTGTCACTTCTCCCTTAACCTGTCATTTCTCCCTTAACCTCTCCCGTCCACTTTAACCCCCCACCCCATCTCTAGTGGAGGGCTGAGGAGTAACTTAGAGCAGGCTTATTTGATCTTGCTTGCTTTATCGCTGTTAACCACGCTGCGTGCATGCGTATATGTGCGTGTGTGCGCTTGACTGCGTGCGTATATGCTTCGAGAGAGAGAATACACAACATATTGAATATTATGTTCCTTGCCCAGTGGAAGGAACGCGCTGTGGATCTCCTCGGTTTCAACCTGTCTTCTTCGTGTTCAACTTCTCAGGGTTACAGTTACTAGTACTAGGACTAGTAACGATAATATTGGCCGTCATGGGCACGCTGGTAGCGATGGTTATCGTAGTGAAGTGCTGGTAGTAGTGGTGGTAACACATGGAGCAACAGTAGTAGTAATATTAATAGTAGCAGCAGCAGTAGCAACAGCAGCAATAACAGCAGCAGCAACAACAGCAGCAGCAACAGCAACAACACCAGCAGCAACAACAACAGCAACAGCAGCAGTAGCAACAGCAGCAGCAGCAGCAGCAATAACAGCAACAGCAGCAATAGCAGCAGCAGCAGCAGCAATAACAGCAACAACAGCAACAGCAGCAATAGCAGCAGTAGCAGCAGCAGCAGCAGCAGCAGCAGCAATAACAGCAACAGCAGCAGCAGCAATAACAGCAACAGCAGCAGCAACAGCAACAGCAACAGCAACAGCAGCAATAGCAGCAGTAGCAACAGCAGCAACAGCAGCAACAGCAGCAACAATAACAGCAACAGCAGCAGCAGCAATAACAGCAGCAGCAACAGCAACAGCAGCAGCAGCAACATAGTGTTCACCCGAGCACAATAAAAGCCAAGAGAGTTTCAGTCAGGGAAAATCAGTTAAAGCTGCAGCACGGGTCAGGTCCCCAGATATCTTTTAAAGCTTCACTAACCCGTACAACAGACATAATAATCCACCCACAAGAGCATTTCTCTCATCGATAGCATAAATTTTCCAAAATTACAAAGATAAAAAAATAAATGCAGAAATTCTCAAATGCAGCTCTGAAAAAATATTCTTATCGCATGGATGTTTTCCGTCTGGCCTCTGTTATCAGCTTTGCAACCCAACATCTTCTCTTCTGTATCAACATTGCAAGGTTAAGCTGCAATCTGTCCTCAGGCTAGGCTCGTTCAAGCGACGGTCGACCTCCCCAAAGACGCAATTCATCAATTTCCACGCACCGCGTACTCAAAATGAGTATTTTCTGAAGCATTTAGAGAGGTGGGATTCGAACACGTGAATGAAGCACTTCTCGAGAAACGTTCATACGTCATCACTTGTGAATCGTGTGTAGAGTGGTTTCCGTTCATGAATAGGGGGGGGGGGGAAGGGGGGGTGGGATAACGAGCATTTGGCCCTTGTTGATGAGGATCGATGGAGTGTAATACGATGCAGAGCGTGGTTCGAATCCCGGTATCGAGGGGCGCCCCCAGACTGCTCTATTGTGAGCTTGCTAACGCTAGAGATGAAACTGTTAATGCACCGAAATGGCAACGAAGTCGATAACTTTGAATGATTAATGTCAATGTTAAACGGCTGCTTACTCGTTAATTATTAAAGTGTTTTATTATTATTATTATTACTAAGTTATCAACATGTCAGCATTTCTTTTGTTTCTGTCTCGTTGGATAGACGGTTAAAATGACGGGTAAACAGACAGAAGGACAGAGGTGTCAATCAGACCTAACGGAGGTCCTGGTGTGTCTAGGGGGGGGGGAGGTGCGGGGGTGGAGGGGGGGGGGAGGGGGAAGAAAGTGCTAAGCCATTACGACTGCATATATTCCTTCGAAATGAATCAAGATGATGGTTTGAGACAGGACGGAGGGATGGAATGGTGGCCAAGCACTTGGACTGTCACCCAAAACAAGGACAATTCCAGTTCATAAATTGAAGTTCGTGTGGATTGAAGCACACAAACATGTTGTTGTTTAAGATTCGCTACTTGGAGCAAAACGCTCCAAGTAGCACGGGCTATGGTGAGCCCGTTGAGGAACACAAGCTATGCTCTAAACCCTCTGATCTTGGTTTGTGTTCTGCTCGATGTGGTTTAACAATGTGATGAAATTAAACTACTTGACTGAAATTTCCGTTCCGTGTAAGTCTGTCTGTCTGTCTCCTGATCTGTCTCTCTTCATGGCTTTCCGTCTCAGTTTCTTGAGATCTGTGTCTGGTATATTGTTTATCGTGAATTTGTTCTCGTTTCTTCACGCAGCAAACATTTAAATTAGTTTGATCCGACGACAAGAAATAAACTGCTTGGACTCTGGATCCCTGAGTCATGAATTCTAATGTTGAAACCAAGCAGACTCAAGACGTGTCTCTCCCACTTGTTAAGAAGTGGCTGGACACTCTCAAATGTCCCCCCCCCCCAGGCCGACGTAAGCCATGAGGCATCCTCGTCAGTGTTGACGCATTTTACGCAATGCTGACACAGCATTTACGCACTGTTTGCCTAGTGGAGAAATTCAGTCCACTGGAGTGGCTGTTCTTGTTTCCCATTAGCTGAAATTATGCAGATGCTGCATCCTTCCCCTCATCTTCATCTTCCTCTCGTCTTCCCATCTTCCTCTCGTCTTCACGATGGCTGCTTGAGCTGCCTCCATACTTCCCCAAGACCAGTCCAGGGTTCGAAGCCTTCGTGAGGCTGTGATCGGTAAGTTGCTAATGTAGGGATCTCATAAGAATGACATTATTAACAAACATAATTTCCAATTTGATAGAGAAGATAACGTGATGATAACGACATGTAGGTCCTCTTAACCTGAGGTCATGAGTTCGACTCCCCCCCCCCCCCCCCCCAGGCAGGAAAGGACGGTTGTGGATATGTTTTATTTCACCTACATAACAGCCAATAAGATAGCCGGGAATTAGATAACTGTTATGGGTTGCTTCCTGCAGAAAGGTTAGTAAGATTCGAAAAGACTAATTTCTGTCCCCTAATTAAGTAATTCTAGTTTCACAAGATTGTCACTTGCCGAGCTAAACGAACTATAGGGTTCAGTTCCTAAAGCCATCATACGTGCCTCTGTAACCCGTCTCCACCACCACCGCCCCCGGGATGGCCGTCACCACCACCACCGCCCCCGGGATGGCCGTCACCACCACCACCGCCCCCGGGATGGCCGTCACCACCACCACCGCCCCCGGGATGGCCGTCACCACCACCACCGCCCCCGGGATGGCCGTCACCACCACCACCGCCCCCGGGATGGCCGTCACCACCACCACCGCCCCCGGGATGGCCGTCACCACCACCACCGCCCCCGGGATGGCCGTCACCACCACCACCGCCCCCGGGATGGCCGTCACCACCACCACCGCCCCCGGGATGGCCGTCACCACCACCACCGCCCCCGGGATGGCCGTCACCACCACCACCGCCCCCGGGATGGCCGTCACCACCACCACCGCCCCCGGGATGGCCGTCACCACCACCACCGCCCCCGGGATGGCCGTCACCACCACCACCGCCCCCGGGATGGCCGTCACCACCACCACCGCCCCCGGGATGGCCGTCACCACCACCACCGCCCCCGGGATGGCCGTCACCACCACCACCGCCCCCGGGATGGCCGTCTCCACCACCACCGCCCCCGGGATGGCCGTCACCACCACCACCGCCCCCGGGATGGCCGTCACCACCACCACCGCCCCCGGGATGGCCGTCACCACCACCACCGCCCCCGGGATGGCCGTCACCACCACCACCGCCCCCGGGATGGCCGTCACCACCACCACCGCCCCCGGGATGGCCGTCACCACCACCACCGCCCCCGGGATGGCCGTCACCACCACCACCGCCCCCGGGATGGCCGTCTCCACCACCACCGCCCCCGGGATGGCCGTCACCACCACCACCGCCCCCGGGATGGCCGTCACCACCACCACCGCCCCCGGGATGGCCGTCTCCACCACCACCGCCCCCGGGATGGCCGTCACCACCACCACCGCCCCCGGGATGGCCGTCACCACCACCACCGCCCCCGGGATGGCCGTCACCACCACCACCGCCCCCGGGATGGGTATGGGGTGCATAAATAAACAAATAAAATTAAACAACCAAGGGGGAAAAACACTGTTTAGATTCGAACTTGGAACCTCTTCACTGTTAGCCAGGTGTGAAAACCTCTCAAACCACAGACTAAGAAACTCAACTTACTGAGCCTCTGGTAATCTTCCTCTTCATTATGCACCATCTTGAGCCAAAGGAGGAGGAGGAGGAGGAAGGAAAACAAGAAATATTTGCATTATTCTCCAGCAATTTCCTCCCTCCCCCCCTTGTCAGTATTATGCCCTGAGCCATCAATTAAAAGTTTGCCGCCTCTCTCGCGATAATGGAATCATTTACGTCAGTCAATATTCAAATTCACAAATCCTTCGAGAAATTTTCTTGAATACTACCGAGACATTATTAAGACGCAACGCTTAAAAGACAATTTAACTATACAATAAAATGACAATACTTTTTTTATTAAAGATGTTTAAAACGAAGTACTGAAGCCAAAACAGTCTTGAGTTGTATTTACTGTTATTCTTTGCTGTACGTTGAGAGAGCAGCAGGATATATATATATATATATATATATATATATATATATATATATATATATATATATATATATATATATATATATATATATATACACACTCACAGGAGCATTAGCCAGTGACCGGTCGTCTCAGAAGAGCTCCACACACACACTTGACTTTTACTGACTCATCCTGCAGCCCCTCCTCTCTCTCTCTCTCTCTCTCTCTCTCTCTCTCTCTCTCTCTCTCTCTCTCTCTCTCCTCATCATTCTATACCAGAAAAGAAGAACCGAGAGAACATAAATATTCACTTAACACACACACACAGGAATTAGGTCTTAGACACCAGGGGGCCAGATTCACGAAGCAGTTACGCAAGTACTTACGAACGTGTACATCATTCCTCAATCTTTGACGGCTTTGGTTACATTTATTAAACAGTTTACAAGCATGAAAACGTCCCAATCAAGTGTTGCTATTGTTATAAACAGCCTCCTGGTGCTTCGGGGCTCATTAACAGTCTAATAATTATAAACAAAGTCGCCAAAGATTGACAACAGATGTACAGGTTCGTAAGTGCTTGCGTAACTCCTTCGTGAATCTGGCCCTAGCAACTCCAGTACCTCTGCATATAGTCGCCGAGCATCGACAAACAATTAACAAGCTAAATACAATCCTATACAACTTGACACCAATTTAGACAATGGCTTCCATTCCCCCCCCCCATGGAAATCTTACACGAAAGATATCAAAATAAGATACCAAAAATATTCCTCCCCGCAACTGCTGGGGGGAAGAAAGGAATAGTCGAATACTTACGGCTGAATTCCATTTCTGTGTCTCTTATTTATAAGCCCGTTAAGTCACAGGTAATTATAGCAGTCAGTTGAACGAGTTAAGACCTCGGCCAGGAGTCGATGGGTTCAAGGGTGCATCGGTGTTATGTAAGGTGAGGGAATTTGGGGGGAGAATGTGCTAAGCCACTGAGGCTGCAACACTTGGGAGAAACACTATGAGGATAAGGAGTTGGGATATGAGGATAAGGAGATGGGATATGAGGACAAGGAGCTGGGATATGAGGATAAGGAGATGGGATATGAGGACAAGTAGCTGGGATATGAGGATAAGGAGATGGGATATGAGGACAAGGAGCTGGGATATGAGAATAAGGAGTTGGGATATGAGGATAAGAAGCTGGGATATGAAGACAAGGAGGTGGGATATGAGGATAAGAAGTTGGGATATGAGGACAAGGAGCTGGGATATGAGCATAAGCTGGGATATGAGGATTAGGAGCTTGGATACGAGGACAAGGAGCTGGATATGAGGACAAGGAGCTGGGATTTGAGGATAAGGAGCTGGGATATGAGGACAAGGAGCTGGGATATGAGGACAAGGAGCTGGGATATGAGGATTAGGAGCTTGGATACGAGGACAAGGAGCTCAAATATGAGGAAAAGGAGCTGAAATATGAGGAAAAGGAACAGGGGGGACATTACGAAGCGAAGGAATGGTAACCCAACTCCTTGAACAATCAGTGGGGATCGAACACTAGTAGTACTAAATTACAACCAGCAGAATTACAGGTGCGAAAACTCGATCTTAAATCCTGAGATGCTCGCAACAATTGCAAGTTGCCTCAGCGACGCTGCACGGAAGATTAGTTCGTATGAAAGTAATTATTAACAAATTTATTTCGGACGTAGGGATTTTTTCCTGGTTGTAAATTGACGGTCTAGATATGTTCAGGGGGAGTCTGTTATTACCCATAAGGATGAGGGAGAAGGTATTATTGCGTGCGCGTGTGTACTCACCTAGGTGAGCTTGCGGGAGGGTTGAGCTTCGGCTCTTTGGTCCCTTAACCCGCCAAACACACACACACCGAAACTACGACGTTGGAACAACGTTCGAACAAGTTTTAACACCTCCTAACCAGTTATAACAACCAATATAGCAAGTTGTAACAACGTTCTAATACGTCATAAACACGTTAAAGTCAAGATGTAACAACTTTATTACAGGTTGTAACAAGCGGAAAATAGAGACAGTTTCGGTTTGTGTTTCCAGGGATTAGTTTTGTACCAGTAAACATAACTGACGTGTAGATTCAGCAATTCAACTCGAGGGGCTAATTTTCTTCACACATTCATGTATGAAGTCCCTCCCTCCTCCTCAGTATCTCCGTTTTCTTTGCTACACTTCTAATATCCATTGTTGTGTTTACTCTCTCTCTCTCTCTCTCTCTCTCTCTCTCTCTCTCTCTCTCTCTCTCTCTCTCTCTCTCTCTTTCTCTCTCTCTCTCTCTCTCTCTCTCTCTCTCTCTCTCTCTCTCTCTCTCTCTTCCGTTTCCTATATCATTGCAATCTCTATTCCACAGCTTCTGTTTAGCCCTCTGCTTCCCTCTCCCACATCTATTCCATATCACACATTCCTCACCATATCTCATTTATCACCCCTCCTCCCTTCCATTGCCATATATTTTATGTTCCTCCTTCTTCGTTGCTATTTATTGCTTCTATCTGGCCCCCTTTCTGTTATCGGCCAATTCTACATTTCCTCTGTTTTTTATTATAAATTCTCGTATTTCAAGATTATTCTTTATTATGTTATATATTATTTGCTGTAGTGGACAGTACAAGCAGTAGTGAGAGGAGAGACCTCACAGTGGCAGGATATTACCTGTGGCGGCTCTCAAGGGTCAGTACAGGGACCGACCCTGTTCCTGGTCTTAATGAACGACCTATATACCTTCTGGTAGGTCGTTCTTACCTAGGACGTTCTGGTCGTCACTGGAAGATAACAGAAACAGGGGGTAGACATGATTACAACTTGCAAAATACTCGAGGGGGGAATAGGAGAGTACATTTAGGAGTACATGAAAATTGTTATATGTGTCACCTCTCGCTTTCCTTATCAATACGTCATTCACTTCTAACATTCAGTCACATGTGTCGACATTGTCTCACAGTCACATGTTTCATGGGTGGTGTCCTCTACTTTCTCAACTCTCTCAGAACTGTGATGGTTTATAACGTTATGAATAAAGATTCTTTGTGTGTGTGAGAAAATCGTACAATCTTTACCATGTCTTGGTCCACGGGTTAAGGCGTGCGTCTGGGGCTAACCCAGGACGCTGGTTCGATGCTCCCCCTCCTGCGCTAATAATGTTCTCATAGATATGTCTTGTTCTTGTGCATTCTATATATATATATATATATATATATATATGACTTCCGACTCCTGTTAACAGGCTTAAGAGCTCCCCACCCCTCCCAGCTCATCGTAAGTCGTACCCTACAAGGTTTCCAGGGGGGACGCGATCTGCTGAGTCCAGCAGAAGTCTGCTGGACTTCTACTGGCTCTTCGTAGTGCTGACCTCTAGTGGCCAGCAGCCAGGTGATGTGTGGTTGTGTACTGAAGGTCGTTGGGCTGTACCCGGCCACATCACTGTACCTGGCCGAGGGGCCGAGATACAGCAAAGCCCTTTGTACCCACAGGAAGTAAACAAAAGGAATGATAAAACAATTCTTGCATCACTTGATCGACAAACGTCAAAGGCAGGTACAGGGAGCTGTTGCTCAACCCTCTCAACACAAGTAGATGTGTACATCAAGGTAAAATGGATATTAATAACGTACAGAGCAAAGCCTAAGTAACACTCCCCCTTTTCCTTAACCTCTCTCCCCCCTCCTCCCTCTTTACCCTACCCCCTCCCCATCTTCCTTCCCTCTCTCTCCTCCCCCCTTCCATCTTTCTTCCCCCTCTTACTATTATGATGCAGATTGGAGCAGGTGATGACGTCCCCATAAAGGTGTCGAGTTAAGAGCTGAAATATTAGCCCAGCGGACCCCCCATCTCCCTCCGACAGCTCTCGTTAGCCCTGCAGCCTCCACTGTTTGTAAACACTCCACGCCCATCACAGCAGCTGTGGCGCCCATCACAGCAGCTGTGGCGCCCATCACAGCACCTGTGGCGCCCATCACAGCAGCTGTGGCGCGCCTGCTGCGGAAACCAGCCCAAGTGAAAGGTAAAAAAACCTATTGGTTCTTTTCTTTTTCACGTAAAAGTCACAGATCCAGTTGATGAGAATCGAGACCTTTGCTTTGATTCCACTTCGCAGCTCTACGTGTTGGGGTCTACAGGTGTGGCTCTGCAGGTGTGGCTCTGCAGGTGTGGCTCAGCAGGTGTGGCTCTGCAGGTGTGGCTCTGCAGGTGTGTCTCTGCAGGTGTGGCTCAGCAGGTGTGGCTCGCAAGTAAGGGGCCACTGTGGGCCAGCGTCGGGAAGCCACCACCAGCTCTATGATGCACAAGGAATCATAATTATATTCTATATTTGTATAGTTTTCCTTCACTTGTAGTTCTCTATCACGCACGCACGCACGCACACACACACGCACACACACACACACACACACACACACACACACACACACACACACACACACACAAGCACGCAAACACAGAAAGGACACAGAGACAGGGAGGGGGAGTGGCACTCCTAATAAAGCGGAAATGGAAGTTTGATGAGCTGAAAAATCCGGGAACCAATGAAAGCACGAGCTCCATACCTGGAACGCTGACAGTGGATGGGAAGAAGATTGTAATCTTGATACTCTACAATCCCCCACCAAACAGTAGAAGGCCCAGGCAGAAGTACGAGGACAGCAACAAGACATGTATAGATGAACTGCAGAGGGCAGCAACTATAGCGCATAGAATGAGAGCGAAGCTGCTGGTCATGGGGGACCTATATCACGGAGAGATAGATTGGGAAACGAGGAATCCCCATGGCGGGGAGGAGACCTGGGGAGCGAAGTTAGTAGACGTTATTGACAGGAATTTCCTAACACAGCATATGAAGGAAGACACAAGGGAAAGAGGAAGGGATACGCTGAGCCTATTAGACCTAATTTTCACCCAGAATGTAGAAGACATCGAGAATTTGGAACATGAAATACCACTAGGAGTCAGTGATATATATATATATATATATATATATATATATATATATATATATATATATATATATATATATATATATATATATATATATATATATGCAACAATGATCACAAAAACACTGATCCAAGTATGCAGAATAACCACATATGAAAAATAGAAAATGCTTAACGCGTTTTCGGCTAATTCGCCTTCATCAGAGCAAAGTAGAATGAAAATGCTATATTCTACTTTGCTCTGATGAAGGCGAATTAGCCGAAAACGCGTTAAGCATTTTCTATTTTTCATATATGGTTATTCTGCATAAATATATATATATATATATATATATATATATATATATATATATATATATATATATATATATATATATATATATATATATATATATATATATATATGCGAACAAGCCTGAATGGTCCCCAGGACAATATGCAACTGAAAACTCACACCCCAGAAGTGACTCGAACCCATACTCCCAGGAGCAACGCAACTGGTATGTACAAGACGCCTTAATCCACTTGACCATCACGACCGGACATAATGAGGTCCTCGGCTATCACCTCATTATGTCCGGTCGTGATGGTCAAGTGGATTAAGGCGTCTTGTACATACCAGTTGCGTTGCTCCTGGGAGTATGGGTTCGAGTCACTTCTGGGGTGTGAGTTTTCAGTTATATATGTATATATATATATATATATATATATATATATATATATATATATATATATATATATATATATATATATATATATGTATGTATATATATATATATATATATGTATATATATATATATATATATATATATATATATATATATATATATATATATATATATATATATATATATATATATATATATACATATATGCGAACAAGCCTGAATGGTCCCCAGGACTATATACAACTGAAAACTCACACCCCAAAAGTGACTCGAACCCATACTGCCAGGAGCAATGCAACTGGTTCCTCACGTGTGCCCCACATGAGGAACGTGGGGCACACGTTCCTCACGTGTGCCCCAAAGAATGAGGTGATTTGATAAAATGCTATGCCCTCGGATTACCATCTGAGTGCCGGCGGGGAAGTGGTTCAAATAGCTTCGGCTATCACTTCCTTTTGTCCGGTCGTGATGGTCAAGCAGATTAAGGCGTCCTGTACATACCAGTTGCATTGCTCCTGGCAGTATGGGTTCGAGTCACTCCTGGGATGTGAGTTTTCAGATATATATATATATATATATATATATATATATATATATATATATATATATATATATATATATATATATATATATATATATATATATATGTTGTACCTAGTAGCCAGAACGTCGTACTCTTCCTACTATGCAAGGCCCGATATGCCTAATAAGCCAAGTTTTCCTGAATTTATGTTTTTCTCATTTTTTTCTTATGAAATGATAAATTTGTCCATTTCATTATTTATAAGTTAATTTGTTGAAATTTGAGTTAAAACTAACATAGATATATGACCGAACCCAACCAACCTTACCTAACCTAACCTAACCTAACCTAACCTAAACTAACACAACTAAGTCAATAATTTATGTTCCTAATATAATATAATAATAATAATTCAAATAAACTAATTGGAAACAATTTATTGAAAATAAAGAAAATCACTCGGCCTATTAGGCAAATTGGGCCTTGCATAGTAGGCTAAGAAGTGCGTTCTGGCTACTAGGTACGACATATATATATATATACATTATATATATATATATATATGTCGTACCTAGTAGCCAGAACTCACTTCTCAGCCTACTATTCAAGGCCCGATTTGCCTAATAAGCCAAGTTTTCCTGAATTAATATATTTACTATAATTTTTTTCTTATGAAATGATAAAGCAACCCTTTTCTCTATGTATGAGGTCAATTTTTTTTTATTGGAGTTAAAATTAACGTAGATATATGACCGAACCTAACCAACCCTACCTAACCTAACCTAACCTATATTTATAGGTAAGGTTAGGTTAGGTAGCCAAAAAAAGCTAGGTTAGGTTAGGTTAGGTAGGTTAGGTAGACGAAAAAACATTAATTCATGAAAACTTGGCTTATTAGGCAAATCGGGCCTTGAATAGTAGGCTGAGAAGTGCGTTCTGGCTATTAGGTACGACATATATATATATATATATATATATATATATATATATATATATATATATATATATATTGGTACACATTCAATAGTACTGTTTCTCCAATTAACGTATTTGTCATGTATAATAAATACGAACAATAAAAGTTATTCATCTCCTGTGATTGGCCAGACCACTGCCCACCTGAGCTGTGAATTTCTGAACTCAATCACCAAACAAACATGATTATTTTTTTGGAAACAAAAGTATAAAATAAATGTAGGGGGAATTTATCGCATGATTAAGGTACAAAATGTTATAGCATTCTGTATAGTTGGTCGGTGATTAGTGTGTGGGTGTGTGGGAGGGTTCTCCCAGCCCCACTGATTAGTGTGTGGGTGTGGGTGGGACTGCTCTCCCAGCCCCACTGATTAGTGTGTGGGTGTGTGGGACTGCTCTCCCAGCCCCACTGATTAGTGTGTGGGTGGGTGGGACTGCTCTCCCAGCCCCACTGATTAGTGTGTGGGTGGGTGGGACTGCTCTCCCAGCCCCACTGATTAGTGTGTGAGTGGGTGGGTCTGCTCTCCCAGCCCCACTGATTAGTGTGTGGGTGTGTGGGACTGCTCTCCCAGCCCCACTGATTAGTGTGTGGGTGGGTGGGACTGCTCTCCCAGCCCCACTGATTAGTGTGTGAGTGGGTGGGACTCCTTACCATTCGCTACTGATTAGAGGCCAAGTATACATAACTGTTCACCGCCAGTTAGTTCACCATCACAAACAACTCTACCACCACACAATCGTGCAGTAACGAAGCTTGCGACAATGATAATATTGTGTCGAGTTCTTATATATAATTTCTTGTAAATACCCCCCAAAAAAATACAAGTGTGGGGGGGGGGACATTATGTTATACCACCTGGGGGGGGGGGGGTTCATCAACCGCTTACGAAACCTGTACATCTTTCCTCAAGGCGGCTTTGTTTACGTTGAACAACGTAGATGCTTCGAAACTTCACAATCCAAGGTTGTTATTGCTTCCTAACAATCTCGTAGCTGGAAAGATGTACCGGTTTCGTAAGGTGCTATGTCAATGCTTGGAGACTCCTGGTACAGAGAGACGCAATGTGGTAAATTGTACGCTTACCGACAGTGCCTTTTTCACTAACCTCGAGGTAACCCCCGGAGCCCCTGGGGACTCTTCGATGTTACCTTCAACCTCGTTCTGACAGTTCCTGCGACGGCGCTGGAACCAATCGTATTGCCGTTTGTCTTTCCATTGAAGACTTTCGGCACCGTGGAGAGAGGGGGGGACGACCTGCTGCATGGGTAACAGCTTCTCCTCTATATCAACCTACCCTGGCTCTACGCCCTGGAGAGGCCACTCCAGACCGACAACCTGAGCGCAACTGCATAGTTTCCTGAGACTGATGGATGCTTACTATTCGCCTAGATGTGTCTGCTGGGTTGAGCACTATTTCCTGAGTCCCGCCTCTCTGGCTGTCAGTCGTTTAATGACTCATAACTTTGTTTCCCGTCATATTTATTTTTGAAAAGGTGGACCTCTTATACTGGACCTCTTATACTGGACCTTTATACTGGACTCCTATCATTCATCCGTGTCTTAAATTTCCATCCATGATTGCTTGATTTTCGTTCTCCATTTTTGACGTTATCTGCCTACTCTGTCAATACCCCAGATAATGATATATGCCGTTATCATGTCTCCCCCTACTCTTGCTCAAGTGGGCATGAAATCCACCACGTGTGTCTCGCTCTTTTTCCTCGTAGCTCAATGCCTGTAGCTCCATATCCTGTCGTGTCGAATACTTCTGCAACGTCGAAATAGTGTGCTGGTCTTCCTTGACTATACAATTTTCGAATCAGTATGGATGCTTAGGAGATCTGATGTTTACATCTCGTTTCGTTTATCTCCTTACGAGACGTTTATCTCGTCTCGTTTATCTCCTTACGAGACGTTTATCTCGTTCGCCTGAGGGCACATACATACTAAAACGAGTCCTTTTTTGATCACATAAGATACACATATTCACTCACATATGTAAAAAAAAAACACATATATAACACCCCTCCACCCCCGCCCCCTCGTTCCTAATTATCCCGTCTTCCCAAATCAGATGTGATCACGAAAAGGGTTAAATCCCGATTAAATTAATAAAATTGCGATAATCCTAATTGCCGGCTTGAATGGCCAGCCATCAGCCGCGCTCAAGAAGGATCGGTGTTCTTGAAGAAAATGCGAAACCAATGAATCTCTTTTGCACAAATTGCAGCGACTCAGCCGATTGCTGTAATGGGCAATTCATTCCGCCTGGTCGATTTTGAGAAACATATTTAATCTTTTTTCTTTTTGCTATGGAGAGTGAGACAGTTCAATAAACGAACTGTTGGTATGCTGTCTGTCTGTCTGTCTCTCTCTCTCTCTCTCTCTCTCTCTCTCTCTCTCTCTCTCTCTCTCTCTCTCTCTCTCTCTCTCTCTCTCTCTCTCTCTCTCTCTCTCTCTCTCCTTTCCGCTCTCTCTCTTTCGCATGGTCAATAACGAGGCTGTCTACGAGGAAACCTAAACTACTGCCTCTTTGCAAGGCTTCAAATCGCTTCTATAGAAAAGCACAAGGCTCTCTCCCACCTCTTCATGTACTCCGCCTTACATGTTACAGAATTTAGTTCCATGTGGTATTGCAATCAACACAGAACGTTACAAGGAAATTTGGACTGTGTGACATAGTATTATTACCTAACACTTCATTACGTTTTAACTAAGGTCACTACTACTGAGAAAATCCGTAGGAGCCGTGTTGCGGATTCGAACTTATGCTCTGGGGGTACTCCCAAGCACACGCCTAAGATCTGGGACTCCACAAGGGTTCTAACTACTACTACTACTGCTTGATAGTGCTGCCACTGCTGATAGTACCTCTATTGGCTATTACTGCTAGTTTATCGATTTGCTAATCACCAATTTTGCAAACTTGAAGGCTTAAACTATGATGCTTTATTAAAAATTGAAGTTTTACAATAGAAAATATTCAATCTTTTCCTAAAAGGCTGAACTGTAAGTCTACAACAACGAAGCACAGTTGATTTAGAGAGAGAGAGAGAGCGAGAGAGAGAGAGAGAGAGAGAGAGAGAGAGAGAGAGAGAGAGAGAGAGAGAGAGAGAGAGAGAGAGAGAGAGAGAGAGAGAGAGAGAGAAAGAATTAACCTGATCAATTAACGTAACGTCATAGATCGAGAGCATGGTAAAGGACAACAAAATCTATTGACAAAACCTCACACACACACACACACACACACACACACACACACACACACACACACACACACACACACACACACACACACACACACACACACACACACACTCAAAGTTTCTTTCACCCTAAGTGCCCCTGTTACCTAGCAGTAAATAGGTACCTGGGAGTTAGTCAGCTGTCACGGGCTGCTTCCTGGGGTGTGTGTGTGTGTGGTGTGGGGAAAAAAAAAAGTAGTTAGTAAACAGTTGATTGACAGTTGAGAGGCGGGCCGAAAGAGCAAAGCTCAAGCCCCGCAAAACACAACTAGTAAACACACACATACACGTTTAACATTCAACGTTAAAACGTGAATTCCGTACCATCAAGGAGGCTGTTGCATACAAGTGCCCTTTAACGCCGGGTCAAAGGTGGCAGGGAAGCACCTGAGACTGTTGCAATCTTCTGACCTTTTGTTGCCGTCAACAACACGGCAACAATACAGATTGTAGCCGAAGATATGATATTGAAGACCTTTTATCGAGAGACTTTAATTGCAATGCTTTTATCTAGGTTACTAAAGTTTTTATTTTTTAGTCTTATTAAAACTTTTTGTGTACTGAAACTTATTTTTTTTTTTTGGCGAATTAAATTTATGGTAGACATATTCTACCACAACATATGTGGTAGATAAATACAGTAGACTGACAGTAGAAAAAGATAGTAGACAAAGATAGTATGTGAAACATATAGTTCACGAGACCTCCGCCAGGGTGTATCATTAGTCTTGGAAAATTAACAAAATTAAGATGAAACACGAGAGTGGCGGTGGGTCACATTTTGCCCAACCCCCCTGTAGTTTTCAAAATATCCCAAACATTTTAAATTCGATGCCAGAGCCACATTTTGGAGCCAAAATCTGGCTCTCTGCACGTATTCGCAGTTTGAAATTCCGACTTTTTGTACCGAAAATATGCCAATTACTGAAAGCGGCGGTGGGTCACATTTTCCCCAAACCCCCCCTACAGTTTTCAAAATATCCAAAACATCCCAAATTCGCCGCCAGAGCCATATTTTGGAGCCAAAATCTGGCTCTCTGCACGTATTCGCAGTTTGAAAATCCGACTTTTTATACCGAAAATATGCCAATTACTGAAAGCGGCAGTGGGTCACATTTTGCCCAAACCCCCCTACAATTTTTAAAATATCCCAAACATTTTAAATTCGATGCCAGAGCCACATTTTGGAGCCAAAATCTGGATCTCTACACGTATTCGCAGTTTAAAATTCCGACTTTTTGTACCGAAAATATGCCAATTACTGAAAACGGCGGTGGGTCACATTTTGCCCAAACCCCTTTTGCAGTTTTCAAAATATCCCAAACATCTCAAATTCGACGCCAGAGCCAGATTTTATCTCCAAAATGTGGCTCTCTGCACGTATTCGCAGTTTGAAATTCCGACTTTTTATACCGGGAGCCGGTCGGCCGAGCGGACAGCACGCTGGACTTGTGATCCTGTGGTCCTGGGTTCGATTCCAGGCGCCGGCGAGAAACAATGGGCAGAGTTTCTTTCACCCTATGCCCCTGTTACCTAGCAGTAAAATAGGTACCTGGGTGTTAGTCAGCTGTCACGGGCTGCTTCCTGGGGGTGGAGGCCTGGTCGAGGACCGGGCCGCGGGGACACTAAAGCCCCGAAATCATCTCAAGATAACCTCAAGATAACCGAAAATATGCCAATTACTGAAAGCGACAGTGGGTCACACTTTGCCCAAACTCCCCTGCAGTTTTCAAAATATCCCAAACTTCCCAAATTCGACGCCAGAGCCACATTTTGGAGCCAAAATCTGGCTGTCTTCGCGTATTCGCCGTACAAAATATCGCTACAAAAAGTAGGAATTTCAAACTGCGAATACGTGCAGAGAGCCAGATTTTGGCTCCAAAATGTAGCTCTGGCGTCGAATTTGGGATGTTTGGGATATTTTGAAAGCTGCAGGGGGGGTTTGGGCAAACTGTGACCCTCACGAATTGAACACGTATTGTTTTTATACCGGATTCTGCAAACAGCAGAATAAATTAAATACAAGAAATGCACAAAATAAATTAAGAAACAACAATCGAAAAAATTAAATACGACATCAAATAATTTTAGTGAAAAAAGACTTCTGGAAACGAAGCAAAATGCGCTTACGAAAAATAGTGAATATATATTAATAGAAAGAAGGAAATACAAATTATCAATAAATATGCAAACAATCAAAATGAGAGAGAAAGCCAGGCCACTGAAAATAGTCAAGCTATTTGAAGGAAAAAATTGGCATTTTTTAAAGAATAAAATAATAAAAAATAATAAATATAATAATACAAAAATAACATTTTAAATAGATATTTAAAACTGATGTTTACTAAACAAGTTGATTATTTCACCCCAAACTCAACAAATTTATAGAAAATGTAAACAAATAAGAAAACCCATAATTACTTGACAAGACGTTAGAATGCAGTAAAAAAATTTGAAAGCAAGGGAAATCCCTTCTCCCCACCCCCCTCCTCAAGCCATGATGGTACATCTCTCCCAGGGTCCTAAAAGAATGCACGGAGAAGCTCATACCCTTCCCAAGCGTATTCAAGAAATCTTTACCGCTGGGCCCATTTCCAGAATTATGGAGAACTGCGCAAATTTCACAATTTTTTCAAAACGACGACAGATCACCGACACATCTAAGAATCATCGAGTTAGTTTAACGTGTGAGAAAATTGTTTGAAACGATTATCACACATGAAATTCGTACTTGCAAAATCCAAAATTTGCTTGTCCATTTTTAAAGAATGAAGAACAATTTTATTTATATATTTTGTTTAGGCTGCATCTCTTACGACCCCATCTCTGCCCTTGTGTGGCAGTGGCCAATAGGAAGTTGTTTTAACATATTCATACATTAAAACATTGATTGTAACCATGATATATATGTGCTTCAGCCTACAGTTTAGACCTATTGTCTTGTGTATGACCCTCTGTCCTGTGTGACAGTGAATACCACCATTATCCTCACTCTAATGAGACAATTGAAATCCCCAGATTAGGCAAAATTGTAATTAAATTTTGTCAATGAAGATGTTAATAATAATAATAAAAGACTCACATCGTTTGACTGCTATTAATTTATTGACTGTTTATTAATTGACTATTATTGATTGCTATTAAGCAACGATGAGGCTTGAAAATAAGACTAAAGGCTGATGAGGAAAGCAAGTTCGGTAATTATGAGGAGAAAGAATGAGGAAGGAAGAAGCACGTAATGGGGGATCTATTGATCTATTAAACGGGATAATACCATCGCTATCAAACAGGAAATAGAATCTCATCGTCGAATTAGTCGCGTTTAATGCCTCTGTTTTGCCACCTTTAGTAGAGGACCAAAATATACTTTCAAAATGAACTGCAACTTGACAGATCAATTTCAATGTTGACAAATACATAACGGAAATCCGCCCAATCAAGACTTACCAAGAGCTAGCTATGGGAAGGGGAAACTTCTTAAGTCAGTTACCAGGAGACTGAAGATGTCTTATCCTACGATCTCAGGATTCGTTATCTAGAAGCGATGTTAATGATCCTAATTTATGTGTTGACATTATCTTGAGTCTCTGAGGCTTTACCTGTATTATAAGTACAGTTTTCGCCGCCGTATTATACAGGATTAACTTAAGAGTATACAGCGTAAGTATATGAGTATATTCAGTAAGTATATATGAGAATATGGGTATATTCAGTAATTTTATTCCAGGCCTTAGGCACCTCAGTTATGAGGAGAAACTGAAGAAATTAAATTTACAGTCAGTAGACAGGCGAAGATTATGAGATGTGAGTGAGAGTGGCAGGATAAGTGCGTGAGTGGGTGTGGCAGGATAAGTGCGTGAGTGGGTGTGGCAGGATAAGTGCGTGAGTGGGTGTGGCAGGATAAGTGCGTGAGTGGGTGTGGCAGGATAAGTGCGTGAATGGGTGTGGCAGGATAAGTGCGTGAGTGGGTGTGGCAGGATAAGTGCGTGAGTGGGTGTGGCAGGATAAGTGCGTGAATGGGTGTAGCAGGATAAGTGCGTGAATGGGTGTGGCAGGATAAGTGCTTATCCTCCACAAGCCATGCACTCTCAGCACTCAATTCCTCACCGAGTCAATCACAATCTCAACAGTCAACCAGATACTTCCTCAAAAGTCCTAACTGCTAAAACTTATATATTTTCTGACGTCTCCTTTATGGTAATTCCACGACTAGAAATTTCCATGTAGCACGGACTATGGCGAGCCCCGTAATTGGAGGCTCTTTGGAGCCATTAGAGCGCCAAGCCATTGGGACTATATAGCACTGGGAAGGGGTCAGGATAAGGATTTAGGATGGGACGGGAGGGATAGGAATGGTGCCCAATCACTTATGGACGGTCGGGAATTGAACGCCGACCTGCATGAAGCGAGACCGCCGCTCTACCGTCCAGCCCAAGTGGTTGAGGGTAAATACACACACCAGGAGCTGTGTGCATTTGTTCTGTTTGTCTGTCTGTCTCTGTCGCACGCTGGCTTCTGTTTGCTGTTTGCACAGTTCTCATTCACTTTCTTGTATCTGTATTTTTCTGCTCAATATTTATATATTTATATATTGACTTTTCCATTTTATATACGACACTCTCTCTCTCTCTCTCTCTCTCTCTCGCTCTCTCTCTCTCTCTCTCTCTCTCTCTCTCTCTCTCTCTCTCTCTCTCTCTCTCTCTCTCTCTCTCTCTCTCTCTCTCTCTCTCTCTCTCTCTCTCTCTCTCTCTCTCTCTCTCTCTCTCTCTCTCTCTCTCCCATCGTTGCCTGAAGCACCATTACTTTATGTTATACAACCACCGACTAAATTAAGAGCTTCACAACCGACGAAACAATCATCACCATCATCACTCTCAACTCCAACAACAACAACAACAGATGTCCTTTAGGGTCGCCACACCCCCCATACCCAACCGGCTCCACCACCAACCCCCCAACAATCTCCACCGGAATGCCCCTACACCACCACCACCGGTCTCCTTCCCAACAACTCCTCCAACACTGCATCTCCCACACACGTGCTCCCTCAGGACACCATTAACACACGTGTTAAGTATTCATGTTGGTGTCTTGCCTGCATGTAAACAGGAGAGAAGTGCGATCGACTCTCGAAGGAATGTTTCTGATGAGCAGTTTCCAGAGGGCGTTTAGAGAGGGTGTTTCCAGAAGGCGTTTAGAGAGGGTGTTTCCAGAGGGCGTTTAGAGAGGGTGTTTCCAGAGGGCGTTTAGAGAGGGTGTTTCCAGAGGGCGTTTAGAGAGGGTGTTTCCAGAGGGCGTTTAGAGAGGGTGTTTCCAGAGGGCGTTTAGAGAGGGTGTTTCCAGAGGGCGTTTAGAGAGGGTGTTTCCAGAGGGCGTTTAGAGAGGGTGTTTCCAGAGGGCGTTTAGAGAGGGTGTTTCCAGAGGGCGCTTAGAGAGGGTGTTTCCAGAGGGCGTTTAGAGAGGGTGTTTCCAGAGGGCGCTTAGAGAGGGTGTTTCCAGAGGGCGTTTAGAGAGGGTGTTTCCAGAGAGCGCTTAGAGAGGGTGTTTCCAGAGAGCGCTTAGAGAGGGTGTTTCCAGAGAGCGTTTAGAGAGGGTGTTTCCAGAGGGCGCTTAGAGAGGGTGTTTCCAGAGAGCGCTTAGAGAGGGTGTTTCCAGAGAGCGCTTAGAGAGGGTGTTTCCAGAGGGCGCTTAGAGAGGGAGTTTCCAGAGGGCGCTTAGAGAGGGTGTTTCCAGAGGGCGCTTAGAGAGGGAGTTTCCAGAGAGCGTTTAGAGAGGGTGTTTCCAGAGGGCGCTTAGAGAGGGTGTTTCCAGAGAGCGCTTAGAGAGGGTGTTTCCAGAGAGCGCTTAGAGAGGGTGTTTCCAGAGAGCGCTTAGAGAGGGTGTTTCCAGAGGGCGCTTAGAGAGGGAGTTTCCAGAGGGCGCTTAGAGAGGGTGTTTCCAGAGGGCGCTTAGAGAGGGTGTTTCCAGAGAGCGTTTAGAGAGGGTGTTTCCAGAGGGCGCTTAGAGAGGGTGTTTCCAGAGAGCGCTTAGAGAGGGTGTTTCCAGAGAGCGCTTAGAGAGGGTGTTTCCAGAGAGCGCTTAGAGAGGGTGTTTCCAGAGGGCGCTTAGAGAGGGAGTTTCCAGAGGGCGCTTAGAGAGGGAGTTTCCAGAGGGCGCTTAGAGAGGGTGTTTCCAGAGGGCGCTTAGAGAGGGTGTTTCCAGAGAGCGCTTAGAGAGGGTGTTTCCAGAGAGCGCTTAGAGAGGGTGTTTCCAGAGGGCGCTTAGAGAGGGAGTTTCCAGAGGGCGCTTAGAGAGGGAGTTTCCAGAGGGCGCTTAGAGAGGGAGTTTCCAGAGGGCGCTTAGAGAGGGTGTTTCCAGAGGGCGTTTCCAAAAGGTGCTTCCAGAGAAATAGCAAATTTAGAATACGTTTCTAGGATGTGTTCCAAAATATATATATATACCAAATTTAATGAAATAGTTACTTAAATGATTGTACAGATCTTATACAGTTTCACATTCAATAGAATAGTGTTCAAGTGAATGCTTGATTGGTTTGTCAGGAAGTTTGCAGGCTGAATATTCTGGTAGTGGCTCAGCCTCAGTAACTTGGCAGGTGTGTGCCTACAGGCAAGTTGAAATTGAGCAATAACTATCACATTGCCGGGTTTGGTTGCTGTGTTGTCCATTCAAATAATTATTATTACAATGGTTCTCACAGTTTTTAATGCTAGAGCTTTCAGATCTTAGATTATTTTTAGTTCGTCTAAATCCGAGTTCATCATTTAAAATTATGCTAAAAAAGTCACTATATATATGGACTAAATTCATAATGAATTTTCTTGCAAGTTCCATAAGTCTGCAACAAGGAACGGATGCCATACAAATTGAATACAAACGCTATTATCATTGGCAATAACATTTCGTTTAATGGAGCCGGTTTAGTTTAGGGAGCCGGTCGGCCGAGCGGACAGCACGCGGGACTTGTGATCCTGTGGTCCTGGGTTCGATCCCAGGCGCCGGCTGGGAAACAATGGGCAGAGTTTCTTTCACCCTATGCCCCTGTTACCTAGCAGTAAAATAGGTACCTGGGTGTTAGTCAGCTGTCGCGGGCTGCTTCCTGGGGGTGGAGGCCTGGTCGAGGACAGGGCCGCGGGGACACTAAAAGCCACGAAATCATCTCAAGATAACCTTAAGATAAGAGAATGTTACAAGCTTCTTCAGAGATTATTTGGGATTATTTAAAAGACTGCAGTAAGCTTTAAGTGAACAAAAAATCACTCCACCATCTGTGAGTTTACGGGATTTTGTGACTATATAAATTGCCAATTACTCAGTTTGTGCCTCGCTTCCCCCAGTCGTTAAATCTTTTCATTCGGTACATAATTGCTTTAATTCC
>NC_091172.1:26533144-26545644 GCF_040958095.1 Procambarus clarkii
TCACTATAATAATAAAAATATGCTGACAATTGCTTTTACTGTGATATTAATGTTAATTCATCTAACACCCGGGTCCCAAAATACACCCACCATACACCCTGGGGACTCACCATATACACTGGGACTCACCATACACCCTGCGACTCACCATACACCCTGGGGACTCACCATACACCCTGGGGACCCACCATACACCCTGGGACCCACCATACACCCTGCAACTCACCATACACCCTGCCACTCACCATACACCTTGCGACTCACCATATACCCTGGGACCCACCATACACCCTGGGGACTTACCATACACCCTGCGACTCACCATACTCCCTGGGGACCCACCATACACCCTGCAACTCACCATACACCCTGCGACTCACCATACACCCTGGGGACCCACCATACACCCTGCCACTCACCATACTCCCTGGGGACCCACCATACACCCTGCAACTCACCATACACCCTGCCACTCACCATACACCTTGCGACTCACCATACACCCTGGGACCCACCATACACCCTGGGGACTTACCATACACCCTGCGACTCACCATACTCCCTGGGGACCCACCATACACCCTGCAACTCACCATACACCCTGCGACTCACCATACACCCTGGGGACCCACCATACACCCTGGGGACCCACCATACACCCTGGGGACCCACCATACACCCTGGGGACCCACCATACACCCTGGGGACCCACCATACACCCTGCGACTCACCATACACCCTGGGGACCCACCATACACCCTGCGACTCACCATACACCCTGCGACCCACCATACACCCTGCGACTCACCATACACCCTGCGACTCACCATACACCCTGCGACTCACCATACACCCTGCGACCCACCATACACCCTGCGACTCACCATACACCCTGCGACTCACCATACACCCTGCGACTCACCATACACCCTGCGACTCACCATACACCCTGCGACTCACCATACACCCTGGGACTCACCATACACCCTGGGACTCACCATACACCCTGGGACTCACCATACACCCTGGGACTCACCATACACCCTGCGACTCACCATACACCCTGGGACTCACCATACACCCTGGGACTCACCATACACCCTGGGACTCACCATACACCCTGGGACTCACCATACACCCTGGGACTCACCATACACCCTGGGACTCACCATACACCCTGGGACTCACCATACACCCTGGGACTCACCATACACCCTGCGACTCACCATACACCCTGCGACTCACCATACACCCTGGGACTCACCATACACCCTGCGACTCACCATACACCCTGGGACTCACCATACACCCTGGGGACTCACCATACACCCTGGGACCCACCATACACCCTGCGACTCACCATACACCCTGGGACTCACCATACACCCTGGGACTCACCATACACCCTGCGACTCACCATACACCCTGGGACTCACCATACACCCTGGGACCCACCATACACCCTGCGACTCACCATACACCCTGGGACTCACCATACACCCTGCCACTCACCATACACCCTGCGACTCACCATACACCCTGCGACTCACCATACACCCTGCGACTCACCATACACCCTGCGACTCACCATACACCCTGCGACTCACCATACACCCTGCCACTCACCATACACCCTGCCACTCACCATACACCCTGCCACTCACCATACACCCTGCCACTCACCATACACCCTGGGACTCACCATACACCCTGGGGACTCACCATACACCCTGGGGACTCACCATACACCCTGCGACTCACCATACACCCTGCCACTCACCATACACCCTGCCACTCACCATACACCCTGCCACTCACCATACACCCTGCCACTCACCATACACCCTGGGACTCACCATACACCCTGGGGACTCACCATACACCCTGGGGACTCACCATACACCCTGCGACTCACCATACACCCTGGGACTCACCATACACCCTGCCACTCACCACACCACTGACCTCTGGCAAACATTAAACAAAAAAAAAACTGAAAGTAACCATTGTTTTGCCTGTCACTTCCGGCTGACAAAGTTTAGGAACAAATCGAATCCCTATTCCCGCCCCCCCCCTGCCACAGCCCCCCCCCCCTGCCACAGCCCCCCCCTGCCACAGCCCCCCCCCCTGCCACGGACCCTGTTCCCCCGCCCCCCATTGCCCTCGCCCCCTGCCAACCCCCCCCCCCCAACGTGTATATATTCGAGCTGGTGGCCTTCAGAAATCAACCTGAAAAATATTGACCCTCAAGAGCATGTACCCTGATTGTAAAGGGGAGGGGGGAAGGGGAGAGAATGGGGAAGAAGGGAGGGGAAGGGGGGGAATGAGAAAGGGGCATAGGGGGTAGGAGGGAATGAGAAAGAGGCAGGGGGTAGGGGGGAAAATGAGCGTAGGGATATGAGATATATTAAGTGGCTTTACACATCGTGGTACAGTAAAGGTCTGGGCTATTAAGAAGCCATTTTTACGTGCGCGCGTGCGTGTGAGTTCCCGAGTGCGTGAGTGCCTGCGTGCGAACGTGCGTGCGAGTTCGCACGTGCAAGAAGAACGCGTGAAGACAGAGAGATATTTATCTTACAAACGACTCCAACTTCGACTTAAAATTCAGGAGGCGCTGTGTGGCCCTTTCTTGTGCGTGTGCCCTCTGTGTACTACACCCGGGGAGCGGCCGTCATTATCATATGTATCCCCCTTCCCAGCCAAGTGTAGCGTCAGTGTAGTGGAGCACTACGGGCTCACCATAGCCCGTGCTACTTGGAACTTTGTTCCAGGTAGTGAATCTTTAACAACAACAACAGTGTAGCGGAGGTCGTGTAGTGACAGCTTAAGAAGTGTATAGTGAATTATAGGCAACATGACAACAGTGTCGACAGTGTATCATACATTGTAGGCAGTCTAGTGACAATGCAAAACAGTGTATCAACAGAGTTTAAACAGTGTAGCAACAACGGTATTGTGATAGGCCGTGCAGCTCCTGTGTATACACACAGTGAGACGACAGGCATCTATATAGGCAGTGTAGCATGACAGTATAGGCAATGACAGTCAATTCAAGCAGTGTAGAGACGGAACATGCAGCCTTTTTCCCAGTCCGAGCTGTCAAGGGACACACACTAAAGTCACTACACACCAATATCAGCGAGTACACACAACTCATTCTCACCAGCGACGGATTTCACAATGGCGCTAGACACATGAAAAACAAATGGGATTGAGACACGTGAACAACGCGCGAGAATGAGAAAGGAGGAGGAGGAGGAGAAGAAGACGAGGAGCGAGAAATAAGACACACTTGAGAATGAGACAACGGGTGAATGAGAAAAAAAATGGAGATTGAAAGAAACGTGAGAATGAAAGACACTCAATAATGAGAGAGAGAGAGAATGAGGAACGCTCAATAATGAGACATTCGGACAAGCTCCGCGGTCAAATACCAACTGACTTTACAATGAGAGAGAGTCTGTGAACTCTCAGAAATGTTTCTCAGAACAAGAGAAACATTCGTTGAATTCCCAAGTGAAGGGAATCAAGTTGCTGAATTCCTAAGCGCACCGGACCAAAGTTTTTTTTTGAAATAGTAAGTTAGCGCCGCATCAAGTTAATAGTTATATAATTGATGACCGGGTGATAGTGACGATGTGTATCTTAATATTATACACACTTTCAGTCCAATGAAGTACATTAATCGTAGCTCAGTCGATTAAGGCAGTGTCTGGGATGCTCCCGGACGCAGGTTCGAATCCTCGTCACGGCCCTTGTGGATTTGTTCAACTCACATTAATTAATGCTTTTAGTCTCACAGCCTATCACCGTTCATATAGAAAATGCATCATTTGAATACATTACATTTCTGTGTTTCCTGTAAACAAACTCTTTGACTACAACCTTCATACTCAATCAATCAAAATTAAATACAAATATCAGTAAATGCATTATGAGGGAATTCATATTTTGACATGCTCTAAATTTTTGACTTCCTCCCGACATTTTTGTCATTGTATAAATACCGAGAGAATTCTTAGCGCAATATCCGGTGTATCAAGATGGGATTCCTCAGGTTACTGAAGCTCACACACTCGCTAATAATCCATTACCTATCTTTATTCACTCACTCATTTGCTCTCTCTCTCTCTCTCTCTCTCTCTCTCTCTCTCTCTCTCTCTCTCTCTCTCTCTCTAGTGCACCTTTCATACAGACAAAATATGCTCCACAAGTACGGGAATTTATCCTCTGGCATCCTGGCGTGTGTGTTCGTGCGTCAGCTGATCGGGTGCCCACGAGAGATGCATACTCGCCCATTCACGAATCTACGCACCCATTCATAAATAGGTATATGAATGGCGTCACATCTTTACCAATGTAAAATGTATTTTTACGTTGGCGTAACATCTTTACCAATGTAAAATGTATTTTTACATTGACGTCACATCTTTATCAATGTATTTTCACCATGTTTCATTGTACCTTACAAACAATATTTCCACTTTTTATAAAAAGTAGGAAAGAATTATTTAGATTTATATATGTCGTTTATATATACTCTAAATCCGGGTTGTTTGTATGCGTGTGTGTGTGTGTGTGTGTGTGTGTTTGTATGTGTGTGTGTGTGTGTGTGTGTTTGTATGCGTGTGTGTATTAGTTATACATTCGAATACTGATGACGGGAATGAAACCAAACTTTGCATAACTTCATTTGAATCGATGACGTCTTTAGGTCTATATGGGAGTTCCAACTCCTGGGCCCCGCCTCTAGTGTTGATGGCTTCTGTGTACATACCAGTAGTCACCAAAGTTTTTGTAATAGTCTCCCCCATGACACGATCATCATCTTCTGTTTTTCTAACAAAAACACGATAAAAACAAACACAGGGGGGGGGGACACAGGGGCTCAGATTTTGGCTCTTTAATTTTGTTTTCCTTTTCCTTGTGGTTACTCATAAGTAAACAGGGCCACTGCAACCCTCAAGGAAACCCACTCAAGCCCTTATCAGACCTATTGTGGCCCTTAGAAAACACCGTCGCCCCTCAGAGAACACCGTAGCCCTCAGAGAACACCGTAGCCCTCAGAGAACACAGTAGCCCTCAGAGAACACCGTTTCCCTCAGAGAACACCGTAGCTCTCAGAGAACACCATAACCCACACAGAACACCATAACCCACACAGAACACCGTAGCCCTCAGAGAACACGGTAGCCCTCAGAGAACACGGTAGCCCTCAGAGAACACGGTAGCCCTCAGAGAACACCGTAGCCGGTGTCCTGTAGCCCAACACCTTCCCGCTCATTCCCGGTACTCGGAAGGCCACTTAAGGCAGAGAAGCGCGTCGTAGTAAATAATTGAGACGCCTGAGGAATGCAGCATTGGGAACCAACCACCTGTCTCCAGCAGCCATAAGAGAAACGCAGTCCACTACGGGCTCACCATAGCCCGTGCTACTTGGCCCGCTCCTGTGCCAGGTAAGTCCACTACGGGCTCACCATAGCCCGTGCTACTTGGCCCGCTCCTGTGCCAGGTAAGTCCACTACGGGCTCACCATAGCCCGTGCTACTTGCCCCGCTCCTGTGCCAGGTAAGTCCACTACGAGCTCACCATAGCCCGTGCTACTTGCCCCGCTCCTGTGCCAGGTAAGTCCACTACGAGCTCACCATAGCCCGTGCTACTTGGAACATTTTGTTCCAGGTGCGAATCTTAAGCAACAACAACTCCAGCGGTCATATTTGGGTGTTGGGGATTTTGAGGTTTATTTCGTCTGTCTTTCATGTACTGAATTAGAGCGCTGTTACAGTGGTTTAGAGCGCTGTTACAGTAGTTTAGAGCGCTGTTACTGTAGTTTAAAGAGGTGTTACAGTAGTTTAGAGCGCTGTTACTGTAGTTTAGAGCGCTGTTACAGTAGTTTAGAGCGCTGTTACTGTAGTTTAAAGAGGTGTTACAGTAGTTTAGAGCGCTGTTACTGTAGTGTAGAGAGCTGTTACAGTAGTTTAGAGCGCTGTTACAGTAGTTTAAAGCGCTGTTACAGTAGTTTAGAGCGCTGTTACAGAAATTTAGAGCGCTGTTACTGTGGTTTAGAGCGCTGTTACAGTAGTTTAGAGCGCTGTTACAGAAGTTTAGAGCGCTGTTACTGTGGTTTAGAGCGCTGTTACTGTAGTATAGAGCGCTGTTACTGTAGTATAGAGCGCTGTTACTGTAGTTTAACGAGCTGTTACAGTAGTTTAGTGTTACTGTATTTGGTGGGCGATTTTAACCTCAGCCACAGAAATTGATTCAAGTTTTTATGGAGCTGATATACTCATCTGTGCTGATGTGGATTGAGCTTTAGCTCTTGGTCCCCCCCTCTCTGCCCATTATCATTATCTCTGCCCATTATCTCTGATATTATCTGTTGCTATTGTTATCATTATTATATGATATTTTTGGGGTTTGCATCGTGCTTGTAGAGGGGAGGGTGAGTGGGGGGAGGGAGGGGGAGTAGAGGGAATGGGGGTGAGTGGAGGGAGGGGGTTGAAGGGAGGGGGGTGAAGGGAGGGACTTGAAAAGGAGGGTCAAACTGGTGTAAAGGAAAACGAGAAGATAGTGCTAGGGTAAGGTGCCAGAAAAGGAGGGAAGGGAGAGAGGGAGAGGGAGGGAGGGAGGGAGGGAGGGAGGGAGAGAGAGAGGGAGGGAGGGAGGGCGGGTGGGGTGGGGATGGCAGACACACACCACTACCAGTTCACTTGTAGCAGTGGTAGGGGCAAGACGTCACCTGGTGCTCCGTTCTCTACCACCACGTGAGGCAGGACCCGCCGCCCCCCCTTGCACCTCCTCACCGCTCCCCACTAAGCCCCCCCCTCTCCCTAAGCCCCGCCTCCCTCCACACTCCCTCCACGACCCCCATCACCAGAAAAAGCCATAAAAAAATGGGGGAAAATACCCTTTTGACAATCGTCCATTTCTACCGCCAAAATCTCCATTGACGCCAAATCTACTTTCTACCACATCTACTCAACTACCGGCAATGATATAAATAATAATAATGCTTGGTGTAACGGAGCAACGTGACTTTACTTCTGAGAACATGACATAGAAAAATATATATGCAGGAGTAGGCGATTTAAATCATTTATAAGCAGCAAGAAACTGACCGTCGGTAGTGACTGATGGAACAGACTGGTGGAACAGACTGGTGGAACAGACTGGTGGAACAGACTGGTGGAACAGACTGAAGGAAATCATAACTTCATCGCGACGATTATTTTCACACTAACTTGTTGCCCAAAACGCGGTTTCTAGTTTGCTGTCTAGTGCGAGTTTATTGTGACAAAGCAAAAAAAAAAAAAAAAAATACCATTGGTTTCTCAAAGTTCCCAAAAGCCAGTCGTCACAACCTACAACTGTGAGTAGAGAACGAGTTCGTAAAGTTGATTCTGTATAACCATGAATTCACAACCCTGAGTATACCGAACTATACCCGCCTGAGAGAGAGAGAGAGAGAGAAATATAACACAACTTGTTGTATATAATTTTTGAGCGCCAAGAAAAGCACAACTCGAGACTAAACAAAGAATTAACATACAAAAACGAATCCCAGTAAAGGATTAAGACAAATATAAACCACGACAACTGAGTCAGTTAATACAACAATCGGTTGAGAACACGTACAAATCGCAGCCAAAAAAGACACAAAAAAAAATAGTAAATAAAAAGCAACTACAATAACAAAAGTGAGCAAAAACGAGAGGAATAAGCAGTCTACATAGATCTTCGCGGAAAACACTTAAGACGGTCCCGGGTCGAGGCTCTGATGAAGGGAAACTGAGCCACGGTGCTGAAAACAACCGCGAAACGCAAAAAGAAAAAAAATAAAGAAAAAAGACTGCAAATTTATTTGGCGTAAGTTCTCAAAGAGTGAATGAGGAAAACGCCGCAGCGTGTGTGAGAAAAGTGAAGAAACATACCAAATTCCTTGTCACTGTTTTCTGCTACCACCACCACCTCTTCCCTCCCTCTCTCTCCTCTTTTCCCCTCTTCCTAACCCCTCTCTTTATCCTCCTTATCTCCTCACTTCCTTCCCTACCCTCTCTCTTTCTCCACCTCACCCGCTTTCCCACCTCGGTGACGTAGCCAAAATGAGCCAGAGTTCAGTGTTGGTGGCCTGGGTGTTGATGGTGGTACACGCCGTCTTGGTGACCGCGTCTCAAGCCGTCCTCGACCAGTCATCATCCTCCTCCAAGCAAGGTAAGTGAGTCCCAGCAAGGGCAGGATGGAGGGCGGGCCTCAGGCTCCTCAGCCTTCACCACTAAATATTCTCGTGTTGAGCTAGATCAGGTCTTTAGTTAAATGGGTTCACTGCCTGGAGAGAGAGAGAGAGAGAGAGAGAGAGAGAGAGAGAGAGAGAGAGAGAGAGAGAGAGAGAGAGAGAGAGAGAGAGAGAGAGAGAGAGACAGAGAGAATGAATATATTTGCAATAAATATTAGAAAACGAGGACTAGCAACCCTTAATAACTACAATTCACTAATAACAACTGGTCTTTATATATGACAAATGTTGTACGATGGACTAGGTAAGAGCGGTCACAGAGTCACTATCATTTATATTTTACCAATGACCTTAAAACAACATTTTATGGCGAACAAAAGTTTGTGTTACAAACATGGGCCAACCTTACATCAAACAAAAAAAAAGAGAAAAGAAAAAGACAAAACTCTCAGGAAACCCGAATAAGAAAATGTGTCAGAAAACTCACTAGTCAATAAAACAAAAAATAAGTTGAAATGTGTGTGTGTCCACATCGCAATAAATCACAGCACCTCCCCCCCCCCCACACACACTTGCAACACACTCCCGTTAATCGAGTCAATACTTCGTAGAGACACTCACACCCCCATGTTGCAGTAGCGACATGGGGGTCAGTGTCTCCAACACACCCGGAACACAAAGCCCCAGTACAAAAAAGACATTTCTTATGACACATCTTTCGTCGGAATGCTTATATGAGAGTGAGGACCTGGAGAGACTTAAGAAAATACGAGCAACACCGAGGAAAAACAAAACAAAAAATGCGTGTCCTGGTAAAAGTTCATTGAGACCTCAGCTGACACGACCCTATGCAACTTAGGTAGTTGCACAACACAGTGCAGGGTAGCTGGATACTCTAAGCCGGGATGTACATTATTTGCTGGAGGGTAATGAAGATAAATTTGGTTGTAACTCCGTGAAATTATTTAACACGTGCATCGTAACTGAGAGAGAGAGAGAGAGAGAGAGAGAGAGAGAGAGAGAGAGAGAGAGAGAGAGAGAGAGAGAGAGAGAGAGAGAGAGAGAGAGAGAGAGAGAGAGAGGGAGAGAGAGAGAGAGTGTGGGTGGGAGAGAGAGAGAGAGAGAGAGAGAGAGAGAGAGAGAGAGAGAGAGAGAGAGAGAGAGAGAGAGAGAGAGAGAGAGAGTGTGGGTGGGGGGGAGAGAGAGAGAGAGAGAGAGAGAGAGAGAGAGAGAGAGAGAGAGAGAGAGAGAGAGAGAGAGAGAGAGAGAGAGAGAGAGAGAGAGAGAGAGAGAGAGGGAGAGAGAGAGAGAGTGTGGGTGGGGGGAGAGAGAGAGCACACGTCATAGCGGACCAAACTAAACATCAAGGTCTGGCAGACAAACACGGACCACAACTGGCACAAAAATAGGCAAATTAAAATAGGCAGCGGAACTGTTGTACGAGAGCGCGAGTATAATATATCACTGGCAATATTGCCTCACTTACACGTTCCTTCTCACACACAATATGCCCACAGGAAGACAGAAGAGTACTTGTAGTAGACATGATTACAACATATAAAATCCTCAGGGGAATTGACAAGGCAGACAGGGACGGAACATTTGTAATGTGGGGCACACAGGTGGAAATTTAGTACTCAAACGAGCACCAGACATTAAAAAGCAAGTACTTTAGTGCCATAGTGAACAGAATGCACTCAGAGATGAAGTGGTGGAGGCAGACTCCATTGACAGCATCCCATGTACACCTGACACCCAGAGTCCGGCAGGTTGAGGAACCTGTCCCCTGAACCGGTTGATGCAAAGTTGAGAGTATAAGCAGGTGAGAACGAATTGCCTAATAACCCGATTTCTCCTGCAGTTATATATTTAAATTTTTTTTTTTATTAATTATAAACTTTCCATTACATTATATATGATTTTCTTTTTGTTTTAATATGAGTTCAAATTAACGTTGAAATATGACCTAGTCTTCCCTACGTAACCTATCTTAAACTAACCAAAACTAACATGACTAAGTCAGTAATTCATGTTATTATTAATATACTATAATACTATTAATTGAAATAAACTAACTTGATTTTTTTTTAAACAATGAAAATCACTCTGTCTATTAGGTAAATCGGGCCTTGCACACTAGGCCGAATAGTGTATTCTTGGTATTAGGTACATTATAATATATATATATATATATATATATATATATATATATATATATATATATATATATATATATATATATATATATATATATATATATATAGCTGAGCTTAACATTGAGAGTCGAACGCGTGTTCTTGGAAGGTGTACCACTACCACTCTCACCGATGGCTTGCTGGACACACACACGAAAGAGAGTCAGGCAAAGATGATTGTTCCTTTTCCTTTAGCGAGATGTAGCTCTAGAGCCCCGCCTCACACAGCTGGTGGATGTATATACCTCCCGGAGTGTCGTTACTTTGTCGTTGCTGCTCATGAAGCCAAGGATTATGGGTGTCTCCACGACGTCTGAGATCACTCCACTGATGTACGTCCCCCGTCTTCACAGCACCCAAGAATGACTCTAAATGCTGTGATACCTGAAAGATATCTCTCTCTCTACTTGGGTTTTCCTTCCATATCTTTCAGAATCATGTATGGAGGTGGCTTCTACCACCTACTACTCCTCCTCCTCCTGTTCATTCCATTCTATGAAAATATATTTTCTCGTGTCACTAAGATCTTTGTGTGTGTTTCTACTACACTCTGTTCTACCGTTATTGTCAAAATTTCCTCCCGTTTCACTCTACTTCCTCTAAGCATTTTAGGAGTTTCATTTTTTTTCGAGTCGCTATGTCTAGTTCCTTTAAGCTTTTCTTCGTACTACATCGCACGTAGTTCTGGGACCAGCCTCGTTACAAACTTTTATTTTTCAAGTTTCCTTGTGTGTTCTGGAAGTGTGCTTATATGTGTGTGTGTGTGTGTGTGTGTGTGTGTGTGTGTGTGTGTGTGTGTGTGTGTGTGTGTGTGTGTGTGTGTGTGAACGAATGTGTGTGTGTGGGGGGGGGGGAGGGCAGAATGAATATTCGTATTTTTTTTTTTATGGTCTCCAGCGATTGGTTCATCTGGATGCTCTATGCCTTCAATCTCTCCCCTGCCAGGGGGACGGGTTGAACAACAGTCCGTCTACCCTTTACTGTCCTCTCTCATCTTTATCGTCTTGTAATCATTTATCAGGTTCGTGAGACTGGAGATACATTTTCATGAGGCCTTTTCCTTTCTGGTGTTCCATTAGCGTCCATCTCACACTGCATTTTAGTGTCTTCTGTGTGTGTCTCTTCATCTTATGACACAAGGATAGGTTTGTGTGTGTTCAGCAGCACTCCTTTTTCCAGTGATTTGTGTCTTTGCATGCGGCAAGCACAGGGCTTCAGCTCATTCTTTTAATATCAAAGGTGATATCGTGTGGTGGTTAATTTCTTATTTTTTTTTAATGGAATTAAATAAAGTGCTTCCTTAATTTGAAAGAAAATCCTATTACCATCGCTGACTTATGCGTATACCGTCTGTGCTGAGTTCCACTGAGTTGAGCCTCACACACACACGCACGCACGCACGCACACACACATACTCATTCAGATTCAGAGGTATTTCAGAGGAACACTGAAATCTGAAATTCAGATTTCAGAGGAAGATTCAGAGGTATGTCTCCAGACTGGTCCCGGAACTGAGAGGTATGAGCTACGAGGAAAGGCTAAAGGAGCTGAACCTCACAACCCCTGGAAAACAGAAGAGTAAGGGGAGACACGATAACCACCTACAAAATTCTCAGGGGACTTGACAGGGTGGACAAAGACAAACTCTTCAGCACGGGTGGGACACGAACAAGGGGACACAGGTGGAAATTTAGTGCCCAGATGAGCCACAGAGACATTAGAAAGAATTTTTTCAGTGTCAGAGTAGTTAACAAATGGAATGCATTAACTAGTGATGTGGTGGAGGCTGACTCCATACACAGTTTCAAATGTAGATATGATAGAGCCCAGTAGGCTCAGGAACCTGTACACCAGTTGATTGACAGTTGAGAGGCGGGACCAAAGAGCCTGAGCTCAACCCCCGCAAACACAACTAGGTGAGTACACACAGTCTGCTCTTCGTCCCCTCTCTCTCTCTCTCTCTCAGCCCCTCTCTCCTAAATACTGTCATAAGATCCATTTTCTCCCAAGATTGGCATTGGGTTCCATTGTGTGCAACTCTATATTGTTACGGAGACTCTTTCTTTTCCTGG
>NC_091172.1:26550644-26564704 GCF_040958095.1 Procambarus clarkii
GACAGAGAAAGAGAGAGAGTCCTGTAGAACCTTGTGAGGGGACACATGTCATCGATTCAGGCCTGCAGCTTAATCACTCATCTCTATTCACCTCATTATATATAGGAATGACCTTAGCTATCATCCAGATGGCTGGTAGTTCTCTGATCTCAGAGAAGCATTGTCGACTGAAGAGAGATTATTGAGTGTAGATTATTGAAACCCGTTAAAGATCCCCGAAAAAGATGTCAGTGAACAAATTAGAAAGTGGAAGACGGGTTGAGTGCATCTTTCTGGACTACCAGCAAGCCCTCGACGCGGTTCCACGTTATTCAGTTTCGGCTTCATTCTTCAGTAAGAAATGGGAGACCTTGTCTGGTTTAACGACTTGCTGCGCATAAAGGATCATCAAGCTGCTGCTTTTCTTAATCAGTTTCACATTGCTTAATCTCTCTCTCTCAAGGATTATCAGGTTCCAGTTTGCACGCGTCTTGGAAGCTCTCGTCTAATTCTTAGTCTATATATATTCTGTTTGGTTAAGCTCCATTCTCATCTCATTTATTTTCATAGTTGTCTGTAGACGTGTTCTTGAGGTGTTGGAGTTTTGGGCTGTTCTTTAGCTCTGGATGTTATTCCATTCCTATATTTTTACACTGTTTCTCTTTTATCATATGTTTCTTTCTCCTCTTCCGTGACCTCCTTCCGTCTCTTCAAAGCCCTTCTGTTTTTTTCTTTCTTTCTTGTTATTGTCTTTTGACGAAGGGATTGATATTGTGATTTGATCCTTTTGTTCCCTAGTGTTGCTAGGTGTATCTTCAGCTTTGAACAGTTATGACTGTGTATTCACCTAGTTGTGCTTGCGGGGGTTGAGCTCTGGCTCTTTGGTCCCGCCTCTCAACTGTCAATCAACTGGTGTACAGGTTCCTGAGCCTACTGGGCTCTATCATATCTACACTTGAAACTGTGTATGGAGTCAGCCTCCTCCACATCACTGCCTAATGCATCTGATTTGTCTACTACTCTGATGCTGGAAATGTTCTTTCTAACGCCCATGTACGTCTCTGTGCACCCCTATGTGTGTGTGTGTGTGTGTGTGTGTGTGTGTGTGTGTGTGTGTGTGTGTGTGTGTGTGTGTGTGTGTGTGTGTGTGTGTGTGTGTGTGTAGACCATATAACAAAGACTATCATTGCATCTGCTTGTTATTTCTCACTCGTTCTCAATAGTTTCTATTCTCCATTATATCGGCCCCTTCTTTCTACCTAATTAATTATCTCCCTCTCTATATCCCCTCCCCCTTCCCCCCATTAATTACTCCTTGACCCCTCCCCCTTCTCTCTTTCTCTCTTTCTCTACACACACAGTAACTCCTAAAGCACTAGACCAATGTTCCTTATACAGACATAATCCCTTAGAGAGACCTAGACTCGTACGGACCAGTGATGCATACAGGAGTCGTGTTCACTTTGTGTGAGCCTCAAACCCCGTCTTTGTCTCCAGAACATTGCTCCTTACAGTCACAGTAGCAGACAAGCACCACGATTTATCTATTCTCGTGCTTGCAAGAGAGTTTACTCTACGTCAGACCGCAAAGGAATACGTTCCAGCAATGTGTGAGAGAACTGTGCAGCGGGGGCTTCAAAATATGAGTCACAATTATATGCTATGTTATATTCGTTATACCTCACACCTCCAGGGGCCATACACCCCGGCCCCCAACAACAAACCAGAAACCACCCCCCATGCCCACTTGGCACCCCCCTTTACCCATGCAGTTGTCACTAAGGTGTGAAAACAAGAGTATTCGTCTAGCGTTATGAAGGCGAATACCGAGTTTAAGCCAGCGATGGTATGGCGCTCCTGGCCGTAATTTCACTCAGTCTGTACCCGCGTGCTGTGTCTCCTCCCCTTTGGCCAGGGGGACATTGTGTCCTGTGGCGTGGGACAGGCCGCGTCCTCATCTGGATGAGTGAATAGTGGGTGTACTCACTTATTTGTACTCACCTATTTGTGCTTGCGGGGGTTGAGCTTTTGGCTCTTTGGTCCCGCCTCTCAACTGTCAATCAACAGGTGTACAGATTCCTGAGCCTACTGGGCTCTATCATATCTACACTTGAAACTGTGTATGGAGTCAGCCTCCACCACATCACTGCCTAATGCATTCCATCCGTTAACTACTCTGACACTGATAAAGTTCGTTCTAACGTCTCTGTGGCTCATGTGGGTACTCAGTGCTCATGTGTGTACTCAGTGCTCATGTGTGTGTGTGTGGAGGGGGGGGGGGGTGAGAGATATGTATATATGTGTGATTTGTACGTTCGAGAAAACAGTTGATATAAGTGCTATCATTTCAGGAGGCAGGGGTGTGCTATCATATCTCCGCTACCTCTCGTGGTCTCCACCGCTATGAGGCGCGGTTCTCTCAACCTCACAACGGTGGCGGAACAGAGGAGAAGCAGTAGTTTCTGAAGCCATTGTAATTGGAAACTGGTGACTGAAAGGTGGGGCCCAGAAGCTGAAGTAAAAACACAGTACCTTACATACCTACCAAACTTACTAATTAGCAAAAACAACATCCTGAGAGCCACTATATGCTTTTTTTAAATTATTTTCTTCGTTTGCTAAATTGCATCAACCACTTTTTTTTTTTATTCCAAATGCGTTTTGCAAGTCTGTTATTACATGCAGATTGCTTGCGCCCAATTACGTCCCCACCCGTCACTAAACAAACGATCATTGGCTGTCAAATGGCCATTCACGCTTCAGATCTGAAAATACGGATGATCAACACTCGCTCGACGGTATTTGACCAATCACGTTCCAGATTTAAAAGCATCGAACCCCAACACATCACATGACTTTATTAAAGCCATCGGTCATCAGTTAAATCCGGATTCACACCTGAATCCGAAAAACATTGGCAAACGCGTTTTTTTTTAGAGCAAAACCAAAAAAAGCAAAACATTCCCCCGGTCGACACACGGCATTAGATCAAAGCTCATGTGTACTGATATTTTCATAGGGTTATACTGTCCAAACTTCTCTATCTCGTTTTCTGATATATTTTAAATGTGTTTAATGCTGTATAACACTCGTTTGACTATGTATATACACCATGCTATGTAGGTATGTATATTCTACATCATGAAGTTATTTAAAAGCTGCTTTATTTGGATAATTTGGGGTCTACCCCCGAGCTCTCCAAATTAATGCCCTATCCTCTTTATTAGTGGATCTACCCCTGCGCCCCAAATCGATGCCCCTCTTATATAAATTAAGGGACGATTCCCTATCCACGAAGAGCTCGCTGCCTCGCAGGCTAGATGAAAACGCCTGTCAGACTGGACTTAACTATCCTCTCATAAGAACTAGGCGTATCAGAAAGCCTTGCTCATTGGCCACTTACAGGGCATATATGTTTGCTACCCATTTACAGGTCCACTTACACCAAGTTTACCGCTTGCTGCTAACTAAATAGTGACAGAGAGAGAGAGAGAGAGAGAGAGAGAGAGAGAGAGAGAGAGAGAGAGAGAGAGAGAGAGAGAGAGAGAGAGAGAGAGAGAGAGAGAGAAGAGAGAGAGAGAGAGAGAGAGAGAGAGAGAGAGAGAGAGAGAGAGAGAGAGAGGGAGAGGGAGAGGGAGAGGGAGAGAGAGAGAGAGAGAGAGAGAGAGAGAGAGAGAGAGAGAGAGAGAGAGAGAGAGAGAGAGAGAGAGAGAGAGAGAGAAGGATGAATAGGGAGGAGAGAGGGGAGAGGGTAAGTGAGAGTGTACAGGTGAGAGAGCGTGTTTGTCAGTGTTGAGGAATTCTATACAGAGTACAACAGAAGTAGGGCTCTAAATAATAGACTCGGGCTTCCTGTTTCTGTCTCGGAGTTGCAAACGCGCTCACTGCGTGTGTTTGCTTGTGTGTTTGTTTGTTATACCTGTATCTGTGTCTGTGCTTGCTTGTGTCTGTGCTTGTGTTTGTTTGTAGATTTCTTGTTACTATCCTTACCATCAATTCAACCACCATCAAACCCCCCCCCCCAGACCTACACTTACCACCCCCCTACCCCAGTAAACCCTCCCTCCCCCCCCCTCCCATAGTGGCCCTTCCCACAATCACTGCCGACACTCCCACAATCATTGCTGACCCTCCAACAACCACCACTGACCCTCCAACCACCACCACTGGCACTCCAACAACCACCACTGGCCCTCCAACCACCACCACTGGCACTCCAACAACCACCACTGACCCTCCAACCACCACCACTGACCCTCCAACCACCACCACTGGCACTCCAACCACCACCACTGACCCTCCAACAACCACCACTGACCCTCCAACCACCACCACTGACCCTCCAACAACCACCACTGGCCCTCCACATATACTAACACTGGTACTAACTCACAGAGGCCTTCATTAAATATTTCCAGGGTGCGTTGGGCGTCCTTGTGTTACTATATACGCACTTTATGTATCTGTAAACATGGAAGGGGGAAATATGTGTTTATAAATACACATGGAGAGATTTGTGTGCTCGTAAGTAAACAGGGAGTACACACGTTTTGTGTGAACACATGCAAGGGCTTCACACACACACACTATATATATATATATATATATATATATATATATATATATATATATATATATATATATATATATATATAAGTATATTTTGGTAGCAGTAAATATATGTTGTTAAATATGACCGAAAAAGTGAGATTAATAATTTTAACACGAATTTTCTCAATATTTGTTATGTTTCTTTTTACTGTCGATGGTAATTCAAAAATCAATTCTCGAAAATTCATTTTTATTTCTTGTTTGACGCGACGCTTGAACGCGTTTCGTAATAACTTATTACATTTTCAAAGACTTTAGTTTACACACACAACTGTAACATGAAAATACTGAACAGAGTTTTACTTAATGCAAACATTTAAACAGCTTGTCTTATATACTCGCATTTGCGTGAGATGATATGTTGCAACAGTTTTGGATGAGGTGAACAAACTTTCAACACAAGACAGACACGGAGGAATGGGTATAAATTGGATAAATGAGAGGGAAGAATGGAAGTAACTGCAAAGGGCCTATTGGCCCATACTTCCTCTTGATGCTTCTATATTGGTACGGAGTCTTGAAGTGGGTAGAATATAGTTGTGCATTAAATGGCTGTTGATTGCTGGTGTTGACTTCTTGATGTGTTAGGTTTAGAAGAAGAAGTCAACACCAGCAGTAAAAAGGTGATAATAAGAGGAAGAAGAAGAAGAAGAGAGGCAAGAAACAGAGGAAAGCAAATGTAGAAGGAACATTATTTCTTCGTCTTTGTCAATATTTCAACACCACCGAAGAAATCTTGAAATATTGATGAGAGTTTTCAAGTTTCCACACACACATACACACACACACACACACACACACACACACACACACACACACTCTCACACACACACACACACACACACACACACACACACACACACACACACACACACACACACACACACATACACACACACACACACACACACACACACACACACACACACACACACTCTCACACACACACACACACACACACACACACACACTCACACACACACACACACACACACACACACACACACACACACACACACACACACACACACTAAGAGAGTCAGCTGAAGCATTGCTCTAATATTTACCGCCTCATACTGGAAAAGGGAGAACTACCAGACTGTTAGAGAACGGCTACTACATGTTACTAACCAGTGCACTCCCAAAAGATCTCTCGTGTTACAATACTTGAAATTCATATACAAAAGTAAACATGGATTCATCGAAGGAAAATCCTGCTTGACCAACTTACAATAGTTTTGTTAAAAGGTGAGAGAAATCAAGAGACAGAGTTGGGTAGACTGCACCTTTCTTGATTGTCAGGAAGCATTAGACAATGTCCCACATCGTTGACTCCTATGTAATATCTTGTGAATGGGTAATTAACATTTTATTGGGCAATCTTAAGTAGTAATGTGTAAGATTATTATAAACGAGATAACGAAAACGTTCAACATGATATCACAAGAAATGAGGCATAAGTATCTTGAGGGAATATATATAGCCGCCAGAAATAAATTAGATCAAAATCTACCGTGATAGTTCATATAATCTTACTAATGGCAGAGCTGGAGCAGCAAACATTGCAAATAGGAATAATATCTTTCAAAACAAAAATGAAAACAAAACACGTACTGAGAACTCCTCAACGCAGGAGCTAACTGCCATTGTTATGGCGTTAAGATTCCTTGAAAGAAACACTAAATGTGCAGAGATCTGCAATCATTCAAAAGCAGCACTACAAAGCCTAAGTAAAAATCAGGCAGAACACCAGCGATAGCCTTTGAAGTCAAGAGAGCTGTGAGGGTACTAACCAATCAGGGAAGAGTCGTCAAATTCCTGTGGGTCCCCTCCCATGTTGGCATCTGTGGAAATGAACGAGCAGATGTGCTGGCTGCTGAAGGCGCAGACGGAGACCATATTGAGTACTTCATACCCAAGACTCTTCAAGAAGATAGATGTATTATCAGGCAATATCGCCGTGAGAAGGTAATTGAGGAAAGGAGGATAGAAGCACAAACCAGTGAATCTGTACGATGGTATAACATGGTTGCAGCTGGCAATCCCAATCATTATGGACGAAGAGGAGGTGGCCGCGGGAGAGAATCAGTAATAGTGAGAATTCGTCTTGGATACAAATATCCATGGCGATTCGGGATGGAAACAACAGTTGAGCAGCGGAGTTGCAGAATCTGTGGTGAGAGTGATGGACACCGCCTTGACCACTACCTGAGAGAATGTGGCCATCTAGGAGACATTAGAATTATGCGTAGAATAATAAACCCCACATTGTTTGAGTTAGGAAAACACTCTTCTTAAGACATTCCCCCACTTTGCACCCGCACGCAAGAAAACCCAACTTTTGTGTTTGATAAACGTTAATCTTTTTTGGTAAGCTGTTCATTTGAGACAGTTAAGCAGGTCCCAGCTGTGTCTGGGTACAAGTGACAGGATGAACAACCCAGCGGGTTTTCTTCCTATTGGGGAGTGTTGTACATGCTGCTATGGCGGTATGTCCACTCACAGGATGAGTGACGCTGCTCTTGCGGTATGTTCACTCACAGGATGAGTGACGCTGCTATGGCGGTATGTTCACTCACAGGATGAGTGCCGCTGCTGTGGCGGTGTGTTCACTCACAGGATGAGTGACGCTGCTGTGGCGGTATGTTCACTCACAGGATGAGTGCCGCTGCTGTGGCGGTATGTTCACTCACAGGATGAGTGCCGCAGCTGTGGCGGTATGTTCACTCACAGGATGAGTGCCGCTGCTGTGGCGGTATGTTCACTCACAGGATGAGTGACGCTGCTGTGGCGGTGTGTTCACTCACAGGATGAGTGACGCTGCTGTGGCGGTATGTTCACTCACAGGATGAGTGCCGCTGCTGTGGCGGTATGTTCACTCACAGGATGAGTGCCGCTGCTGTGGCGGTATGTTCACTCACAGGATGAGTGCCGCTGCTGTGGCGGTGTGTTCACTCACAGGATGAGTGCCGCTGCTGTGGCGGTATGTTCACTCACAGGATGAGTGCCGCTGCTGTGGCGGTGTGTTCACTCACAGGATGAGTGCCGCTGCTGTGGCGGTGTGTTCACTCACAGGATGAGTGCCGCTGCTGTGGCGGTATGTTCACTCACAGGATGAGTGCCGCTGCTGTGGCGGTATGTTCACTCACAGGATGAGTGACGCTGCCCAATAAACTCGCCCCTCGGAGCAAAATAAAAACAAAAATAAAAAAAAACATTACATGCTTCAATACTCCCCTAACCTTTAATAGTGAAATGAACGCGGCTTTCTCCTGTACCCTCTCCCTGTTTCTCTTACACTTTGGCTCTCTTCCTCTCTCTCTCTCTCTCTCTCTCTCTCTCTCTCTCTCTCTCTCTCTCTCTCTCTCTCTCTCTCTCTCTCTCCCTCTCTCTCTCCCTCTCCCTCCCTCTCCCTCCCTCTCACATTTCACCCGCCCGTCTGGCGTGACTCACAGGACTGTCCACAATTGGAGTAATTAGGCAGGAAGGCGCCGTGACTGACCTGCTGAATTTGGTCAATGATGCAATTGCAAGTTTCATGGCTAATGCTGCCTGGTATGCCAGTGAGGGAGGGAGGGTAGGGAGGGAGAAGGGAGGAGGGGTTGAATGGAGAAAGGGAGGGAAAGAAGAAGGGCAAGAGGAAGGGGGGAGAGAGAGATAAATGGAAAAGGAAGGAGAAATAGGAGGGGAAATTAGGGGAAGGGGGGGGGGATGATGAAATGGTAGAGGGAGGGGAGATAGAAAGGGGAAAAAAAGGAGAAGAACGATGGAAGGGAGTAGGAAAAGATTGTGAAAGGAGGAAATGAAAAATGGTAAAGGGATGTTAGATAAATATGAAGAGTCCATACACGTTGAAAACACGAGGCGAACCTCCCAAACGCACACTCACAGCTCCTTGGAAAGAGAGCAAGCTTAGCTTACCTATTAAACACACACATACACACACACATGGCGTGTCAGCAAGGCGGACACTTACCCCTCGATGAATGAAGATTCAGAGTAATGAATCTGAATGAAATTCAGAGTAATGAATAAAAAATATGAATAACGAAACATTAACATTAATAACAAATTAACTATAACTGAAGAGGATTCAAAATACGACTAAAGAATGATACAAAAATGCAAAAAAATTATGAATTCATCGAACCAAACAAGAACACAAGTGATAACAACAAAACATGAACACCAACAACAACAACTAAATAGATCAACAAGAACTCATCAACAACCCATCAGGCCCTGCCCTCAAGAGAGGCACAACCAGCTCGGCTCATGCACGCATAAATGACGATATTTTGCCCACCCAAAAACTTGGTTTTTACGCGTCTCCAGCATAATCTACTGGTGTGTGCGTGTGTGTGTGTGTGTGTGTGTGTGTGTGTGTGTGTGTGTGTGTGTGTGTGTGTGTGTGTGTGTGTGCGTGTGTGTGTGTGTGTGTGTGTGTGTGTGTGTGTGTGTGTGTGTGTGTGTGTGTGTGTGGGTGGGTGTACGTACATGTTCGTATACGTATCTCCGTACTAGAAACTGCCTTTTAGATATCTCTTGATCCTCGCTGTTCTATCTGTCATCTGAGGCCACAGTCACTCCTTAACGACCCCATTACCTTGCAAGATATCGCCTCACACACTAAATGGAGTTCCCCCTCTTGCTATCTCCCCTTCTAATTCCTTTCCCCCCCCTCCCCTCACTCCTCGTGCGCTACAGAAACACTTCCTTCCATCTCTGTAGCACATCTGCGTCTCTAATTTCGATCTCTGGCATATAGTTCTGTTGCTCCTTTGTTCGTGTAGTTAGTCCGTAAGGGCATGATGTTACCCCTATCTTCTCTAGTTCTGTGTCCAGAGGACCTAAAGTGAGACGTGGGTCTATGTAACCCTCCATATAGTCTATGTAACCCAATATATATATAGTCTATGTAACCCTTCATATAGTCTAGGGCAGCTGTATAAATGTCCAAGTACCTTAGTATCACACAGCTGGCTCTTGACACACACTGTGTAACCCTCCTATATAATTTATGGCATTTCCATTAACACACACGTACTTAGGTATGTTAAAAATGTATGGAGTCGGCTTACTGGAGTCCCGCGACATCCAATACACCCCGTCACCTGTCCCACGTTGATCTATTCCCGTCTATCCCACACAATTCATCTCTGTCTCTCAGCTTCATGATGTTGTCTCATTCCAACCACGCTCTCTCGTTCCTTTACGTGTTACATTGATATACTTTTAGGCATGCTAGTACGTGCCAAAGGCCTCTAATGCCTTCTAGGGTATGGCTGCACGCTGCCTTGAGTATGGCTGAGAGTCGGGGCCCAAGAGCTGAAGCTAAATCCCCCTACCCACCTTCTAACACATATACACACACACACATTTGACCTGACCTCAGACCCCGACTGGAGTTACTGTGAGCAGGGAGGGGGAACTCCTTCCACTGCCCCATCTCCCCCCCATATTCCCTCACCAGCTGTTCCTGCTCCCCTCCCTCGTCACTCCCAGGCACTCCTATCATCTCTCCCAGGGGACTCCTTGCCACTCCCAGGTACACGGAGCGTCCCAGGCGAGGTCTTGTAAAGAGAACAAGTCCATCCAAACTCGCACTGCGGAAAGGCAGACAAGCACTAACCACACATACACACAGATCCCAGCTCACTCAATAGTTGCAAGGACACGCACGCACACGCACGCACACACACACACACACACACACACACACACACACACACACACACACACACACACATACACACACATCGCAGCTGTGTATGGAAAGAATTAATAGGATAAAGACAGGCTATTTAACAAAAGGAGCACACGCACAAGGGGACACAGGTGGAAACTGAGTGCCCAAATGAGCCACAGAGATATTAGAAAGAACTTTTTCAGTGTCAGAGTGGTTGACAAATGGAATGCATTAGGAAGTGATGTGGTGGAGGCTGACTCCATACACAGTTTCAAGTGTAGATATGATAGAGCCCGATAGGCTCAGGAATCTGTACACCTGTTGATTGACGGTTGAGAGGCGGGATCAAAGAGCCAGAGCTCAACCCCCGCAAACACAACTAGGTGAGTACACACACACACTCGTAACTTTTAAACTTAGAAAATTTATTTTAAAGTTTCATAGAAATTTTTTTTCTTTACAACTGAGAACTATGCCTCACAGAAACTTGTCACATTACCAAGTTTTTCTTCCTATTATGCCTGAGGCGTTGAGTACAAGCGAGCATGTTTTAACACAAGCGAATTAGTTTTAATTTGGTGTTAAAAGTGTTACATGGATGTTAAACAAATAATCAGGTTAATTAATTAATAATTAAATTAGGCTACGGAGTGGCGGAGGGTGACTCCATACATGTCATTAAATGCAAATATGACACTTGACGGAAGGTTGAGAGGCGCGACCCGAGAGCTGAAGCTCGGCCCCCGCGATCACAACTAGGCGAGTATCATAAATACAGACAGATACATAATACAGGATCGCGCGCACACACACGAAGGACACACAAACAAACAAAAACACAAACATTGAACAAAACAGAGGTAATATGCACAATTTATAATACAATCACAGGTACACAAACAATAGCACTAGCCCCAATCACAAACAATAACACGAGGAGCCCCAATCACAAACGATAGCACTCGGCGCCCCAATCACAAACAATAGCAATAGGAGCCCCAATCACAAACAATAGCACTAGGTGCCCCAATCACAAACAATAACACGAGGAGCCCCAATCACAAACAATAGTAATAGGAACCCCAATCACAACAGTGACTCGCTCGCTCTAATCCTCACGCAATCACTCCTCTACACACATGCATTGTGTTTCACCGATGCACACAACACACACACACACACAACCATGTGTGTGTGTGTGTGTGTGTGACCCTTTTTTTACACACACGCACATATTCATGTAACGGCTCACTGATACACACACACACACGCAATCTTAACAACATTCCATCATAAACATTGGCCAGATATTCATTAATCCAGTCATCAACTCTATGAAACCCGTCCTCAGACCAGGGTCGTTAAAGCGGCGGCCGTCCCCTAAGAAGCATTCATCAATTTTAACATACTGTGTATCACAAATAGGTTTGTTCTCGAACATAAATTAGTATAATTATATATTAAAGTTTAATGTATAGTTAGGCGTAGGTTAGGTTAGGTGTTTAGGTTCTGTTGGCGATTATTTGTATTTGTAGTACGTGGGTGAAGCATTTACAGCGTTGTGGTTCGAACAAAATTCGTCAGTGAAGCACTTGTTCCGGAAGTGTTCGGACGTTATCAGTTGTGAGTCGTGTGTAAACTGTTTTCCGTTCATAAGCAGGAGGGTTGGCGGGTGCATGGAAAGGAATTTGGGCTTTGTTTATGAGGACGGGCTGTTTTATGAGGACGGGCTGTTTTATGAGGACGGGCTGTTTTATGAGGACGGGCTGTTTTATGAGGACGGGCTGTTTTATGAGGACGGGCTGTTTTCACGCAATTCACAACTAATGACATTCGAACATTTCTCGAACAGTGTTTTACCCATGTCATCTGTTCGAATCCCTTCTCTGTAAATGCTTCACACACACACACACTACAAACACAAATAACTGCCAATAAACATCCTAAACATCTAACCTAATTTAAGACAACTATGCACCAAATTCTAACATGTTAATTTATACTTGATAAAACGTCGATTTTGAATACATTGTTACAATGAACTAGTTCACCTTTGGACGAGCTTGAGCGAGCCAAGCCTGAGGAGAGGATGCTGCAAACAACCAAGGTAAACACGCTTATAAACAACCTAACCTAACCTAACATAACCTGACCTAACCTAACCTAACCTAACCTAACCTAACCTAACCTAATCTAACCTGACCTAACCTAACCTTGGCCAAACTACACACAATTTAATACACACTAACGTCAATTTATATTGAGGAATATAATGATTACATAGCGTGTTAAAGTTAATAAAAACGTCTTTTTGGGAGGATGGGGGAGGGGGGGGGGGCTGTCAGACGCAGGTTGGACGAGTTTATTTCAAACACAACTCACAAGCACTCACATTTACACAACTTTTCACAACTCACAAGTACTCATTCCAAATCACACTTTCTCAATGACTCAAACACAATGAAATTAGATCAATACTATTATTAAAAAAGTAAGGTACTGAACAACTTCGACTGGTGAATTGCCTTCGGCTTTATCAAATTCGCAATGTGTGTGTGTGTGTGTGTGTGTGTGTGTGTGTGTGTGTGTGTGTGTGTGTGTGTGTGTGTGTGTGTGTGTGTGTGTGTGTGTGTGTGTGTGTGTCTTGGTATCTTAATAAATTCTCCAATCACGTTCTTCAGGATTCAGATTCTGTTTGACACTTCCTCTTTTCTCTTCAACACAATCATACGCTCACACTCATCACTTCAACACAATCATACGCTCACACTCATCATTTCAACACAATCATACGCTCACACTCATCACTTCAACACAATCATACACTCACACTCATCCCTTCAACACAATCATACACTCACACTCATCACTTCAACACAATCATACGCTCACACTCATCACTTCAACACAATCATACGCTCACACTCATCACTTCAACACAATCATACGCTCACACTCATCACTTCAACACAATCATACACTCACACTCATCCCTTCAACACAGTGTATCACTGTTCGTCCATTTAAAACATTATCACGCCATATAAACTGTCCCTACCAACCTTCACCACGCACCAATAGTTACATTGCTCAAGGACAATCTCCAGCACACTACATCCCAAAAAATATCAATTGAACAAATACGAAACCAGTCTATCTACACATCAAGTTTTACCTCATTGTATAACACTACTGCATTTCTTTGTTCACCATATTCCATGAGTTTACCCTGTTAGTTATACTGTATTGTTCTGTATTTACGTAAGTTATGTATTTACATTCTATAAATTAACATTATGTTAACTACTTGTATTCTAATTAACTTTTATAGTATTTGTTTTTCTCCTCTCCTTCTAAAACTCACAATATAACCAGACAAATAATGTAGCGTTGTTACAGCTCTGTAACGCCGTTGTTACAGCTCTGTAACGCCGTTGTTACAGCTCTGTAACGCCGTTGTTACAGCTCTGTAACGCCGTTGTTACAGCTCTGTAACGCCGTTGTTACAGGGATGTAACGCCGTTGTTACAGGGATGTAACGCCGTTGTTACAGCTCTGTAACGCCGTTGTCACAGGGATGTAACGCCGTTGTCACAGCTTTGTAACACCGTTGTTACGAAGTTCTGATTCGTTATCGTGCGTGCCTCGTCTATAGTTAATGTCCCAAATGTCTCATTCTTAAACCAAACAAATGCGCTGATGTAGTGGACAGACAGGCCCTCTCACACGCACTCACACACGCACTCACACGCACTCTCACATACTCTTCCTGCTGGCGTTG
>NC_091172.1:26565204-26680204 GCF_040958095.1 Procambarus clarkii
TTTTCACTCAAAACCCAGCCCGTTCTCACGATTTGGCACTCCGTCAAAAATGTGATGGTTTGGCGTTACTAGAAGCGTTCGAAACAGTACACAACCCACCATCGATAATCCTAGAGAAAATAAACTCGTCACTATTTCAGTGTTCATGATTTTAAATAAAGCACTGGCATTTTGACGTTCTGATTAACTGCGTTAAAATTTAGGTGATTTATTAAGTATGAGGATAGATTGCCACCTAAAGGCACCTTTGCTACGGGGAATGATAAGGGTCATAATAACCGCTGGAGACCTGGTTCCTGGTTCAAGGTTCCTGGTACAAGGAACCAGAATTATATAAATTGCAAACATATAATTCAGTAATATAATTTTTGGAGAATATGAGGCGGTTCCTGCGGCTATACGGCTTTTCCCTGACTCCCAAAAGGCTAGTTGGTGCATTGCTCGGCGTTTTAATAGTTTGTCAAAAGCAGTTAGACGATCAATAGATGCCGCGTGAAAGTTTTCTACCATTTTTTGATCACGTGTTCAACATAGCAAATTTGAGCACTTCTCCAGGGAAGAAAGGTATACAGGTTAGGATTAAGTTTGGAATTTGAACCTTCAATCTGCGGAGTATAGTATTGTCAGGACCTTTACACATACGGAACGGTAGGAAAATGAGATGCATACACACAGGAGTGTGTATATGTGTGTATACTCACCTAGTTGTGCTTGCAGGGTTTGAGCTTTGCTCTTTCGGCCCGCCTCTCAATTGTCAATCAACAGAATTTTTTCCCCTCACACACCCACACACACACACACACATACACACACACACACACACAAACACACACACACACAGGGGCCTGGTAGTCTGGTGGATAGCGCACAGTACTCGTAATTCTGTGGCGCGGGTTCGATTCCCTCACCAGGCAGAAGCAAATGGGCAAAGTTTCTTTCACCCTGAATGCCCCTATTACCTAGCAGTAAATAGGTACCTGGGAGTTAGACAGCTGTCACGGGCTGCTTCCTGGGGTAAGTGTGTGTGTGTGGTGTGGAAAAAAAAGTAGTTAGTAAACAGTTGATTGACAGTTGAGAGGCGGGCTGAAAGAGCAAAGCTCAACCCCTGCAAACACAACTAGGTGAATACACACAAACATACGCACACACACACACACAAACAGGAAGCAGCCCGTAACAGCTGTCTAACTCCCAGGAACTCTGGCCATTTGTTTCCGCCTCCACCGGGATTCGAACCCGGACCCTAGGATTATGAGTCCAGAGCGCTGTCCACTCAGCTACAGGCCCCTATGTGTGTGTGCTTTATTAGATATTTATAGGTTACAAGATGTACATTAATAATACAAGTAGTGCTTAAAGGATCTCTTGAAGCTCCTCCGCTTCTGGACAGGAACCGAGGACGCAGCAAGCATTTCCCCTCTGGATCGCCACACTGAGGCGCTGAAACAAAAAACTGGAAGCCCTTGGGTCTCTGGTGACGTCAATGAACTTGGAACCCAATTCCTTGAGAAATCCCAAGGCACTCTTGCCTCAGGGGCCATGCGTCTCAGACGCTATGGGAACAAAGAGGTATTGACCTTCCAGTCGCCTGTACTTGAGTGATTTTGCTGTTTCCCTGTGGTTGGCCGCCCCACCTGCTTGATCAGCACCGAAGTGTACATAGGTGTCAGCCAGGCTGGATACACATGTGTAGTCCCACACCAGCTGTCTGTTCCTCTTCCAGGAGTATATAGTGATGTCACCAGACCGAAGTGCGGGGTCATCCGGGTTTTGGCTTATCTAGGATACGAGGTTCTCTCTCTGCTGGGCACTGAGCTGAGACGAGGCTCCTCTTGATGATGTCCCTGACCTCGTTGTGTCTTGCATACCAGTCCTTGGATCTTCCGCAGTGCAACCCCATATATATATATATATATATATATATATATATATATATATATATATATATATATATATATATATATATCGCTGTTCAAACGACATGTCGACAAGGGGATTCGAACACCGGAAACTAGCACAGTCTGCATGTGACAGGGACTTCGTTCTCTCTCTCTCTCTCTCTCTCTCTCTCTCTCTCTCTCTCTCTCTCTCTCTCTCTCTCTCTCTCTCTCTCCCTCTCTCTCCCTCTCTCTCATCTCCTATATAAACATCATTTCTACCAGTCCATCGACGACAGCAAACTAACTTGAACGATCAATCTTTCATCTCTGTCAATTTACCTTCTTCCTTGTGCTTCTGCCCTGACTTTTTGAACCTTAGTTGAGTCTTTTGTGCGAGGCTTGTCATTCTCTCGTTGAATCTTCGCTACTCCCTCGCTACTCCCTCGCTACTTCCTCGCTATCTCCTCGCTACTCCCTCGCTACTCCCTCGCTACTCCCTTGCTACTCCCTCGCTACTCCCTCGCTACCTCCTCGCTACTCCCTCGCTACTTCCTCGCTACTCCCTCGCTACTCCCTTGCTACTCCCTCGCTACTCATTCGCTGCTCCCTCGCTACCTCCTCGCTACTCCCTCGCTACTTCTTGGCAGCTACTGTGTGTGCACCTATTTGTAGTCAGCAGTTTGTGTCTGTAGGGTCGAACTTCAGTACTTGGTCCCTGCCTTTGCAGCTGTCACTTAAAGGCAAGTCATGCCTGCTGAGCTGAATGTCTCGAGCCTCATCTAAAAACACTGTGTACAATTTTGCTGATGTTTTTAAGTGAAAAAAAAAAAATTAAATTTTTGTGCAAAATTCAACTCCTTTTGACCACGTTGTCTTCCGCTAAATATACTTCCTCAAGGGCTTATATATAAGGCTTCACCGTCTCATGTTCAGCTACTGGCTTAGTATTTCCTGTCACGGTACTTACAATACTTTCCTCTATCAATGTCTACTATATTGATAGATGAGTACTCTCTCTCTTATATACTTTCTTCTATCTTTCTACTTTCATCTATCAATGGCTCGACTGCTTCTTTTGGTGGTCATGATAGACACTGTCTATTGTTCCGTTATGTTCATTCCCCCGAGTATTTTATATGTATTTATCCTCTCTCTCTCTCTCTCTCTCTCTCTCTCTCTCTCTCTCTCTCTCTCTCTCTCTCTCTCTCTCTCTCTCTCTTTCTTTGGCTTTATGGCCACTCTCCCGTCCTTCTAGGTCAGCCTCGTTGCAAACTTCTGCACTTTGCAACGTTTACAATTTGTTCTTATGGTTAATCCACCCCTGGGAGTGCCCACTGAAGAACATGGGTGGTGTACAGAGTGTGTGTGTACTCATCTAGTTGTGCTTGCGGGGGGTGAGTTCTGCTCTTTCGGCCCGCCTCTCAACTGTCAGGCAACTGTTACTAACTACTATTTTTTTCACACACACACACACATACACACACACATACACACACACACACACACACACACACACACACACACACACACACACACACACACACATACACACACACACACACACACATGGATCCAAGAGTCAATGCTCGATCCTGCAAGCACAAATAGGTGAGTACACACACACACACACACACTCACACACACACACACACACAGGGGAAGCAGCCCGTAACAGCTGACTAACTTCCAGGTACGTATTTACTGCTAGGTAACAGGGGCATTCAGGGTGAAAGAAACTCTGCCCATTTGTCTCTGCCTAGTCCGGGAATCGAACCCGGGCCACAGGATTACGAGTCCCGCGCGCTGTCCACTCAGCTACCTCACCCCGGTGTGGTAGTGTACACTGTATGTACACACACACACACCTGTCGAACACGTACACACACACCTGTCCAACCCATGCATGTCCACCCTCCCCCACACACACACACATATCTGCCCAACCCACACACCTGCTTAAACCCTACACACACACACACACACACACATACTTCTGTCATCGACGTGGTACAGACATCTGTCCATCACGAATGCCAAAACGTTTCCGTCCAACCCCTGTCACCCCGTACAACTGTCCAAGCCAAAGAAGTTGACGACGGCTCTCGATTCTAACACTTCCAGACACCTACAACACGTCCGTTGAGCTCCACGGTTGTAGCTGTTGTGGACTCCGCTGTGATTGTAAACAGATATTTTAACAGCCCCATTCCAGTCCAGCTGTGTCGTCCAGCAAGAACCATCACAGTTAACGCAACAACCCAAAACAGAACAACTTTTGGATTTTTACCTCTGTGGACTAACGGTGAGTTGGACGCTCAAACCTTCCTGCGAACCTCTACACAGTTGAGAGGCGGGCCTAAAGAGCAGAGCTCAACCCCCGCAAAACACAACTAGGTGAACACAACTAGGTGAATACCAAGTTTGGGCGAGATTGTCTTAAAAACGTTTGAGTTATTGAATTGAACCAAAAAGGAGAGATTAATTTTGAATGAATCATTACCCGTTTCTGCAAATGCAAAGAGAAAGGATTAAGAGGGGGCCAGGATATGTATAGAGAAAGGGCTAAGGGAGCTAGATGATGCGAGGAAACAGAATTGACGACACCAGTAAATGAGCAGATAAAGGATTTAACGGTACAAATGTAATCCTCAACAACTTGTTCAAAACACAATTTGTATTATCTCCGTAATAAGGAGGCAAACGTTATTAATATTTTAGCTAATATAAGTTTTGATTGATAACTTCAAGTTACTGTCACTGATAATTCACTGAAGTACAAGTAGATAAGAACCCGGGTAAGTAGAAATGACCTCAGAGGACCTTAGAGTTCATTACACACAGAGATCACACTAACGTGATGCATCAAATGAACAAATCCACAAGGGCCGTGACGAGGATTCGAACCTGCGTCCGGGAGCATCCCATACACTGCCTTTCTTCTGTGTGTCTCCTTTAGAACTTCGGATTCAACTCTTTTAACCCTATCGAAGCTCAGTCGATTAAGGCAGTGTCTGGGATGATCCTGGACGCAGGTTCGAATCCTCGTCACGGCCCTTGTGGATTTGCTCATTTACCTTAGAGTTCCCCCTGAACCAAAGCTGGGCTCGGCCAGTAGAACAACTCTCGAAATACTCTCCAGGTATGTTCGAGGTATATATATCACGACCGACAAAAGCCTCAGCCACTCTGGAGCACACAAGTGCCATTTCTCCACTCAGACTTGACCCCATTATCAACCCGCTTTCTATCCTTCAATCTGACTGTGATCCGATTGAGAGTTTTCCATCTCACGGCCGCGAGTCTCAGCTTTCCTGATCAGCCCGTCGCGGGGCACTGTGCCAGTGACCTTATTAATTAAGGTCAAGATAAACAGCAATGGATTCTAACTGTCTTTCGGTGTCGATTGCCTCGAACCACCACCTGTAGGAGAGCACACTTTCCTGGGACACAGGGAACTATCAGGGGAAGGGAGGGGAAAGCACTAAGGCATTATGACTATATAGCACTTGGAAGGGGTCAGGATAAGGATTTGGGATGGGACGGGGGGAGGGAAAGAATGGTGTCCACAACCACTTACGGACGGTCGGGGATTGAACGCCGACCTGCATGAAGCGAGACCGTCGCTCTACCGTTTTCTGGGACAGAAATTAGTGACATTGATAACACGTTATTGACAAATCACAGCTGACAGTGCCCGCAAGTTATTAAAATGCAGTCAGCAGTGCCACCAGGTTATTGACACATCACATTAAGGCATTAACAGTGCCCATCTGGCCAATATTTAACATTCAGTGACTGCTAGTGAACTCTAGCACTGCCAGTCACACCGTCTTGACTACAGTAGGCAGTGAAGCGCCGGTTATTAAAAATTAATTCCCGGGTCGAGCCAACGTTCCATTAACCAGGAATCCATATGGATCAAATAATATCCAGGCGTTTCGTATATCCACCTATATATATATATATATATACCGTTAGCTTTGACTGGATTAGCATAGGATGGGTTGAAATTAGGTTAGCTTGGAGAGGGGTTTAGGATGGGCTTGGGTTGCGTTACGTTAGGTTAATTGATGAATTGATGGCTCTTCAATAGCCAACGTTGTTGTTGTTTTTGGCAAAGAAAACGGAACAATCAGTGGCCCCTGACATGTTTACATCGTGTTCTTATATATACATTGCGTTCTAATTTTTTGGTCGGTTTCGAACACACTGTTAAAATTCCGGGGGAAAGCACCGCAAAAGTAACGTTGTTGTCGTTGTTGTTTCAGATTTAGCTACTCAGAACGAAGTAGCACGGGCTATGGTGATCCCGTAAGCAAAAGTAACGCTTTCTCTGGCTAATGAGCCAGAGAAAGGTCAGGTGAGTTGCCACAGTTCTTACGCTTCTGACTCAACCTGTCCTATCACCTCATAGGTCGCGTTTTTAACGGAGTCAACCGTAGCGTCACAAATGCAATTTACTAGTAAAAAAAATGAATACACCGTAAAACTGACGTTTTACATGTCTCGGCCGCAACAGGTTGGGTGAGTACATTAGGTTCGAACCTTTTTGGTTAGGCCTTTGAATGGCCAAACGAGAGGAGTTTGGCTAGACCAAGCCATTTTATGTTTGGCGCTCCTAAAGTTCTAAAGAAAACGGGCAGGATTGATTACATTTCTCCAAATGGCCATTTTGGAAAAGTGCTTTTTATAGGCCATTTACTTCTGGTGGCCTAGAGGATGCTTTACTTAATGGTTCTGCTGTGGTGTTTGTGCTGTATTGTTGTGTGTGTGTGTGTGTGTTATCCTGTTGTGTTGTATTCTGCTGAGCTTGTATTCACCTAGTTGTATTCACCTAGGTGTGTTTGCGGGGGTTGAGCTCTGCTCTTTCGGCCAGCCTCTCAACTGTCAACTGTCAATCAACAGTTTACTAATTACTTTTTTCCCACACCACACACACACACAGCCAGGAAGCAGCCCGTGACAGCTGACTAACTCCCAGGTACCTATTTACTGCTAGGTAACAGGGGGCATTCAGAGTGAAAGAAACTTTGCCCATTTGTTTCTGCCTGGTGCGGGAATCGAACCCGAGCCACAGAATTACGAGCCCTGTGCGCTATCCACCAGGCTATCAGGTTTTATTAGCTGATGTTGACAAACTGCCGGCTTCCTGTCCCATACAGATAGGCCCTAGAGAGAGATAGTGGCCCTCAAGGTAAATTTATATATCTCAATATGTTCTTGAACCATGCATGTATACTTCTTCTTTATATAATATATATATATATATATATATATATATATATATATATATATATATATATATATATATATATATATATATATATATATATATATATATATATATATATAAGCTTCTTATCTGTCCTCCTTCCAGCATATTTTATACATTTTTACATTTTATATTCTGAAATATATTTACAAAAACATCCCAATCATTTAGGTAAATTAAAAATAAAAGGATTAGATCAGAATTTAGTTTTTTTGTTTTGTATAAATGTTGAAGCTCAGGCAACGTAAAAAGAGTTGAATCTTGCTTTATGCATTAACAGATGATTATAGACGACTGACTTCAGTGTCTTCCCGCGATCCCAAAGCAAACATATCACAGTAAAAAGTAGAGTTTCACATGTATGCTTGAGAGAGAGAGAGAGAGAGATACAGAGAAAAGGGGGAACAGAAAACGAGAGAGAGAGAGAAAACAGGAAAGTAAAACAAGAGGGATAACTTTTACAAGAGAGGAAATAATAAAACCCTTCAACACCACTCTTGTGAGACGTGTCCACACCCGGCCTTGCTTCAGCTCCACACTGTCAAGAGTCTTAATACTGAATCGTTTATTGACCAGACCCACACGTGTTGGAGGGAGGGGGAGAGGGGTAGAGGATCTGAAGGTGGGGGGAGGAGGGGCAAGAAGTCTAAGGAGGGGAGGATTGTCTTAGAAGTGGCATTCTAAGTCAAATTCTAAGCAAGTCTGATCGTAAATCTAATTGAAGATACATATCTCGAGAGTCGACATGTGTGTGACATATCCATCCTGGAACTTGGGAGTGATTGACAGATCTGGGGGTGTGACTGACAGATCTGGGGATGTGACTGACAGATCTGGGGTGTGACTGACAGATCTGGGGATGTGACTGACAGATCTGCGAGTCTGACTGACAGATCTGCGAGTCTGACTGACAGATCTGGGGGTCTGACTGACAGATCTGGGGGTCTGACTGACAGATCTGCGAGTCTGACTGACAGATCTGAGGGTCTGACTGACAGATCTGGGGGTCTGACTGACAGATCTGGGGGTCTGACTGACAGATCTGGGGGTCTGACTGACAGATCTGGGGGTGTGACTGACAGATCTGGGGGTGTGACTGACAGATCTGGGGGTGTGACTGACAGATCTGGGGGTGTGACTGACAGATCTGGGGGTCTGACGGACAGATCTGGGGGTGTGACTGACAGATCTGGGGGTGTGACTGACAGATCTGGGGGTCTGACTGACAGATCTGGGGGTCTGACTGACAGATCTAGGGGTTCTGACTGACAGATCTAGGGGATTGACTGACAGATCTGGGGGTGTGACTGACAGATCTGGGGGTCTGATTGACAGATCTAGGGGTCTGACTGACAGATATGGGGGTGGGTGGTTGACAGGACCGCATGTCACAGACAGGAACGGATATGTAACAAGAACACTTAGATCATTAAGAATGTGAACTCTGGCATGGTCTAGCTGCTAGAGCGACGGTCATTTGACCCGAGATCGAACCCCGTCGCAATGATCCAAGTGAATGAAATGTTATTACCAACGATACTGAAGATATGTACTTACCTAGTTGTGCTTGTGGGAGGGGGTTGAGCTCTGACTCTTTGGTCCCCGCCTCTCAACTGTGTATACGTGTGTGTGTGTGTGTGTGTGTGTGTGTGTGTGTGTGTGTAAAGGAGGAAGAGGAGCCGCCAAGGAAGAGGAGTGTTCGCCTGCTATATTTAACACCACGATCATGGTGTTTACTTGTCTCAGGCGCGGATATGATGGTCCCATTCTCTTCCCTGGCTTGTGTAAGTGTGTGTGTGTGAGTGTGAGTGTGTGTGTGAGTGTGAGTGTGAGTGTGTGTGTGTGTGTGTGTGTGTGTGTGTGTGTGTGTGTGTGTGTGTGAGAGAGTGTGTGTGTGACTCATCCACCACCCACCCACCTCCCGTCTTCGTCTAATTGTTAAAGACAGTTTCGAACCATCATTACTTTTTTGTTGTATTACTGTGCACTATTTAAATAAGCAGCACTATATTATTTTTATTAATGCTGTTAAATCTGTCCATTTTGCCAGGTATGTAGAATGATGTTTTGCAAATTCTGTCAATCTACTCTGTCAATGCCCCCTCCCTGAGTATTTTATATGTTACTATCATATCTCCCCTCTTCTTTTTTTTATAGTGTCGTCAGGTTCAGTTCCTTCAGGCGCTTTTCATATCCCATCCCTCGTAACTCTGGGACGAACCTCGTCGCAATTTTTGTTATCCTTTTCCAGTTTCTTTATGTGTTTCTTCAGGTGGGGACTCCATGATGGCGCGGCATACTTTAAGACTGGTCTCATGTAGGCAGTGTAAAGCGCCCTAAGTGCCGGCGCGCGCGCGTGTGTGTGTGTATTCACCTAGTTGTGCTTGCGGGGGTTGAGCTTTGGCTGTTTGGTCCCGCCTCTCAACTGTCAATCAACTGGTGTACAGGTTCCTGAGCCTACTGGGCTCTATTATATCTACACTTGAAACTGTGTACGGAGACTCCACCACATCACTTCCTAGTGCATTCCATCCGGGAATGTATGTGTGTGTGTGTGTGTGTGTGTGTGTGTGTGTGTGTGTGTGTGTGTGTGTGTGTGTGTGTGTGTGTGTGTGTGTGTGTTTGTATGCGCGTGCTTGCGCGCGTGCGTGCGAGCTCTTAATTGGATTTTCAGATTCGATCTTTCTGTTCATGAAAAATTGTCTGAAAATAAATCCATAAATAACCAACTGAAGTAAAACAACAACCCAAAAAACTTTAATAACAATCAAGAATTTCACTATCGACAAAATATCTCTTCACATCTGGGAGAAAAACGAAAACCTCATTTACTCCTAAATGAAACGAAATAATTGAAATTGAAAGTTCCAACATAAAATGGTCTCTTTGTTTATATCTGGCATTAACAAAGTGTCATAATTAATACATATAATCATAGCTTATTATCACAATTAAGCATTTTTTTGTCAGGAAAAACAGATTTTAAGAAAATCGTTAATTAAAATAACAGTATATATATATAATTATTATTTAGGTTACATAACTTAAAAAGGTTATATAATTGAAAACAAAAGATGTATATATATTGACTTCTATTTTTTATCTCTATGTCGTCACTTACAGGCGGATAGAAACCGGTTTGGCATTGGTTTCCACACCCAGACGGCCATTTTCCCGACGCATTTGGAGAAGCAGGGAATTCAAAGTCAAACCCCCCGATACCATTTTACATAGAATTTCAATATCAGCATTTCTAGCCTCGACACCTCGACTCCCCGAGACGGTGTTATTTGGAATATTATTTTCTCACGCTGACTCGAATTCTCTCGACGTCTGCCATTTGGTTACTTTTGCTTACAATTTAAGAGGTGATAAGGAGAGGTAATTGGTTATGGAGATTAATACATGACAGGAAAAGAGGATTACGTTGGGGGCTGTTTTTTTTTATTCTTGACCTGACCTGTAAAGTATATACTTATATGTACACACACACACACACACACACACACACACACACACACATACACACGCCTTCCCCAGGGCATAAACACGCACATAAATACACACAAACACGTCAATAAACGAGAGAAGATGAGCAATAATATACAGAAATATTCCCTCGTTCCCATTTTCTTCATACCACAAATATTCCCTCGTTCCCATTTTCTTCATACCACAAATATTCCCTCGTTCCCATTTTCTTCATACCACAAATATTCCCTCGTTCCCCTTTTCTTCATACCACAAATAATTATCATTCCCATTTTCTTCGTTTTATGCATATTTAGGATTCTCATTTTCTTCGGTCTATCCACGTTTGTCATTCCGTTTACTTCGTCCATGTTCATCCTTCCCGCTTTCTTACAATATTTGTCTTGTAAATGTAAACAGCTGAGAATTATGTGAGAATAATATGTGACACAAAAGGGGCAAAAAGAAGACAGAAAAAGTGATGAAAGGGAGACACGAAATACGAGAAAGAGATGCGAGAAAAAGAAGTAGGCAATTAAACATATTTTAACCGGATATATTAAATTATGTCGCTCAACTTATCCAGAAAAATCAATCCCAAATTTGCATCTCTGATCCGAATTTCACTATTATGAATTGAACTCATTATTCCATAATGCTGATCACATTTGATTTAATCACCCCTGACAGATTTGCTGAGCCAAAACAGATTATTTTAATATAATCGGATTATTATCCGGATTATTTCAGCATGATACAGAGTAGAGGTGGTTCTTGTCACTTGGGAAATCTTGGCCAATAAAGAGATCTCATTGGTAAACACTGACCTGGGATGATCTCGGACGTAAGTTCGAATCCTCTTCACGGCCCTTGTGGATTTGTTCAACTGACCCTCTTAGATTGTGTTGAAGAGTCTTGAGAAAATGATCTTGTTTCTCTCTCTCTCTCTCTCTCTCTCTCTCTCTCTCTCTCTCTCTCTCTCTCTCTCTCTCTCACTAACTGCTTAGAATTAACAATGTGAATTAGTTACGAGTGGGGAGGTGGGGTGAGACACACATATGGGCAAACATACATGTGCTCATGCATACAAATATACGTTTATTTATATGTATATGTATGTATATATGTTTTACATGAGTAACAACGACATCTTGATTGTATAATTACAATTAAGATGAGCCATTAGCGCAGAGCCACAAGTGTGCACGCACGCACGCGCGCACATACACGCACAATAGGGACATGTGGCTGAGTGACCAGCGCTCAGGATTCGTAATCCTAAGTGTCCGGGTTAAAGCCCCGGCGATGGCCAAAACAAATGTGTTTCTTTCACCCTGATGCGTTTGTTCACTTAGCGGTAAATAGGTACCTGGGAGTTATACAGCTGCTACTGGCTACTTCCTGTGTACTCACCTAGTTGTACTCACCTAGTTGTGCTTGCAGGGGTTGAGCTCTGGCTCTTTGGTCCCGCCTCTCAACCGTCAATCAACTGGTGTACAGGTTCCTGAGCGTATTGGGCTCTATCATATCTACACTTGAAACTGTGTATGGAGTCAGCCTCCACCACATCACTTCCTAATGCATTCCATTTGTCAACCACTCTGACACTAAAAAAGTTCTTTCTAATATCTCTGTGGCTCATTTGGGCACTCAGTTTCCACCTGTGTCCCCTTGTGCGTGTGCCCCTTGTGTTAAATAGTCTGTCTTTATCTTTATCTTTATTGTGTGTGTGTGTGTGTGTGTGTGTGTTTGTGTGTGTGTGTGTGTGTGTGTGTGTGTGTGTGTGTGTGTGTGTGTGTGTGTGTGTGTGTGTGTGTGTGAAAAAATATATGTTGATTGACAATTGAGAGGCGGGCCGAAAGAGCAGAGCTCATCCCCCGCAAGGACAACTAGGTGAATACACGCGCACACACACGCGCGTACACACACACACACACACACACACACACACACACACGGGCACTGAATCCTAGTGCCATTAATATTCCTCCCCCCCCCACACCCTTCCCACCACAATGTAATACATGAGACAGAAGAACCGTTCTCTCCCGGGGCTCACAGAGGCGACAACTGCACTTGAAGTCGTTGGATTAACGCCCATTAAACACTGGGACGAAGCCGGTCACAGCTGATCACTTTATAAACATGTATTTAACTCCCACTCACTCCACCTTATGGCTAACATCGATATAAAAGTCAATTAACTAATTAAAAAAAGAGGAAAAAAAACAGCGTTACCGATATATATTTTAGATATATTATATATATCTAGTTAAAGATCTAGTTAAATATATAATAAATAAAAATAAAAATGTTAAATGCGTTTTCTTAGTAATAACAAAGCATTATGTTTAATGTGTGAGTGAAAAAGTCTGATTGAAAGCAAAATAAGTAATTAAACAACTAGTTACAACAATGACAAATCATAGTGGAGCCTCGATTCGGCGAACAAGTAAAAGCTTATTGACTTTTTCTTCTTGTTTTTAAATTTTGTTCTTGTGTGATTTTTTCCTTGTTGTTTTGTTTGACGAAAGTCATTAAATTTTGTTATGTGTTTTTTAATTTGTTTTGCCTGGCGAATGGTAAGTCTATTAATAGACTTCAATCACATTTGCACTAATTTTCGTAAATGGGTGCAACATCTTAAGAAATTAGTAAGGGGGGCCTTGGGAAAGCCAATTAACATATTTAAAACAAAATTCAATTCAAAACATATTCAAAATTCAAAATTCAATCAATTCATTTAAATTTTGAGATTCCCCCGGTTTTCATTCACTCATCTGGGTTCTTTTTTTCCTTTGAAAACAGAGATTTCAACGCTGTGGCTCGGCAACTATGCTACATGTAGTTAAATCTCTTTACAGACAGCTTCTCCGAGTAATTATCCTTCATACGACAGGTTGAAATTAAAATTTCCTTCAGTGAAGTCAGCCCATAAAGCGTGGGAAATATTTCGTTATGAAGGTGGGTAACTCACTCAATCTGGCTCCAGACACGTTTTCTATGATTTGTTTTTTAGAAGGACTCAACATCATAATAGTTGGAATTATTCGGAATTAGCTAAAGAGGACATTTAAAACTAAATTCTATGGTATATTTTCATTTTGAGTTTGCAAGGATTACTCAGGCCAGCAACCTTTTGAAAATGAATTTTGAGGCCGAGGACTTGAGAAATAAGGTAGATGAGGTTATTTTGTTTTCATAAGGTAGATGAAATTATTTTGTTTTCGTAAGGTAGATGAAATTATTTTGTTTTCATAAGGTAGATGAAATTATTTTGTTTTCGTAAGGTAGATGAAATTATTTTGTTTTCCAGACGTGTGTTCATTTTGTTGTCTATATATTATAGGTTAAAATGAAAATTTGGCTACGTGGAATTAGCCCATAGAGTGTGTGAAATGGATCCTGAAGGCGTCTCCGGTTGCAACGAATCCTTCACTGCATCGAATTGAAGGTTGGTCACATATAGTGCGATGAGTCGAACGTAATTAGAACGTAAAGATAATTAGATACAAGTTAATTATCAGGCTAAAGCGTTAGTCAGCACCCAAGTAATTCAAGTGTACTTACTATTTGGTAACATAATATTTTACAAAGAGAAACACATCCAAAAAAAAATTTACCTCAAAAATAAATTAGAAAATAAAAAAACAGGTAAATTTTCAAAATAGTGACGCTGAATGACGCATTATATAAAATAAGGGAACATAAAACAAATAATTTTTTTAATCCACGAACAAAACCGCCAGACACTCTGCAACTTAATTGAATTCAGTATTACATCGCAATCCAATTACATTTCACGGCACGCGGTTGTTTGACGCTGTCTGTAGCTAAATGAGCTGGTCAGTCCTCTGATCTGGCTCTCTGTCTCACACTAATACGAATTATGCCCCCGAAATATCTCGTAGTACAATATATGCCCTGGTATCTCTCAACACAATATGCCCTGGTATCTCTCAACACAATATGCCCTGGTATCTCTCAACACAATATGCCCCCCGTACACATAACAATACACAATGGCGTATATATAACTCGTGCAGTACATCAACAAAATACGAAATACTTATCGCTGAGTTGACCAGACCACACACTAGAAAGTGAAGGGGACGACGACTTTTCGGTCCGTCCTGGACCATTCTCAAGTCGATTGTCGACTTGAAAATGGTCCAGGACGGACCGAAACGTCGTCGTCCCTTCACCTTCTAGTGTGTGGTCTGGTCAACTTACTTTAGCCACGTTATTGTGACTCATCGCCTGCTTAATCGCTGAGCAGAAGCTCGTATATGGTCTTCCAAGAAGCTGCAGGAGCCTTCAAGGAATGCTCCGTATACGTAACACATCTTCACGCTAAGTCTACGTATCACAGTGGCCATCTTGATTATTTTACCTTATGGTACTATTTTTAGTTTGTGTCATTTTCTGTGCATTCGTATTCTCTTCGTAGTAAAGATTCGTATTCATCCTCGTTTAAGGCTTCGTAAAGAGAGAAGAGGGATATGGATACAGAAAGACATGGATAGCAAAAGAGGGAGTGAAAAAGAGGGCGTGAAAGAGAGGGAGGGAAAGAGAGAACTCCGATGATACGTAACCATCAAAATATATTTTAATTGTTGGAAAGATATACTATGAATGACTGTGTATAAGTGTTACTGTGTTGACAATGGAGGTAAAAGCAGACACCAGCCCATTATGGTGTTAAAGATCATCCCTTCACAGTACATTTGTCCCCGACGTAAGCCTCCTCACTACACAATAGCTTGCTGTAAATAGTAAAATAACTGAATATCTTATATTATATGCAACAGACCTTTTAACCCTGTCGTAGCTCAGTCGATTAAGGCAGTGTCTGGGATGCTCCCGGACGCAGGATCGAATCCTCCTCACGGCCCTTGTGGATTTGTTCATATGCAACACATACTTAGGATAAATTTATTTAAGAATAATGGACACACATACAGTGTGAGACAAGAGACCCGGGCACCGCCGGAAATACTATCTAGCAATTATATATTGATAGATAGTACTATCCAGCAAATTTTAAATGCAACTTAAAATTTTTTAAACATATATACACTGTATTCACAAGTAACCCAGGGATATATTCACCGAAATGTATTCTCTGCTTCTCGGTGTATATACATTGAGTATACTGTAGTCGTGGACTGTGTTCAGGACTACAGTATACTTGCTTGATGCTCAATACACGCTTGTCGTGGCCTTAATTACCCTCGAAAAGGTCGATCGTCCTACAGACCAACATCAACGACAATCAATGGGGAAAGGCGCTTGTCCGCTTAAAAGTTCACTTAAAATACTGAAACCTGTTGGAGCAAAATGTATTTTCTGGCTGGTCATTAAGGTCGTTGTTGCCATGAAGTTCCTCCCCGGCTTGACAGCTGTCAGGGCCTAACAGTCTCATGTAACCTACCAGGACTCACCCTAACCTAACCTAACACAATACAACCTGTCCCCTAACAAGCAATTTCTTAACAAGTTAAAACTTTGCTGTGCGTTATGCACTTGATTTCTGATTAGGTTTGGCCTACCCTCATAGAGGTTATTGTTACGTAAGCTAATCAGTGAGTTACTAATCCCAAAAGAGATTAGTAACTCACTACGAGTCATAAACGCGTAACGTGATCTAAACTTATGCCAGAGAAGAAAACTTATAATCTGAATTCTAGAAATATTGAGCAAAAGTGTTCTGATAACGGGATGTAAAAGTATATAATTGATATAAAGGGAATATTGTGTACCTTGGTACTCATCTATTTGTACTCACCTAGTTGTGCTTGCGGGGGTTGAGCTTTGGCCCTTTGGTCCCGCCTCTCAACCGTCACTCTACTGGTGTACAGGTTCATGAGCCTACTGGTAGAGTGTGAGGGTGTGGGGGGGGGGGAGGGGCCTTGTGTTGCATCTGTGATGAATTCATTTGTCGCACCTGTCTTCAACTATTGAAAATCTTTGATGAATCAGTTGAGAGAGATTTTTCTGTTTCGTTTTTAATGATATTTTCGTCTTGTTTCTTTCTGGTTCGTCTGTTCAACAGCTTCTGTACTTTTCGTTTGCCTCTCTATTGCTTTGCCGTTTGGATCCGTTAGCTTTGTCCTAAGTCCCCTCTGTCTTAACAACAGTCTCTCTCTAATTGCTCCGTTGATATCTCCTGTTTTCCTGTTTTCTGTCATGCTTTGTGACTGTTCTTTTCCCCCCTGGCTCTTGCGTATTTGTTCGTGTGTTTCAATGTGCCTTTCTATCCGTTCTCCCACTCACTATTCGTTCCACCGTGGTCCTTCTCTCCCTCTCTCTCCCCCTGTTCCTCTTAAATCGATCTCAGGTACGGAAGCCTCTGGAGGCAACTCAAGGAAGTCATTATCACCTGTTGACGTGATCGCGACCCATAAACACCGGTCTCACACACCTCTCTCTCTCTCTCTTACCAGCACAGCTATACACTCGTAAGTAGTGAACCACATCAAATTGTTTCAATGCGTGATAATGGTATGATACAGACTACTCGGGAGCTACAAGTATTTTGCCCCAAGAGTGTAACACTTATATGCTGTGTTTATTATATTAACTTTCAATGTAAAATGTTTGGTTCTTGTGTTGTACTCACTGGATTTTTTAGTCCCCTTGAGGGACTTGAAATAGAGGAGGGTAGAAATAGCCTAAGCAACTTTATCCCTTTGATATGTATTTTATTGTCTCAATAAACGTACTTGAACGTGTATACACTCTCATGCTAAGTCTTGGGGCGCATCCCCGACACTTTGAAGTAAAGAACCCACGCGAGACAACCGATTAGAAACTAACTTGAGGATAAATATGAGGAGAAAGAGCTACTCCAGAACGTCTATACAGCAGCAGTAAGGAATATTAGGACAAGGAGCCGAGATAGGACGAACGGGAAGGAACGGTGCTCAATCATTTGGACAATCAGGGATAGAAAGCCGATTTTGCAAGAAGCGAGGCCGTTCCTCTACTGACTAGTCCAAGATTTTTGACGTGTGGCATGTAGCCTGCTGATAGGCAATGTTGATATTTTACAAGTTATTGTATCAGGTTCTGGCCGTGATAACGCGCATCTTATGATCTACATTCTCCCTTGTCCAAACTGCATTTCACAATGCAGTTTGCGAAATATGAAATGTAGAAATGCAGAAATTGCGAATGTGAAATAAAAGAAATATATTAGGGTGCAGAGGTGACGTACATTTTACACACACACACACACACACACACACACACACACACACACACACACACACACACACACACACACACACACACACACTCGCTCTCTCTCTCTCTCTCTCTCTCTCTCTCTCTCTCTCTCTCTCTCTCTCTCTCTCTCTCTCTCTCTCTCTCTCTCTCTCTCTCTCTCTCTCCAAGTTATATAAAGGGATGCCAAACAGAGGAGTAGCAAAATAAAGGGTAGCCAGAACAGGGGCCAGCACAACAATGTCAACACCAGCCTACCGAAACAAACAGCACTTTGAACACGAGGCACCAGAACACAGAGTGCTAGAACTAACAGTGCCAAGAGGGCCAAAACAAACTCACACCTTAACACGTGCTTGAGAGAAAATTTGTTCTTGAACAAAGGGGCTCTAGAACAGGCGCCAGATGGAGCTGTATAGGTGCCAGAATTCACACACAAAAAACAACCAGTTCCCTAATTATCACGCCAATAAAGAAAATAACAAAGACACTGTCTCTCAAAACTACGCCAAAACGGTTTAGAAACTCCGCAGTTTTGAGGTGTGGCGTAGATCCGTCTGGCGATGCTGGCGAGAGTATCGCATGGAAAAGCGAACGCCAGAGGGGTCGACACAGTAGCCATTCTAGCCAGGGCTTACGATACCCACACCAGTTAAGAGGCTGGGTTGCACTACCGCCAAAACGATACCAATCACCACTATTATTGTATAACGCAGCCAGCTACCACTACTTTAATTTACCACTATCTATCTCCAACTTTCCCCTGATTATAATTGTCCTCAGCGAACACTACACTGCCCCCACTACTTTACACCCACCTACACTATACAACTAGGATATTCTTCAATTCTGACTACTGCAACCACCACGACCACCACCACCACCATCATCCTGCCCAAAGACATCAACCACCATCTACTGTTTCATCCCGTTATCCTGGGCTCCCCAACCCACCACTACCCAATGCCCTGTACACCCCACCACCACCACTACCACCACCACTACCCCCACCACCACCACCCCGTGCCCTCACCACCACCACCACCGCTACCCCCACCACCACTACCACCACCCCGTGCCCTCACCACCACCACCACCACCACCAGCACCACCCCGTGCCCTCACCACCACCACCACCCCGTGCCCTCACCACCACCACCACCACCACCACCCCGTGCCCTCACCACCACCACCACCACTACCACCACCCCGTGCCCTCACCACCACCACCACCACTACCACCACCCCGTGCCCTCACCACCACCACCACCCCGTGCCCTCACCACCACCACCACCACTACCACCACCCCGTGCCCTCACCACCACCACCACCACCAGCACCACCCCGTGCCCTCACCACCACCACCACCACCAGCACCACCCCGTGCCCTCACCACCACCACCACCACCACCCCGTGCCCTCACCACCACCACCACCACCACCACCACCCCGTGCCCTCACCACCACCACCACCACCAGCACCACCCCGTGCCCTCACCACCACCACCACCACCACCACCACCCCGTGCCCTCACCACCACCACCACCCCGTGCCCTCACCACCACCACCACCACCACCACCACCACCCCGTGCCCTCACCACCACCACCACCACCACCACCAGCACCACCCCGTGCCCTCACCACCACCACCAGCACCACCCCGTGCCCTCACCACCACCACCACCACCACCACCACCCCGTGCCCTCACCACCACCACCACCCCGTGCCCTCACCACCACCACCACCACTACCACCACCCCGTGCCCTCACCACCACCACCACCACCAGCACCACCCCGTGCCCTCACCACCACCACCACCACAACCACCAGCCCGTGCCCTCACCACCACCACCACCCCGTGCCCTCACCACCACCACCACCACCACCACCACTACCCCCACCACCACCACCCCGTGCCCTCACCACCACCACCACCACCACCAGCACCACCCCGTGCCCTCACCACCACCACCACCACAACCACCAGCCCGTGCCCTCACCACCACCACCACCCCGTGCCCTCACCACCACCACCACCACCACCACCACTACCCCCACCACCACCACCCCGTGCCCTCACCACCACCACCACCACCACCACCACCACCCCGTGCCCTCACCACCACCACCACCACCACCCCGTGCCCTCACCACCAGCACCACCCCGTGCCCTCACCACCACCACCACCACAACCACCAGCCCGTGCCCTCACCACCACCACCACCCCGTGCCCTCACCACCACCACCACCACCACCACCACTACCCCCACCACCACCACCCCGTGCCCTCACCACCACCACCACCACCACCACCACCACCCCGTGCCCTCACCACCACCACCACCACCACCACCACCACCCCGTGCCCTCACCACCACCACCACCACCACCCCGTGCCCTCACCACCAGCACCACCCCGTGCCCTCACCACCACCACCACCACAACCACCAGCCCGTGCCCTCACCACCACCACCACCCCGTGCCCTCACCACCACCACCACCACCACCACCACTACCCCCACCACCACCACCCCGTGCCCTCACCACCACCACCACCACCACCACCACCACCCCGTGCCCTCACCACCACCACCACCACCACCACCACCACCCCGTGCCCTCACCACCACCACCACCACCACCCCGTGCCCTCACCACCAGCACCACCCCGTGCCCTCACCACCACCACCACCACAACCACCAGCCCGTGCCCTCACCACCACCACCACCCCGTGCCCTCACCACCACCACCACCACCACCACCACTACCCCCACCACCACCACCCCGTGCCCTCACCACCACCACCACCACCACCACCACCACCACCCCGTGCCCTCACCACCACCACCACCCCGTGCCCTCACCACCACCACCACCCCGTGCCCTCACCACCACCACCACCACCAGCACCACCCCGTGCCCTCACCACCACCACCACCACCAGCACCACCCCGTGCCCTCACCACCACCACCACCAGCACCACCCCGTGCCCTCACCACCACCACCACCACCACCACAACCACCAGCCCTCACCACCACCACCACCAGCACCACCCCGTGCCCTCACCACCACCACCACCACCACCACAACCACCAGCCCATCCATCCTGCGAAAATACGAGTTTAAGCAATCTTAATTATTATCAGATCTAGTTTAGTAACACTAATTAAAGTTCATCTAATTTGTAGTTCTTTTGAAGATCACGAACACACACATTCAAAGGAGATTCGTACACGAGATAATTTAGTTTGGTTTTAATTTCCTGTAAATACACAGTTGTTCACACCATTGTGTGTTATAGAAAGTGGAATGTCACACAAACCTTGTGTGACGCAGAAATCTTGTGTGACGCAGAAACCTTGTGTGACGCTGAAATCTTGTGTGACGCAGAAACCTTGTGTGACGCTGAAATCTTGTGTGACGCAGAAATTCCGAACACTTAAATTGAAGCAAAAAATCGTCCATATTGCCCCGATGACAATATATTGTGAATGACAAGATATTGTGATATTGTGAATGTGTGTTGTAACTAATCAACGGGTACAATAACTTGCCCCAAAACTTGTACGATATTCCGCGGCCGAATTATCAATAAACGTTCTATTCCCATTACGTTTTTGCTAGTGCACACGTTCAGTGAATAACCGTAAAGGTTTGATATCACGTTGAGTTACCGTGATGACGGAGTTGGACGGGATATAGAGCTTTAACGGGATATAGGGCGTTATAAACTCCTATACAACAGCGCTACATTATCGCACCCCAGGCAGCATGGGGGGTTGCCAGCTCTCCCCCGTATTATGAATCATTTGGGCCGTATACACAACGTGTACACGTTATACATAATGTTATACACGACGTGTACACGGCGTGTACTTGGTATACATAGACCTGGAAGTACATGGAATATACAAACGACATGACGTACCAGACAGGCGCGTGAAATGAAAACATCGTACATTCGTACCCAAAGAGTAGACGGAATCATCGTACGTTCGTACCCAAAGAGTAGACGGAATCATCGTACGTTCGTACCCAAAGAGTACTGGACCATAGAGTCCACTGTTGGCTGGTCATGAGTACTCGCAGACGCGTCCATGAGTACTTTGCACAAGTACAACCATAGGGTTAACGCCAGCAAACTGCCAATTCACCTACGAGAAAGTACTTACGAGTGACTTGTACATACCTCTGATGACGTTATCAAGGAGAAATCACCATTCCTCCCCCCCTCCCCTTCCCCCACTCGTGGATTATAAATCCCCCCCCCCCATTGTCCCCCCCAATCCTAGTACCCCCAATATATCAACATATCATAACCAATCACCACTTCCAATCCCCCTGGACAAATGCATCCACCCCCTTAATTCCCCCCTCCCCTCCCCCCCTCTCTCACAAACAACCCCCCCCCACCAAGCCCAAATGTTCCCCGCCCCCCTCCCCATATTACGCCCCCTACCCCACCCCACCCAAGTGCTTTAGGTACTAAAATTTAGATTTATAACTCATTTTTGTCAAATAAATACACCACATACAATAATAAGAATAATTTATTGTGTCGGGGGACAGGCCGCCAGTTTATTTATACAGTACATGTATGCTTATATCGACCCAACCTGTCCACTTATAAATTACGTCTGAATTTGTCCGCATGGCCGTAAATTGAAAATAAAAAAAAAAGAATGAAAATAATTTTTTTTTCCAAAACAGCAAGTTAATAGTCCTCTGGTAGGTTTGGAGAGCAGGAAATTCTCTTAAAGTTTCAAAGTGTCATGAAAAACGTTAATTGAGAGTTTCCTCTCCTAACCTTTCCGAGTAAGCCAGAGAACTTAAACAGAAAACGGGACAGTACATCACTTTTGGGAGCCGATTTCATTTCTAATTACGTCCATTTTTAGATAAACGCGCATACGAGCGACGTTATTTTTAAGAGGACGGGTTGCACCTCCCTCTCCCCCACCTGGGGTTGAATTACCGACCCAGGATGCAACCCCGCAACAAGCTGACCAGGCCGTCCTCCAAACAAAGACCAAAAAGTGATTCCATCCACCCGCCAACCCCCCCTCCCTCTGTTTATGAATGAAAAACGGTTTACACACGACTCACAACTGATGACGTTCGAACACTTCCGGAACAAGTACATTGGGTTTGTGAGAACACATAGCATAGTATTTACAATCTTGTAAAGCCACTAGTACGCGCAGCGTTTCGGGCAGGTCCTTAATCTAACAGATAATTTTAAGCAGGTAAATTCTAGCAGAATTAATAAAATGATAACAGATACATTGCAAGAAAAAAATGAGATGCGAGAGATTAGTAAGTATATTAAAGCACACTGGTGCTTTATACCTATACCTTATAATATACCTCTATATAATGTTTAATATACCTTTAATATATATAATATATAACAAGTGCTTCACTGACGAATTTTGTCTGAACCACAACGCTGTAAATGCTTCACCCACGAACTACAAATACAAATAATCACCAACAGAACCTAAACACCTAACCTAACCAATGCCTATATATGCACAAGATGCTATTATAATATAAATTTATATTTGAGAAAATTCCCTTTTTGAATGAACAGCATGTAAAAAATTATGAATGTGTCAGTGGGGTCGACCGCTGGATGGAATGGACATGAGTCGAGGATGGGGTTGAGCTGACTATAAACTCCTGGGTATACCCATTTACTGCTGGGTGGACCATTAGGTAAAAGAAAAACGCGCCCAACCATTTCTGTTCCCGTCCAGGATTCGAACTCGGGATTCTCGAGTGTGAGTCGAGAACGAACCCTGGTGATATATACACCCAACATACACCCATGTAAATAAAAAAAAAATTCACACTTCTGGGGGGTTGAACTGATAACTCACAAGCGAGTCCTCGACCTAAAAACGGGAGATCCGGGGTTGGATTCCCGGGACAGAAATGATTGGGCAAGTTTCCTTTCATTTAATACACCTGTTGACATAGCAGTAAACAGGTATACGCAGGAATTTTAAACAACTGTTCTGTTCTGGAAGGGTGGGTGGGGGGGGGGGGTGTGGCATCCTAGGGAAGGTCAGCAGTTTGATCTTAAAGGGGGGGAGGGGGGGATTTTGGACCTGGAGACACGCGTACATATACACAGACTTCCTGTCTCCCGACAAAAGGATTTATTAAATTATAACTATGATACCAGGAGCAGGTCGCCCACCTTGAGTACCGACACCAATAGGGGTGAAAAGTCCCAGATAACACAGGCTGGGTGACCTATAGGCGCGGGAGATTGCAATCAACTTGAAGAAGGGGAGGACGCAGCAACATGGTGCTCGACGAAGGACACACCCTCATCCCCCCCCGTATCAACACAGTTCAACTCAAAACGGTTGAGAGGCGGGACCAAAGAGCCAGAGCTCAACCCCCCCGCAAGCACAATTAGATGAGTACAGCTCCAGCAGCTGAGAACTCTCCTTCTGAATGACACCATCACCGCAAAATGGACGCCAAAGTTCTGATTTATAAAACTCTCTAGAATTCATTTGACTGAGTTAGTGTAGCCAAGTGAATAATTAGAGTAACGGTGATATCCGGGTAACGAAAAAAACGTTATCAACTAATGAATCACTTACAAAATATGGCTGTAACGTTGGTAGCTAAAGTCCTCCTACATGGCGAGCGTTTGTGACCCTAAGCTCACTTATTCCCAAGAATTAAACAATATATTGAAATAATTATAAACCTTAAAAAACAAAAGGAAATCGGAGACACTGCCCGCGTCGCTGTGATGGGGGCATGTGCCCCGATACCCACTGACACGTGAGCCCCGTGTGTGTGTGTGTGTGTGTGTGTGTGTGTGTGTGTGTGTGTGTGTGTGTGTGTGTGTGTGTGTGTGTGTGTGTGTGTATGCACGCGCGTGTGTGTGTGCTTGCCAATCACTGGCCTCGGGAAAGTGAAGTCTCAAGCTCTTCACGTCCCACCTACTGGTCTTGTTGTACCCGTTACGTTAAACCTTCACTATTGTAACGTTCACTTTATCTCGAACTTTCTTAAAAGTTGTGGATGGAGGTGGCTTCCACAACTTCTTCCCTCAGTGCATTCCACATGTTGACCACTCGTACTGGGTACGAGTATTTCCTTGCGTTTCTTCGATGCAAGAAAATGTTTGTGAATTTTTCACAATCACAAACACATAGAAATGTGTTTGTGTAAGTATATAATATAATAGAGACAGTTGGTTTGAAGTGTCATTACGTTAGACAAATGACGGTTGGAAAGATGGGGGTCCAAGAGCTAACAGCTCGATCCTGCAGGCACATATTGGTAAATACACACACACACACACACACACACACACACACACACACACACACACACACACACACACACACACACACACACACACACACACAACACACAAAAGGGTGTACACACAAAAGGGGAAGGGGGGGGGGTTACTGCGGATAAAGGGGTGCACACTAAGGGGGGAGCTGGGTAGTTTCTTTGGTTTCGCATGACGGAGCTTGCATGGCGTCAAGGTTGGGTGGTCGAGGACCATCACTAACAACATTAAACTACAGTTCTGCACGTGCTGAACGACCCAGGCAATTGCTTCTCCAGAGAGGCCAGGTGAGAGAGAGAGAGAGAGAGAGAGAGAGAGAGAGAGAGAGAGAGAGAGAGAGAGAGAGAGAGAGAGAGAGAGAGAGAGAGAGAGAGAGAGAGAGAGAGAGAAACAGAGAGAGAGAAACAGAGAGAGAGAAACAGAGAGAGAGAAACAGAGAGAGACAAACAGGGAGAGACAGACAGATAGACAGACAGACAATCAGACATAGAATGAGAGGAGAGAAGAAGAGAAGAAGAGAGAAAGAAAAAGAGGGAGTGTGTTAGGAGCAAGAAGGAAGAAGAACACGCAATTTTCAAATAAATAACACATTTTTTTACCCAGGATTTGGGAACGTCTTATGTGGTTAAGAATTCCCTTTGTGCTTGCAGCCAGATTCAATACCACCCACTGCTAAGACCTCTCTCTGTGCTTGCGATTAGACTCACTGCCAACCACTGTTAAGACTCTGTGCTTCCAGCCGGATTCACAAACAACAGAGGGTATATATATATATATATATATATATATATATATATATATATATATATATATATATATATATATATATATATATATATATATATATATATATATATATATATATGTATATCACCTGCTCCCCATGCAGGTGATTTCCTATTAGCAACCCCAATGTCAGCAACCGGCACCCGTCTCACACCGCAGGCCCTCCGAATTGCCGTGGCTCTCCGCATCGCTGCCCCAATCCACACCGAATACAGGTGTATTTGCGGCGAGGCAGAGGCCGACAGATATGGACGGCATGGCCTTCTTTGCCAAAGGACGGGAGGATGGCATGCAAGACATGGTGAGGTTAATGACATTATTAAGAGAAGCCTTACCACAGCCGGTTGTCCAGCAGAGAGAGAGCCCCGTTACCTAATGTCCCGCAACTCTGATGAGCCTGTCGGTCGCCCAGACGGAATTACGGTGAACCCCTGGAAGAATGGTAGACAGTTGGTGTGGGACTACACTTGCGTTTCAACTTTAGCCAATACCTATGTTGACTTCAGTGCTACACAAGCAGGAGGAGCTGCCAATCACCGGGAAGCGGCCAAGTCACGTAAATACAGAGACCTTGAGCACCACTACAATTTTGTCCCCATTGCCTCAGAGACACTTGGTGCCTGGGGTAAAAGTGCTGCTAGCTTTTTGAAAGAGTTGGGGTCTAAGCTAATCGAAACAACTAGAGACCCTAGAGCTGCCAGTTTTCTTTTTCAGCGCCTTAGTGTGGCAATCCAGAGAGGAAATGCTCACTGCATCCACGGTTCCTGCCCGCCATCTGAGGAGCTGGAGGAGCTTTTCAACTTGTGACAAGCAGCCTTGTACCCTGCATGTAATCAATATTGTAACTTTTTTTGTGTAATGACATTTTCAAATAAAGTTAGATAAATATACACACTTAACAAAAGAATAGGGGTGGTAGGAGAAGAAAATATCAAAGTGTTCAGTGAGGATCCACAAGGTCTTCTCTGAGTACTCTTTATTTTCTTCTCCGAGGCTATGGGTCCCTACACTTGCACCAGAGGTGGTACCCCTTCTAGGTATAAAATATATATATATATATATATATATATATATATATATATATATATATATATATATATATATATATATATACATATATATATATATATATATATATATATATATATATATATATATATATATATATATATATATATATATATATATATATATATATATGTCGTACCTAGTAGCCAGAACGCACTTCTCAGCCTACTATGCATGGCCCAATTTGCCTAATAAGCCAAGTTTTCACGAATTAATTGTTTTTCGACTACCTAACCTACCTAACCTAACCTAACCTAACTTTTTCTGCTACCTAACCTAACCTAACCTATAAAGATAGGTTAGGTTAGGTTAGGTAGGGTTGGTTAGGTTTGGTCATATATCTACGTTAATTCTAACTCCAATAAAAAAAATTGATCTCATATAGAATGAAATGGGTAGCTTTATCATTTCATAAGAAAAAAATAGAGAAAATATATTAATTCAGGAAAACTTGGCTTATTAGGCAAATCGGGCCTTGCATAGTAGGCTGAGAAATGCGTTCTGGCTACTAGGTACGACATATATATATATAAATGTAAATGTTCGTTTGTTCAAAATCGCTAATCTCCGAAAGTTCTTCACCGATTGCTTTGAAATTTTCACACAATGTTTCATTTGCACCCGAGCGGGTTTTTATATACATATTATTTAGATGTAACGTCTGTGCCGGAAAAAAACATGCTTTTTTGGAAAAACTGTGTTTTTCATGTGAGGGAAATCTTCGAAACCTCTTTACCGATTGCTTTCAAATGTTGACACAACGTTGCATTCGAATAGGCGCGTGTTTTTATATACTTACTGTATACATGCCTCACCTGTGACAGGAAAAAAACTTGCCGTTTTGAAAAACAGCGCCATCTGCTGGACGTAAGAGCAACACATGCTGTAATCTCCGAAAGTTCATCACGAATTACTTTGAAATTTTGACACAACGTTCCATTCGAATAGGCGCGTGTTTTTATATACCTACTATATAGATGCCACACCTGTGACGGGTAAAAAAAATGTTTTTTTCGAAAAACGTTGCCATCCGTTCAGTTTCCGGCTGGACATTAACTCTCTCACACAGCACTAGGGGCCCGTCGCCACTCCCACCTCACACCTCTCCGCGTGTTAACATTTCGCCAGCACAACTATCACACACCTCTACCCTGTGTGTATACACTCACCTCCGAGGTGGCCGCCAGGCGTCTTAAACATCATACTTTTACCAAACACTGAGGAGGATGAAGGGGGAGATGATAGAGGTGGGGGAGAGAGAGAGAGAGAGAGAGAGAGAGAGAGAGAGAGAGAGAGAGAGAGAGAGAGAGAGAGAGAGAGAGAGAGAGAGAGAGAGAGAGAGAGAGAGAGAGTGAAGGATCGGTGATCAACATGGAGGTGTGTGTGTTCATTGTTCTCCTTCTGTGCTCAATAGGTAGTCTGTGTTTACATCATGAATATCTTGTTAGTTCTGCTTCTGCATTTGTATCATGAAGTGCCTCTCTCTCCCCCCCCCCTCTCTCTCTCTCTCTCTCTCTCTCTCTCTCACAGGTAGGGCCACCAGGTGCCCTCACTACCTCTACCGTCTAAGAACAAGGCCGCGAGCCAACTCGAAGTTTACCAGAAGACTAAGTCTTCACGGGTTTACGGCAAGCATTTTGTGATATACAGGTGAAGAGGGGGAAGAGTAATGCAGGGTGCTGGTGTAGCTTTGGCTGTGGGTGTGGGTGTGGGTGTGGGTGTGGGTGTGGGTGTGGGTGTGGCTGTAGGTGTAGCTGTGGCTGTGGGTGTGGGTGTGGCTGTGGCTGTGGCTGTGGGTGTGGGTGTGGGTGTGTGTGTGGGTGTGGGTGTGGGTGTGGGTGTGGGTGTGGGTGTGGGTGTGGCTGTGGGTGTGGCTGTGGCTGTGGGTGTGGGTATGGGTGTGGGTGTGGGTGTGGGTGTGGGAGTGGGTGTGGGTGTGGGTGTGGGTGTGGGCGTGGGGTGTGGGTGTGGCTGTGGGTGTGGGTGTGGGTGTGGCTCTAGGCAGGGAGACCAGCCCTTTAAACACACCATGCTGTAAATGCTACTGCTGAGTGGGTCAGACTTGGCTCTTGTTATTAATGGTGCCGGTATAAGGAATTCAGTTCCCTTTAACCAACTGTAAATATAAAAAAAGATTCAACCCTCTGTCTCCCCCCATCCCCCCGCTTTACCCTTTTCAGCTATGTCAACATCCGACTTGCATGCACATAGTTCACCAGAATTGAAAAGCACTTGGCTACAATGAGGTGTTCCCTCTCTCTCTCTCTCTCCCTCTCTCTCTCTCTCTCTCTCTCTCTCTCTCTCTCTCTCTCTCTCTCTCTCTCTCTCTCTCTCTCTCTCTCTCTCTCTCTCTTTCTCTCTCAATTTCCACTACATTTTTTTTATTTCTTAATCTACTTTGCACCCAAATAAATTACAAAAAACTTAACTTGAGAAAAAACTCTCCAAGTCCACACACAATATATGCTAATATTATTAATACAATTCCAAAAAAATATAAAATGCTCAGTAGTTTTTGCAAATCCTATTCAATAAATAATCTTTGAAAACGTCGGAGAGTTGCCACTGCAGTCTAAATGCTAAAAAAAAAAGAGGGAGGGGGGGGGGGGGACGGACAGATCCCACGCCTCTAATTACAACAAAACTTAGTATCAATTATAGAGAAGTTGATGGATGGTCTAATATCAAAATAAATTTGCATCCATCTTGCAAAGCTTCAGCAAAATGCGAATTTACTGTCGTTCAAGATGAGGCAGTTATCAAGAGAGCTCACCAAGCCAATACGACTATACAGCTCTTGGAAGGGACATGAGGATAAGGATTTAGGATAGGGCGGGATGGAGGGAAAGGGGGGAACGGAATACTGCCCAACTACTTGGACTGTCGGGGAAGGGGGTAAGCGCCAAGCCATTGCAACTATATATAGACCTTGAAAGGGGGGTCAGGATAAAGATTTAGAATGAGACGGGGAAGAAAGGTATAGTGCTCAACCAAATGGACGGTCGGGGGATCGAACGCCGACCTGCATGAAACGAGTCCGTCGCTCTACCGTCCAGCCCAAGTGGTTGAGTTACTCTCGGTCAAATAAAGTTCAATTGAATTACAGGCAGCAGGAAGGTAAGATCAATTATCAGAAAGTAGAGGCAAGCCAGTGTCACTTAAATACCACCAGGAATGGGCATCAGGACAAGGATTTGGAAAAGAATGGTGGCAACCCACTTGGCACCGTCGGGGATCGAGCAACGACCAGCATGAAACCACGCCGTCACTGGAGGTGGGAGCATTCGCATGGGGTTATGACTGGTCAGACTCATACCAAGCTCCATAACCCCAGGAAGCAGAACTAGCAATAAATATGATCAAGCAGAACTTTAACCCTCTTTCCTCTCATGAGCACATAAAGAATCCACAAAAAACTCCTTTACCAGTAACAAACAAACAAAAATGACCTTGATATCCGTCGGTAACGAAATTAATAACGTTACTAAAAGCTGGTGCATTTTAATTTTTAATGGAAGACTCTCGACGTAACCTCTAGGTACAGGCGCCGAGGACTATATGCAAATTTAGTGTTAAAAATACAGACTTACGCACAAACACTAATATACAATGTGATGTAGAAGGTCAGTGATCCGGGTGCCTCAATACACCCAACTTCCAAACGGGATTTTACACTAAAAAAAACAGACCTGAAGACCAAGGGAGAACTGAGAACACCGGCAAATTGAGACCAACAAGGTTTCTTGGCTTTATTGTTTAAAAACGGTAGATTCTGTACACTAGTACATTGTTATTGCTGGAAATGGTAATGTGCTGTTATCTCTGTCTCTCTCTGGCGAGGCCTCACTGATAGGAAATTGTGGGGATAAGGTGTTGTGGGAGGATAACTATATAGCACTTGTAGCGATATGAGAATACGATAGCAGGTGGGATATACGAGGACGGAGTAGGTGCTGAGATATGAGGAAAGACTACTGCATCTGTGCCTTGCATTGGCAAGCACTTGGTATATAGCGTCTGTAGGCCAATAGGCCTACTGCAACATTGCCTTTTAGCCTGCTTTCCCGTCCCACAGACGAGAAGTTCACACTTCTCTCACCCCCCTTCCAGACGTTCCTCCCTCCCACCCAACCCAGCACCCTTTCCTCTCCCATCACTTTATCACATCACTCTTCCATTTCCCTTCCTCTCTCTCATTCCCCCCTATAAACACCCATAAACACTTGCCACAGGTCCCTCCCAATAAAACCCTCCCCACACCAATCACCCCTTTCCCACTACACGAACCCCCCCGATCAACCTTCCCTACCCCACTCTCCCCTCCCCATCTTCCCTCCCTATCTCCCCCTCCCCAACCACCTCTCCCTCCCCACCACTGAGTACCACGACCTGGTTTTCTCCTCGAGAGAAACTCTGCTCAATTCAGGAATTATTTAAAACGTCGATAAATTAGCGGAGTCTCCCGGGAGGGAATATATATATACATCAGGGGGCGCGGGGAAGATACCAATAATATAATTCTATACCTCCCTTGTTGACCTCTGAACTGACCTGACCTGACCCCTGTGGCTTGACCCCTTGCTTCCTAGTCGTGCTCCATATCTGGAAAAACGTATATACACGAGTCTTTCCATGCGGCTTGTTGGAGGTTAGGCCACTCTTCTCAGCCCACCTTGAGGTTAGTCCCACTCTTCTCAGCCCACCAGGAGGTTAGTCCCACTCTTCTCAGCCCACCAGGAGGTTAGTCCCACTCTTCTCAGTCCACCAGGAGGTTAGTCCCACTCTTCCCAACCCATCCTGCGTTGACTAAACTCAGAACTTCTTAACACCCAGAGCAGATCCGGCCTGTTCAGTCTTACAAGAACTGCCTCATTCAGCCTTAACCAAGACCCGCCCTCACCCCCCCCCCCACCACGAAGCCTTCCCCCCACCCACTCATCCCCTACACCAACTTCTGCCCACTCTTGCTGTCGCAGACTCGACGTCCTTTCCTTGCAACAGTCACTCCCTCCCCCCCCACCCCCCACTCCTGCCACTTGCATGCTTTCCCCCTGACCAGGTGGGGGTCAGGGGTTTCCCCAGCTCCTTGCCCTACCCCCATTCTTACTCTCGCTTGCCCCCCCACCCCCACCCCCATTGCCACGACACCCCTGCAACACCACCACCTCTCCTCTCTCACCCCCACCACGCTCTCTCCCTCCCTCCCTCTCTCCCTCTCTCCTCAAGTCATGCCCAAATGCCAAGAGCAAGACAATGGGCACTCTTGGGCCCAAAGGTCAAAGGTTAACAGGTTATTGCATCCCGCTATGTATTAATACGGGACATTTATTGCAGTATTGAACATCTTATTTAACTCTTAATGTTGATACAAAACCTCTTACGTGTTGTTGCAATTGGTTCCTTGACTCTCGTTATGCGCTATTGCTATATACTGCAATCATGCCGATTAACTTGCATTTTGAATTGCATTGTTGCATCCTGATAGTGGTTACTGCATCTCTGGAGATGCAGTAACAGGGATGCAGACTTGGATCTTTATCTTGAGATGATTTCGGGGCTTAGCGTCCCCGCGGCCCGGTCCTCGACCAGGCCTACTTTTGATTACACATCCCCCGGGAAGCAGCCCGTACCAGCGGTCTAGCTCCCAGGTACCTATTTACTGCTAGGTGAATAGGCGCATCAGGTTGAAAGAAATTCTGGCCATTTGTTTCCGCCTCCACCGGGGATCGAACCCGGAACCACAGGACTATGAATCCGTAGAGCTGTCCATTCAGCTGTCAGTCCCCAGTGAATGAATGAATAAATGAATAAATGAATGAATGAATGCCCCGTGAATGAGCTATAATTAGTATGAACGGGATATGGTTAGTATAATTCTGATCAAATATGTAGCATACGTCAGAGACCTTTCTGGGATTATAGATTAGACACAAATACAATAGCTAAAGCGAATACAGTAACCTACTGGAGTTATAATAATTGAAACAAAAAACTTATTTCCATTACATACAGACTTAAAATATCAGTTTATATAATTATGGTTTATGGATTTTTTTTATGTTTTTTTTTTTTTTACTTTTATTGTGCAAACCAGGAACAGGCGGTGGCTGCTTTGACCATGCTGGGAGTTGACCTTTGCTGACCCCTGGTGGGGGGGGGGGAGGGGGGGGAGGAAGGGGGGAAGCAGCGAGAGGGAATAAGACAGGGAGAGGTGGAGGAAGATGGAGAAGAAGAGGGAGAGGAAAGGTGAGAGATATAGAGGTAAAGAGAGGTGTGTTGTTGTGGGGTCTGTTGTTGATGTGGGTCTGTTGTTGTTGTGGGGTCTGTTGTTGTTGGGGGGTCTGTTGTTGTTGTGGGGTCTGTTGTTGTTGGGGGTCTGTTGTTGTTGGGGGGTCTGTTGTTGTTGTGGGGTCTGTTGTTGTTGGGGGTCTGTTGTTGTGGTGGGTTTGTTGTTGGGGTCTGTTGTTGTGGGGGTCTGTTGTTCTTGGGTTCTGTTGTTCTTGGGTTCTGTTGCAGCGGCGTCTGTTGCAGCGGCGTCTATTGCAGCGGCGTCTGTTGCAGCGACGTCTGTTGTAGTGGAATACAACAGAGAAGCGGAACAGAAGAGCAAGAAGGATGAAGAAATAACACGTAGAGGAGAACCGCAAGAATAAAAGAAGAAAAGGAGTTACATTTTGAAGATGGCTCTAAAGAGTTCTCAAGAGTGTTCTAGTACACCATTTCCTGTCCGTTGTGAGAGGCCGGGCTAGTGTGTGTGTGTGTACGGGTAAGGTAGGACAAGGTAGCCACCAGGAGACAGCACTAGGATAGTACGACTACATAGCACTTGGGACGTATACGAGGACATGGAGGCATCAGGACGGAGGGAAATAACGGTGATCATCCATTTGGACCGTCGGGGATCGAACGCCGACCTGCAAGATGCGAAGCCGTCGCTGGCCAACTGGTTGATACATTACAGGCTTGCCAGTACATGCGAACGCCAGTATTATGGGTTTTTACATTGTCTTATATAATGCAAAATTTTAAAATGGGACCGAGGATTTTTTTTAGGCATTTTAAGATCCCCAGTATAGAGCGATGGCTCTAGAATGGGGCGCTATCATGGCTCTATCAGATGATATCTTCAAGAACACGAGAGTGAATAAAGTAATTGCAAAGCTCCAGGTACCTCATGCCAACTGGTCTGAAAGGTCTAATAACTGGGCATTCAGTGATGTAGTGTGGGAGATCATGCCGCAGTTCCTGCTCACAGAGTTTGCACCTGGAGTGCTCAGGATTGGGAGATCCGTCACCTGCAGCCACCTGCCACAGGTAACGGTAACCCAACCTGATCCTGGCAACCACTGTGTCGCACAGTCTGCTCCACGTTTTGTGCTGCTCTAAATACACAAGATATCAGATCTAAATATATCATAGTTGTTTTATATCAGCGATTACAAGTCCTTGAGAATCCGTGATTATGGATTGGAAGATATATATTTTAAATCTATGGTCTTGAACCGCCTAATTTCACTGACCCTGAATTCCTATTGACAAAATAACTTCTTGACACGAATAACTGATCCGTGAATTTCAGGTCTAGCCAAAAAGTCAGACTGTTTGTTTTGATGGAGAGTTAAACACGCACGCACTCACTCACGCACGCACGCATTCACGCACGCACGCAGTCACACACACACACACACACTGCTCACCTAGCTGTAAACAGGTACCTGGGAGATAGCTGCTGAGTGGTGCATCAAGAGAATGTGTGAAAGGGAGAAAAACATGTAATAGAATATGAGGTTATCTTGAGATGATTTCGGGGCTTAGCGCCCCCGCGGTCCGGTCCCAGACCAAGCCTCCTTTTTGTTACACACCCCCCAGGAAGCAGCCCGTAGCAGCTGCCTAACTCCCAGATACGTATTTACTGCTATGTGAACAGGAGCATCAGGGTGAAACAAACTCTGCCCATTTGTTTCGGCCTCCGCCGGGGATCGAACCCGGAACCTTAGGACTATGAATACCGAGCGTTGTCCCCTCAGCCGTCAGGCCCTTACGAGAGAGAAAAAATTAGATCGAGAGTCAATACATTAAACAACAGACGGTTTGAAAGGCGGGGTCCAAGAGCTCGATCCTGCAGATGTAAACGGTAAAACATGCCCGTTTACATCCAAGAATCCAAAGCTTGATAAAGCTGTCTCGTTCATACCCACGAGATGAAAGCAGCATCTTTACAACCTCGAGATGAAGCAGCAACTTTACAACCTCGAGATGAAACAGCATCTTCACAACTTTAAGATGATGCAGCATCTTCACAACCTCGAGATGAAGCAGCATCTTCACAACCTCGAGATGAAGCAGCATCCTCACAACTTCGAGATGAACTATCCCTCTTCACTGCTGCACCTCAGCGGGGAAGGATTCCTGTTGCACAATCAAGAAACAATCAACCCATCATGCAGGTTATCAGCCAGCCGGTCAAGCAGTTAGCGACTCTGCTTGTGAAGTAGGCGGTTAGCCAGCCCAGTAAAGTAAGCAGGCAACCCACACAGTCAGGCAGACAGCCGACATGCCAGTCAAGAAGGCAACCGGCGAAGCACTCAAGCAGGCCACAAACCAGCCAGTCGAGCAGACTGGCAACCAGCCTGTCAAGCAGACTGCCAACCAGCCTGTCGAGCAGACTGCCAACCAGCCTGTCAAGCAGACTGCCAACCAGCCTGTCAAGCAGACTGCCAACCAGCCTGTCAAGCAGACTGCCAACCAGCCTGTCAAGCAGACTGCCAACCAGCCTGTCAAGCAGACTGCCAACCAGCCTGTCAAGCAGACTGCCAACCAGCCTGTCAAGCAGACAGCCAACCAGCCTGTCAAGCAGACTGCCAACCAGCCTGTCAAGCAGACTGCCAACCAGCCTGTCGAGCAGACTGCCAACCAGCCTGTCAAGCAGACTGCCAACCAGCCTGTCAAGCAAGCAGCTATATCATTACTGAATCAAGTTGGCTTGCCATTTAAATAACACAGCGGCCAGACGAGCAATTGTTAAGGTCTTCACCTCAAGTCCCCGAGGCAATCCGCAGCACGTTCTGACCCCTCTAGAGATGAACTATGGTTCAGACGAGTGCCTTGAGGGCGTCTCAAGGAACTACTCGGTCTTGCAGCCGCTCAAACACGAGGGGAAGGGGGGACTACCAGCGGGAAAGCGCTATAAGCCATTACGACTATATATATAGCACTGGGAAAGGGGTCAGGATATGGGATGGGACGGGGGAAAGGAATGGTGGCCAACGATTTGGACAGTCGGGGATTGAACGCCGACCTGCATGAGGCGAGACCGTCGTTCTACCGTCCAGCCTAAGTGGTTGGGTTGGGGGATGGGGGGGGGAGGGTGAGAGAGGTAAAGCCCCAGCTGGAAACAGAACAATCTGGCACTCCAACAGCCGCTGACAACAACGGAGGAAAGGTGTCAGCTTCGTGTCCAATATGCCGTCAGCAGACACCTGGCAACATCTAATGAGGCTTGCCCTATACGTCTGGCCTCGATAACAAAACAGACAGACAGACAGAAAGACAGATAGACAGACAGAATGACAGACAGACAGCCATTCTTCTTCATATATACATATTATTACTATTAAATTATAATTTAATTCGGGATATATATATATATATATATATATATATATATATATATATATATATATATCTATATATATACATATATATATATATATATATATATATATATATATATATATATATATATTTATATATATATATATATATATATATATATATATATACATACATACAGTATATAGCACAGTGTGCAGAGAATAGGTTTTCGTTTCTGCCCACCAAAAATCGTAATACAAAGTCCAGCTCACTCGAATATTGCTGCCACTTTTTCGATTTATCATGCAGGTTAAATTCGCCTTATTCGTGGGTTGAGATCAAATTCTGAGACGCAAGAACAGATTCCCATCAACCTAATGGGAATTGCGTGGTAGGTTGATCGTTAATGGGGAAAGGGGGAGTGAGGGGGGGGGGGAGGGGAATACAGTGACATTCTTTGTTAATGGAAACAGAGTTATATAGTGATCAATTTTGAGAATACATAGTATTAATGGCCAGAGAGGTTTATTTATAGCGTTTTCTGTGTCTCTAATCCGCCTCCTGTAGAGGCTCTCTGCCTCTCTCCTGCTAGAGCGAGTGCAAGAAGCTTCGTGCCTCAAGGTAATTCGTGCTCTGTTGCCCTGAGCCACATTTGCAGATGTTCGGAGATGCTGCAACATTTGATCTCGGTCCATTGTGGATTATCTCGGAGCTCTGAGTGGGGATCTTTGCAAGGGCTTGTTCATTGTCTGACTGCTGCGTTAACTAGGTGACACGCCCACGGCTGCATTGATAGTTTAGCCGCCTGCTAGTTAGGTCATCTCTCAGCCTGCTTGTTAGGTCGTCTCTCCGCCTGCTTGTTAGGTCGTCTCTCCGTCTGCTTGTTAATTAAGCAGCTGGCAAACCACCTCCTTCTAGAGGGGGGGGGGGCGCATTCAATCCTTGATCGGGCGAATCTCCACCAGGTAGATTGGATCGTTTATCACTTGCTTGAGTAGGTCCCGTAGCTCCTGTATTGACCGACAAAGTCAGCTGTCTGTCTGACTTGACCGACTGACTGTCCGCCTGCTTGACAGGCTGGTTGGGCGCCTGCTTGATGGGTTAGTTGTCTCTCTCCCTTAACTACACAGCAGGTATTCCTTCACGATGAGGTGCAGCAGGGAAAAAAGCAGTTCTAAAGCGTGGGCTGGAGGGGTACTACGATGGTCTTGCTACTTGCAGGTCGGGGTTCAATCTCCCGACCCTCCAAGTGGTTGGGCACGTATATGTTCGTACGAGCGTGTGTGTACTCACCTAGTTGAGCTTGCAGGGTCGAGTATCTGCTCGTCGCCATCTTCCCTGCCCTTACAGACAAGTTGATCAAGTCAAGAATAAACTTAAAAAAAAACTTGAACATTCTGTGATTTTTTGTGCCGAAGAATTGACGATGTAGTCAACTCAATGTCGTACGTGGTTTGTGGACAGCTGGATTGATTGGTACATTATGCTAATGATCCATCTGATAATTATCGAATTAAGCCACCAGAAGCTGCTTGTTCAGAAGACTGGGCAAAACAATATTATAATATTTACGAGAAATTAATTCTCAAAAGACGGCTGCAAAACGAATAACATTTATGAATCGAGTTTATGTCCTCCTGAATGATATTTTTTTAGGTAAATATTTTGTTTAAGCATTTCCACGTTTACAGATAATTTTTAATATAGATTGTCTCTCTCTCTCTCTCTCTCTCTCTCTCTCTCTCTCTCTCTCTCTCTCTCTCTCTCTCTCTCTCTCTCTCTCTCTCTCTCCAGTGAACCTGTTCTATCTTTGTTTTATTTTCTATCCGGTCACAGGCTCGACCAAATCTGTGTGGGTGGTAACCGGGGGTCGAGCGGACCTGCCCTGCCGACCACAGCCAAAACTAGCCGATGAGCAACCAGTACTGGTACTATGGTATCGTGGTAGTGACACAGTACCAGTATACAGGTGAGCTATCTAGTATATATATATATATGACATATGTCATATTTATATCATATACTTATATGAACATACATAACTTATTGCTTATAGTCAATATTTGGCTTATAAATAAGTACATATGCCGTATATTTCAAGTGATATTTTGTTTTCAAGGCACTAACTCTTTCTCTCAGTTTTATTAAAGAATAGAGACTTTATGCAAAATTTGACAATATCCTGAGTTACTTTACAATTTATTTAAATATTTTAGTTTTGTTTCATTAGTTTGATAAAACTGTAATATCAATATAGGTATTGGTTCAGTACTAATTGTAATATCTTAACATACTAAGAAGGTTAGGTTAAGTTGTGGTTTTCCATTCAGCTTTTCAAGGTAAACTCAAATATTCACAATAAATTAGTATGTCACATATGTATACTTCCTAACACAGCGACGCGTGTTGACGTATATACGTCTATTTTGACGCATACTCCACCTAAGCCATGCACCATACAGTATATACATCTGGCCCATATACCTGGTATGTGAAGTATTGTGCAGTGTTCGGTGACCGCGAAATGTTATATTCAGGCTGTGTTCTGAAATGCCCAGAACAAACCGTTATACACTAAATTCATTAATTCACCCTTCCCAACCCTGTGTCAACTCCCGTTTTCTTTACATAGTTTCTACACCTTATCTGTCTCAAAATTTATTCCCTATAATTCCATATTTCAATGATAAAGTGTTGTAAAAAAAAGAACATTATTATATCTTATAATTTCAAGTCAATAAATTGAACTCTATTGAGATTAAATCACACACTAGGAGGATACAAATAGTAGTGAATTTTGCAATTAATCATTTGAGTTGATGGTTGAGATGAGGTTGGCAGGCGATTTGATAGCTTGCGTGCGGTCAGAAATGTCAACCGCAGCCGTCAACCACAGCTGTCAACCACAGCTGTCAACCACAGCCCAGGGCATGACTACGCCTCATTTCACCCACTTCTTAATAAAACAAACAATGTGTTACCATAGCAGTGTGTGTGTGTGTGTGTGTACTCACTTAGTTGTGCTTGCGAGGGTTGAGCTTTGGCTCTTTGGTCCCGCCTCTCAACTGTATTAGTCATGTGTGTGTGTAATTACCTAAGTGTAGTAGTAGTTACAGGATGAGTGCTACGCTCGTGGTGTCCCGTCTTCCCGGCACTCTTTGTCGTATGACGCTTAGAAACTACTGACGGTTTTGGCAGTTAAAAACAGATAAGAGGAAAGAGGTGATGGAACAAAGCAATTAGACCATCGACGAGGAAAGGTAAAGTATAATCATCAGGGGAAAAGTATTCAGCCATTACGACTATAGTGCCGTCTGAAGGGATATGAGGATAAGGATTTAGGATGGGACGGAGGGAAGGATTGTGTCCAAACCATATTTCTGTCCTTCGTTCTACCCAACAATCTAAGTGGCGCCGCGAGGTGAAGCTGTCTCTTCACTACCGCGAGGTGAAGCTGCCTCTTCGCTACCGCGAGGTAAAGCTGTCTCTTCATTGCCCACGCCTCATCGTGGACGGATTCCTGCAGTAGAACCAAAAATATACACAGCCATCCCATCAGGCAGGCGGCCAGCCAGCCGGTCAAGCCGGCAGCCAGCCAGCCGGTCAAGCCGGCAGCCAGCCAGCTAGCCAGCCGGTCAAGTAGGCAGGCAGCCAGCCAGCCAGCCAGCCAGGCAGCCAGCCAGCCAGCTGCCAGCCGTTTAGGTCCGTCCTGGAACCATCAACAAGTCGTGTGATAAAGGATGTTTATCCATTTCTCATGTGTTATCTTGAGGTTATCTTGAGATAATTTCAGGGCTTAGCGTCCCCGCGGCCCGGTCCTCGACCAGGCCTCCTTTTTGTTACACACCCTCAAGAAGCAGCCCGTAACCGGCTGCCTAACTCCCAGCAAATTACCTACTTACTGCTAGGTAACAGGGGGACATCAGGGCGAAAGAAACTCGGGACTTTCGGGACTACGAATCCGAAACGCTGTCCACTCAGCCGTCAGGCCCCATGGCATGTGGTTTGGTCACCACTGCTTTGACTAAACAAATTTTTAAAGACAATAAACAAGGTATTTATTCTTGCAAATCATTTTCCTGTTATAATTGATGACACTGGTTAAAATAGATCGAAAGTAGACAGTTTAAAATATTTAAAATACAGTAAACGTGGGTTTAATTAACAGTCATCAGTAGTTCAACAAAGTGGATTAACAATAGTAATTTAAGTGATGTGAAGGGGGAGGGGAATTATCATCCGCCCCCTACCGTTACCATCAATCACCTAAGATCATCTAAGATCACCCACAATCACCTAAGATCATCTAAGATCACCCCTACAACCCCCTAAGACCACTTAAGACCCCCACAACCACCACTACCATGACAAGAGTACACCTGAAGAACATTATACATCCTTGTCAAAGCCCCACCACATTCACCCATGTCCACCTGACGTCTGAGACATGGGCGTCTCCTGGACCATAGCATGGGGGACAGACACATTAACCTGTGACTGATACGCATATGGAGAAGTTACATGTAGAGATGCGTGACATACGCACACAAACGCACACGACAACAAGTCCCCTATATACCCTCTAGGGCAAGGGAAAGGCAGTCTGCCCACACTGTGTCCAGCAACTGTGTGTGTGTGTGTGTGTGTGTGTGTGTGTGTGTGTGTGTGTGTGTGTGTGTGTGTGTGTGTGTGTGTGTGTGTGTGTGTGTGAGTGTGATTAGAATTCCGAAACTTGCATCAGACAGCTTTCTTTCGCTTTCCTGGAGACAAACTCATGATAAGCACCCGCCTGGCTTTTGACAAGTTGGCCCCGCGTCGTCTGAAAAGCAACTGACAATTCTCGAGTGACGATGGAATATGTAATGTGTGTTTTTAGAGCCCCCGCGCGCGATGCCTTTGAGAGAAAACGGGACGTTCTGGCGGGAAAGGTTGAACGAGGGCGGGTGTGAGGAATGTGGCAGGGTAAACTACACTATAATCTCTCAGGTGACTCTTGGTAAGCCTATACTTGCCACATGGACGGACGGATGCGAGTGTCCACGCACGCACACACGCAAGCACGCAAGCACACACACATTCTATCCTAGTCCATTAATCAAAGCTATTTTTTTAAGCTCGTAAGTCAAGATCAACAAGTACACGGTCGCGTCCGTGTCGTCGTCACGGACCTCATTAGAGATGCCACGCACGCTGGCTACTGTAAGACCAGTATGTGTGCGTGCATGGTTACGTGTGCGTGCGTGCGTGCATGGTTGCGTGTGTGAGCACAACATTTAATCTCATTAGAGGATGGAATGAACGCTGCGGAGTCCAATAGACACCACAAAAATCCACACTTGGTCTAAAATCCCAACCTACATACTAAGGTACACCGCCGTAGTCCCCCCACAGTATTACAACAGGTAAACTGCTTTCGTTACAGTACTCAACACGTAAACTCTGTCCCCAAAAAAATACAAGCAAATTTGATGGGGAGGGGGGGGGGGTTCCGTAAGTGTCTAGTACAAATTTCTTTAGAGACTTAGTATTAAGGGGGATCGTTTACAACACACTTTAATTGCTGACGATAAAAATTTTATGTACTTACTGTGCGTGCGTGCGTGTGTGTGTGTGTGTGTGTGTGTGTGTGTGTGTGTGTGTGTGTGTGTGTGTGTGTGTGTGTGTGTGTGTGTGTGTGCACACGAGCTTATGCATGTGTATTACAACCCCCAGATCTGATACACACAAAAAGAAACGCTGAAAATATTGCATGCATATACATACATATATATATAAATACATACATACACACATGCATACATAGTAGTAGGCATCCATCAGTCTCAGGAGACTATGGAGTTGCGCTCTGGTGTCGGCCTGGTCTGGAGTGGCCTCTCCAGGGCGCAAAGCCAGGGTAGGTTGATTAGGGGGGAGAAGCTGTTACCCATGCAGCAGGCCCCACATCTCCACGGCGCTGAAAGTCTCCAGTGGAAAGGCATACACCAATACGATTGGTTCCAGCGCCGTCGCAGGAACTGTGAGTTCCTGGGTTGAACTCACAGTTCATATCGGGTGTGGATAGTACGTGCTTGGATGACCGTCTGGGAACATGCGGATGACATTATCTTATAAAAAAATAAGAATGTTGTACTTTTCAAAGAACATAACAAAAAATATATTTATATAACCCATTCTCAGTTTCCATCAACACCTTCTATTACCCGTTCCAAAAACTCAAAATTTCCACCTATGAGTTCCTAATTAGCGAGATTCTTCACAAGCAACTTCAGCGAGAAAGTTTTTTTTTTTGGCTTTTCAGGAATGCTTTTCTTGAAAGAAGTGAGCGTCTTTATCTTTGAAAAGTTTTGTGAAGTGAGCGCGTCGTTGATGTCGATGCTGACGACCTGTCGTAGTGATGATAGGTTGTCTTACTCGACTCCTGAGGAGCTCCTCTAGCTCCTGAAGGAGGGAGGGAGAGGGTGAGAGAGAGAGAGAGAGAGAGAGAGAGAGAGAGAGAGAGAGAGAGAGAGAGAGAGAGAGAGAGAGAGAGAGAGAGAGAGAGAGAGAGAGAGAGAAAGAGAGAGAGAGAGAGAGACAGACAGACAGAGACAGAGACAGAGAGACAGAGAGACAGAGAGAGAGAGAGAGAGAGAGAGAGAGAGAGAGAGAGAGAGAGAGAGAGAGAGAGAGAGAGAGAGAGAGAGAGAGAGAGAGAGAAAGAGAGAGAGACAGACAGAGACAGAGACAGAGAGACAGAGACAGAGAGAGAGAGAGACAGAGAGACAGAGAGACAGAGAGAGAGAGAGAGAGAGAGAGAGAGAGAGAGAGAGAGAGAGAGAGAGAGAGAGAGAGAGAGAGAGAGAGAGAGAGACATACAGACAGACAGAGAGACAGAGAGTGGGGGTGGCAAGGAAGATACTGGGATGAGCGGAAAAGAATGAGAGTGGGAGAGGTGGGAGGGAAGGAAGAAGGGGGTGAGTGAGAGGGTAAGTGAATACGCATATTCTCCAGGGTACGAACGAGGACCCGGATAAGGTCAGGCGGAGGCCACACAGAACAGGTCTTAAAATATGTGAAAATACATAGGAGGGATTGAAGTGTGTACTTGCCTAATAGATTTGGCAGGTACCGAACTTTAGCTCCTGGATCATGCCTTTCCCAGCTGTATTTTAATGCAATTCTGACCTCTACATTTTTCATATTCACCTTTACAAATTTCTGGATTAATGTAAACTCGCTTCATTGATTACCTGTTGACGGTTTCAGGAGTCCCACAGCCTGGTCTCTGGCCTGCATTCACGGACCATTGGAAGGACAGACTCTGGTCTGGGAATCTGAGGCAAGATTCACAAAGCAGTTACGCAGGTACTTACGAACTTGTACATCTTTTATCAATCTTTGACGGCTTGGTTTACAATTATTAAAGAGCTAATGAGCTCCAAAACACCAGGAGGCTGTTTATAACAATAACAACAGTTGATTGGCAAGTTTTCATGCTTGTAAACTGTTTAATAAATGTAACCAAAGCCGTCAAAGACTGAGGAAAGATGTACACGTTCGTAAGTACTTGCGTAACTGCTTCGTGAATCTGGCCCCCTGTTTTCGAAGCTGGAAAGCCTTCCCCCTCCTCTCATCCATAGCCATCACAGCCAGGCTCATCTGGTAACTCCAACCAAAAAACTTGTCCAGTTTTCTCCGGCAACATTCCACAGTTGTTCCATTGACATATCCTCTATTGTGTGTGTGTGTGTGTGTGTGTGTGTGTGTGTGTGTGTGTGTGTGTGTGTGTGTGTGTGTGTGTGTGTGTGTGTGTGGTGAGGTGTGGGGGGGGGGGAGGGGACTAGAGAGCCGAACGTGGGTCTCTGATGTTTACACTGCGTTCTAGAATTGCCATCATGGCACCCTGACTTTCCACTGGATTCAATTTGCACTTCCTGCCATATCACCTACTCCTTTATGTTGTAAATTTACAGTGCAGGTTTAGAACCTGCTTTGGAAATGTTCGAGTATCTTCCATGTGAACATTATACATATACATATACATATATATATATATATATATATATATATATATATATATATATATATATATATATATATATATATATATATATATGTATATATATGTATACCATCTATCTCGTATTCATTTCAAGTAGTGCAGTTTAAGCGGTACAAGTCAAGTCGTAGTTTAAACGCTTCACTGATTCTGTGACTACAGCAAAGGCTCACTGTTCACTTTCAAGCTGTGCCACCGCTGTGCAATGGAACAAGAGGACTGAACAATATTCCATACGAGATAACACCCCCCAGATGCTTGACGAGTACCATCACTGATGCAGCCTCCCTTGTTCACAAGGTTCTCGTTATCCACCCTGGTAGTGACTCCGTCTGTCTCGCTGCTTGGCGGAGTGAGAGCTCTGAACGTTAGGTCGTCTGACATTATTATTCAAAAGGACAGTAAATTGGTCACTCCTTTCTATGGCGATATCTGACATTCTATGGAGAGAGTTGTATAGCCAGCACTATAGAACTGTGGACAGAGGGAGCTAGTACTAAAATAAATTCTGGAGAGATATAGTTTACTTAAATGAAGGTCTGCCAACCATCTCTGAGAGAGGTTTTCCTCTCTAGCTCCCTCACATGTTCGGTTCGGTTCAGTTGGTTCGGTTCGTTCGGTTCGGTTCAGTTGGTTCGGTTCAGTTGGTTCGGTTCGTTCGGTTCGGTTCGGTTCAGTTGGTTCGGTTCGTTCGGTTCGGTTCAGTTGGTTCGGTTCGTTCGGTTCGGTTCAGTTGGTTCGGTTCGTTCGGTTCGGTTCAAGTTAGGTTAATCCTTGGCTTGTTTATTTTACGTTAGTTTATTTTAGGTAAGGAGCACTATGGATTAAAGTGTAACCCATAAATTACGAAGCCCACCTTAACACGAGGGGGCCTTTTATCATATTGGCACAGTATATAATTAGTTTAAGCTTCCTAATTTGATATAAAATATATACCTTGAACAGGTTAATATTTAATACTGTGTCTCAGGGAAAAAAAAAGGTGTTGTACTACTCAGGGGGGTGGGGGGGGGGGGGTGGGGGGAAGTGGAACAATTACCCACACACCCCCCCTACCCCATTCCTTTCCTTCCCCTCCATATCCTTCCCTTCCCTTCCTCCTACTGCACACCCCCATTCCATGCCCTCTCCCTCCACTTCCCATGCTCTCCCCCCACCCTTTCATACCCCCACCAAACTCCTCTCATCCTCCACCACCGGATGCTCCTAGTACTCACAGAGCCACTAAAGCTTACTCAAGCTGGTTGACCACCAGACCACACACTAGAAGTTGAAGGGACGACGACGTTTCGGTCCGTCCTGGACCATTCTCAAGTCGATTTTAATCAAGTGATTTTCAATCGACTTGAGAATGGTCCAGGACGGACCGAAACGTCGTCGTCCCTTCACCTTCTAGTGTGTGGTCTGGTGGTCAACATACTTCAGCCACGTTATTGTGACTCATCGCCTGCTTACTCAAGCTTACTCATTTCCAGCTTGGCATGAGGTGGACACATCAGCCTCCAGCACCCACCTGGCCTCGGGCACAAGGACTCTATAATGACATCAATCGACTTCATGAAGTCAAATTATATCCATATATTGGTACTTGAAATATCTCCAGATAATTTTACGATTTTTTTTTTGTAAATGTTGACCGTACCTGGATCATACCTGGGATGGGTTCAGGGAGTTCGTCTACGGCCCAAGCCAGACCTGGGAGCCAGGCTTGTCTTGTGGATAACTTTGGTCCAACTGACTGTTGCTTGCAGCGGCCCGCAGCAGTAGCGTCGTTTTAAAACTCAGTGTTATACTCGTCTCCTTTCCTGGCCTGTGTTTAGTGCTCGTAGATCAACATTCGCCTCAAGCAAGGCCCCAACAAGCCGTAATTGTATCCTTAAAGACTTACACAAACTTTATAACGAAGATTACCGAAAATTCGTGCAAAAACTAATTCCTAATACAATGCCGGTTCTTGACAGCAAGATATATACCTGAATTTACCCGAGGGTCATTATCTCCCTAGTGGCCTTGACAGGGGGACAGGAAGCCGGCGGCTTGCTACTCTTATAGACTGTTGAGAGGGTGTTTTTCAACCACACTACTTATGCTGTAAAACAATGGTGAAGTGTATTACATTAGACTCTGTAACTAGCTTAACACGAGTCTCACTGTCTTAGTTAAAAGGAATTTCGGGGTACAGTTCCTGAGGTCATTATGTGCCTAGTTAATCTCTCCCATTACACCCACGGGATGGGTATGGGGTCCACTACCACCCACGGGATGGGTATGGGGTCCACTACCACCCACGGGATGGGTATGGGGTCCACTACCACCCACGGGATGGGTATGGGGTCCACTACCACCCACGGGATGGGTATGGGGTCCACTACTACCCACGGGATGGGTATGGGGTCCACTACCACCCACGGGATGGGTATGGGGTCCACTACCACCCACGGGATGGGTATGGGGACCACTACCACCCACGGGATGGGTATGGGGTCCACTACCACCCATGGGATGGGTATGGGGTCCACTACCACCCACAGGATGGGTATGGGGTCCACTACCACCCACGGGATGGGTATGGGGTCCACTACCACCCACGGGATGGGTATGGGGTCCACTACCACCCACAGGATGGGTATGGGGTCCACTACCACCCATGGGATGGGTATGGGGTCCACTACCACCCACAGGATGGGTATGGGATCCACTACCACCCATGGGATGGGTATGGGGTCCACTACCACCCACGGGATGGGTATGGGGTCCACTACCACCCGCGGGATGGGTATGGGGTCCACTACCACCCACGGGATGGGTATGGGGTCCACTACCACCCACGGGATGGGTATGGGGTCCACTACCACCCACGGGATGGGTATGGGGTCCACTACTACCCACGGGATGGGTATGGGGTCCACTACCACCCACGGGATGGGTATGGGGTCCACTACCACCCACGGGATGGGTATGGGGACCACTACCACCCACGGGATGGGTATGGGGTCCACTACCACCCATGGGATGGGTATGGGGTCCACTACCACCCACAGGATGGGTATGGGGTCCACTACCACCCACGGGATGGGTATGGGGTCCACTACCACCCACGGGATGGGTATGGGGTCCACTACCACCCACGGGATGGGTATGGGGACCACTACCACCCATGGGATGGGTATGGGGTCCACTACCACCCACAGGATGGGTATGGGGTCCACTACCACCCACGGGATGGGTATGGGGTCCACTACCACCCACAGGATGGGTATGGGGTCCACTACCACCCACGGGATGGGTATGGGGTCCACTACCACCCACAGGATGGGTATGGGGTCCACTACCACCCACGGGATGGGTATGGGGTCCACTACCACCCACAGGATGGGTATGGGGTCCACTACCACCCACGGGATGGGTATGGGGTCCACTACCACCCACGGGATGGGAATAGGGTGCGTATATTTTGTTCATAATATATGAACAAAATCCAAATCAATCGGCTTTTCAATGGTCCCCACATTGTTATCATCAGTAAATAGGAAAACAATTTTTTTTGGCTGACTGTAAGCCTACTGTTGTTTGTCTTGTTTTCCTATTACACTGTTCAAGGTACTCTGGCTGTCTGAAATGATCAGTATATTAAACACTTTATATATTTGGCTCCTAAACTTAACATGAGTTTAGATGATAATCGTCGACCGTGATTTTGATTTAAGGATATTTAGAAAGGTATAAAAAATAACATACACCGTTATTCACTTACATTTTATCTGATAATTACCTGAACCTAACATTTCACAACAATTATTCACGCGATATATATATACCATTCATTTTATGACAATTATTTCCACGTATATTCACTTTAATTTCACGATAGTTATTCATGTGTTATTCGCTTTCTTAGCGTTACGCCTTATAAAACTTTAAAGTAAACTTAGATTAAGTTTTTCTCCTTCATTTCCAAGTGAAGAGGATCATAATATGTATACATAAGATTTGTGCTGGAATTTAGCCCTTTCTGCCATATTCACTACCATATTTACGTATATCAATATCTCTAAATAAACATGTCACTCTGTCCGAGGTTGGAGGCCCAGATGCTCAGGGCTAGCCTCACCCAATTTAGAACAGTAATTGCTGTTGGGCATGTGCCCAACATGGGCGGGTTGGTGTTGACAAATTATATGAGTGCCATTTTAAACAGCGTTTCTTTGTTTTCTTAATATAATGTAAAATACTGATCACTGATATCCGATATATTTAAAAAATATACTCAAAATATATATACTGTCAGATACTCAATCTTGTACTCACCTATTTGTGCTTGCGGGGGTTGATCTTTGCTCTTTCGGCCCGCCTCTCAACTGTCAATCAACTGTTTACTACCTACTTTTTTTTCATACCACACACACACACACACACACACACACCAGGAAGCAGCCCGTGACAGCTGACTAACTCCCAGGTACCTGTTTACTGCTAGGTAACAGGGGCATTCAGGGTGAAAGAAACTTTGCCCATTTGTTTCTGCCTCGTGCGGGAATCGAACCCGCGCCACAGAATTACGAGCCCTGCGCGCTATCCACCAGGCTATGAGGCCCCAAATGTGTGTGTGTGCGTGTGTGTGAGTGTGTGTGAGAGTGTGTGTGTGTGTGTGTGTGTGTGTGTGTGTGTGTGTGTGTGTGTGTGTGTGTGTGTGTGTGTGTGTGTGTGTGTGTACTCACCTAGTTGTGTTTGCGGGGGTTGAGCTCTGGCTCTTTGGTCTCGCCTCTCAACCGTCAATCAACTGGTGTACAGGTTCCTGAGCCTACTGGGCTCTATCATATCTACATTTGAAACTGTGTATGGAGTCAGCCTCCACCACATCACTTCCTAGTGCATTCCATTTACTAACTACTCTGTGTGCTACTACTTTACTAACTTTACTGTGTGTGTGTGTGTGTGTGTGTGTGTGTGTGTGTGTGTGTGTGTGTGTGTGTGTGTGTGTGTGTGTGTGTGTGTGCGTGTATCTTCCAGGCCATATATATAAAATTACTCAACCCATTCTATAATATAACAATAACCAGCTCCGCCCCCCCCCACCCCCCACCCCGCCATAACCCCCCCCCTCTCCCTAAACCCCCCTCTCCTGACCATTCCACTGGGCACCACCTCACGGAAGCCTTACATTCATCTTTTCGCAAATATTTCCTTTCCCCCAAGAACAAGGCGGCCCGCGCCAGCCCAATCTCTCACCTCCCGTTTTCTTTCTCACGGAGATTACAAACCCGACGAAACCAGCAACAGATTACTGGATCCGAAACGAGGCTATTGATAATTATACAACAAAAAAAATGTTGATAAAGACATTGCGAAGTGCGGATTTTGTTCCCAATTTTGCTTGCATCGGGTTGGACAGGATATCGTATCTATTTACGGCTAGGTGAACAGCGGCATGAGGTGTAAGGAAACTATGCCCAAACTCCTCCGTCCTGCGTGAGATTTAAAGCCGAGACCAATTATAGGTTGTAAATCGACAGTGAGGACCACCGTCGTTTAAAACAAACATATATATATATATATATATATATATATATATATATATATATATATATATATATATATAATATAATATACAGTAATATTATATATATATATATATATATATATATATATATATATATATATATTCAATTAAATATTGACGAAAAAGATTGTTCTAATCTCTAATTATATAAACAAAAAAATCTGCATTGGGTCTTTTAATATTTTTACCTGTAAAAACTGACTATAAACTCAGTACTTTGGCTAATTAGCGTCAAGTTATCAGCCACTGTCACTCCTGTCCTGTTTTTCCTGTTACCTGAGGTGTTTGTTGCTTGGAGGTGGGGGGGGGGGGTAGAGTGTGTGTGTGTATTCACCTAGTTGAATTCACCTATTTCTTCTTGCGGGGGATGAGCTCTGCTCTTTCGGCCCGCCTCTCAGCTGTCAATCAATCAGCTGTAACTAACAACTAACTAATTCCCCCCCCCCCCCACTACACACACACACACCCAGGAAGCAAACAGCTCCGTAACAGCTGTCTAACTCCCAGGTACCTATTTACTGCTAGGTAACAGGAGCATCAGGATGAAAGAAACTTTGCCCATTTTCTGCCTGGTCCGGGAATCGAACCCGGGCCACAGGATTACGTGTCCTGCGCACTATCCAGTCAGCTACCAGACCCCTTGTGTATGTGTGTGTGTGTGTGTGTGTGTGTGTGTGTGTGTGTGTGTGTGTGTGTGTGTGTGTGTGTGTGTGTGTGTGTGTGAACTCTCCTTGCTGTGCTTGCTGGGTCAAGCATCTGCTCTTAGGTTAGGATGTCAGGGGGAAGATTAGGGTGCGAGGGGGGGGGAGGTTAGGGTGTGAGGGTGTAATTTACATTTAATTTACACAAGCTGTCGATTTCCAATTTAAAAAAAATTATTAGACTGCAATCAGGAACGTCCTTAAAGCAGCAAATTCAGAACTAATCATAAAGTTCGACGACCGTATGGTTTAAAAAAAAAAAAAGAGTTGCAGTTCACAATCGTTTATCAATACAAGTTCAATTGCTGTAATGCACTCTGTATCGGCAAGACGAAGCAGTTTTGCAAGATACAGATCTTTAGAGCACCTTGGTCGATCAAGCCGAACAGGACGTTTGATTCTCAAACCACCCTACGTCTTTCAGACAATTACCCAACCACCCGGGCAGTTGAAACCTTCTTTATTAACAGATTAAGAAACCTGTATCAATTTACAATCACTTAAAAATGAAGAGTAAAAACTAACATTTCCCGTTATTAATAAAGAAAATATAATTTTTACTCATTTGGTAAAAAGCTGACGATTTGGAATCAGTTTACATCAACATCAGTGTTATATGTAAACCAATATAATGCACCACGCCTGCAAATGTGTGCATTACCGGCGTGTTGCAATCATCCCGGAAGTAAACCGTGCAAAAATAATACACCTTGTGTGTGTGTGTGTGTGCAACATGCCATGCAACCGCCCAACTCGTCCCAGTGTGTATTATTGCCACTGTGGAGACACTTGTCGTTCCCAGCGGCCGCCCAAACCCACCCACCCACCCAGACCACACCCACATCCAGGCCACACTCACCCACGCCCCCAGGGGCCCGAGCACCGCACACACAGAGCCCATCACCACGCAATAGACTCGTCATTGGGCGCGCGAGGGCCCCATAAACAAGGCGGGCGCTGATAAGAGCTCCACGGCCTGTCTCGCGGGGGTGGGCGAATCCAAGTAGATTCAAGTAGAATGGATCCCAGTAGAATCCCAAGGAGTCTACTGGGATGCAAGCCGCCCCTAGCAGCAGCTGCAGCAGCCTATGGAACATTATCTAACACGACTTACAAACCCAATAAGATCTTAACTAAGCTTCAACAGGATGAAACCTTACTTGATCATTCAAACTGTTTGTGTTTTCTTGACCACTAATGCTGTTCAACCCCTTAACATCCGCCCCTTAAAACAGGACGGGGGACCCCTTAGAAGGGGAAAGGGACAGATCGCACGAAAAGTGTTTTCTGGGAAGACATGAAAATAGACAGCAAGTGAAAAAAAGTGCATTGAAGTGCTGGAATTCCATAAGCTCAATTCGACAACATTGTCAACATAGGATGGCTTTAATTGTCCTTGTCCACCACAACACACACGTAATAGTCTGGCTGTTCAAAGAGGAAACGCAGTCTCTATTTGAGAGTAGAGAAATCTCTCTCTCTCTCTCTCTCTCTCTCTCTCTCTCTCTCTCTCTCTCTCTCTCTCTCTCTCTCTCTCTCTCTCTCTCTCTCAGGCTCGACGCAGGCTCGACTTTCTATTCACTCCAGTGGCCATCAACTATGCCCCGCGGAGAGAAGCATCCATCTGTATGCCCATCTCTCACTCCTGCTGTCCACCAACTATTCGACTGTATCCACTCTGGGCAGTCATACCACACGCAATTATGCACGCACGCACACGCAGCCATGCACGCACACATACTGGTCTTACAGTAGCCAGCGTGCGTGGCATCTATAATGAGGTCCGTGGCGACGACACGGACGCCACCGTGTACTTGTTGATCTTGACTTACGAGCATAAAAAATACAACTCTTCGTTTGATTAATGGACCAGGATAGTGTGTGTGTGTGTATGCGTATATGTGTGTATGTGTGTGTGTGTGTGTGTGTGTGTGTGTGTGTGTGTGTGTGTGTGTGTGTGTGTGTGTGTGTGTGTGTGTGTGTGTGCGTGTGTGTGTGTGTGTGGGTGTGTATAATCACCCACACACATTATTAGGAAAGAATAATTAGGCTACGACTGGTTGCACACCTGGAGAACATTAGGTTTGTGAACAAACATCAGCATGGGTTCTGGACAGGGAAATCGTGCCTAACAAACCTTCTGGAATTCTATGATAAAATAACGAGGATAAGACAGGACAGAGATGGTTGGGCAGACTGCATATTTCTGGACTGCCAAAAAGCCTTTGATACAGTACCGCACATGAGACTGCTGTTCAAGCTCGAGAGGCAGGCGGTGGTGGGGGGAAAGGTCCTAGCATGGATAAGGAACTACCTAACAGGAAGGAGCCAAAGAGTTACGGTAAGGGGCGAGAAGTCGGACTGGCGAACAGTAACAAGTGGAGTACCTCAAGGACCGGTGCTGGGACCAATTCTATTTCTTGTATATGTTAACGACATGTTTACAGGCGTAGAGTCCTACATGTCGATGTTTGCGGATGACGCAAAGTTGATGAGAAGAGTTGTGACAGATGAGGATTGCAGGATCCTCCAATAGGACCTCAACAGGTTGCAGAGATGGTCAGAGATATGGCTACTGGAATTCAACACGAGCAAATGTAAAGTTATGGAAATGGGACTAGGAGATAGGAGACCAAAGGGACAGTACACAATGAAGGGGAAAAGCCTACCTGTGACGACGCGCGAAAGAGACCTGGGTGTGGACGTAACACCTAATCTATCTCCTGAGGCACATATAAATAGGATAACGACAGCAGCGTACTCTACACTGGCAAAAGTTAGAACATCATTCAGAAACCTAAGTAAGGAGGCATTTAGGGCGCTTTACACTGCCTACGTGAGGCCAGTCTTAGAGTATGCCGCCTCATCATGGAGTCCCCATCTGAAGAAGCATATATTGAAACTAGAAAAGGTTCAGAGGTTTGCAACGAGACTCGTTCCAGATCTACGAGGGATGGGGTATGAGGAGCGCCTGAGGGAACTGTGCCTTACGACACTAGAAAGAAGAAGGGAGAGGGGGGACATGATAGGAACGTATAAAATACTCAGAGGGATTGACAGAGTGGACATAGACGAAATGTTCACACGAAATAGTAACAGAACGAGGGGACATGGATGGAAGCTTGAAACTCAGATGAGTCACAGAGATGTTAGGAAGTTTTCTTTTAGCGTGAGAGTAGTGGGAAAATGGAATGCATTTCAGGAACAGGTTGTGGAAGCAAATACTATTCATAATTTTAAAACCAGGTATGATAAGGAAATGGGACAGGAGTCATTGCTGTAAACAACCGATGCTCGAAAGGCGGGATCCAAGATTCAATGCTCGATCCTGCAGACACAACTAGGTGAGTACAACTAGGTGAGTACACACACACACACCACTTACAAGATTCTCAGAGGAATTGATAGGGTAGATAAAGACAGACTTTTTAACACAAGGGGCGCACGCACTAGGGGGACACAGGTGGAAATTGAGTGCCCAAATGAGCCACAGAGACGTTAGAAAGAATTTTTTCAGTGTCAGAGTAGTAGACAAATGGAATGCATAGGAAGTGATGTGGTGGAGGCTGACTCCATACACAGCTTCAAGTGTAGATATGATAGAGCCCAGTAGGTTCAGGAACCTGTACATTAGTTGATTGACAGTTGAGAAGCGGGACCAAAGAGCCAGAGCTCAACCCCCGCAAGCACAATTAGGTGAGTACACCCACACCATTAAACGACAATAAACATAAATAACTTGTTTACAAAATGGGTACAGGATTTACTGAAAGCGTAAATTTAATACCTAGATAGGGTACCCAGCTGTGTCCGGGTCTCTCTACCCCCTCCCCTCTCTTCCTCTCTCTCCTGTCTCCCTTCTCATGCTTCTCCCTCTCTTTCCCCTCTTCTCCATCAACCCTCCTCCTTCTTTCTGTCTCCACCCTTTTACATTTACACCCTTCTTACACCCTGTCTCAACTCTCCCCCCTTTCTCCTGCACCCTCTCTCTCTCTCTCTCTCCCCTTCTTATCCACCCTCTCTCTTCCTCCCCCCCTTCTCCTCTACCATTTCTCCCCACCCTCTTCTCACCTCTGCCATTGTTCCATATCTCCTCCCCCCCCCCCTTTCCATTTTTACCCCTTCTCTTCCCTTCCCTCTCTTCCATCACTCCCTTTCCCTTCTCTCCCTCTCTCAGAAAATCAAATACTACAAAGCACTGAAAAACTTCACTGAAAAGCACTGAAAAGATCTGACTTCTTGGAAATGTCAGCGAGTCGTTATAGATGCCAGTATTTCCTAAAGTATGGCACCGGGGCCGACCTATGACACACCCTTACCCAACTCGTGTCATCTTAGAAAGTTGGATAAGGTTACAGCCTAGTGTGCGACTTCCAGCCTCAGACACACACACAGTTTTGTGTAGATATAGACGGACGAGAGAGAGAGAGCCCAGTCTGATGGATGATGGTATTGACTTGTACTGCAGCGGAGAGGCGCCCTCTGCTCATGGGCAAAGTTGAGTCCCAGCGCCTTCGACCACTGCTGAGGGTGATCGCTTGCATCCTGTTCCTTGAAGATCTTGTCACCTTGAAGATGGTCCCCTTGTGAGCCGGTCTGGCTCCTCCTGTCTGACTTACTTATGAGTTGTGGCGTCGGCAGGTCCTCCACTCACTTTCAGGGGGCCCCTCCATGTACATCAGGCCCCCCCCCCGTGCACTTCAGGGCCCTCCCGTGTACTTCAGGGCCCCCAGTGCACTTCAGGGCCTCTCCATGTACTTCAGGGCCCCCCCGTGCACTTCTGGGCCCTCCCGTGTACTTCAGGACCCCCTGTGCACTTCAGGGGGCCCCCCATGTACTTCAGGCCCCCTCCCCTTGCACTTCAGGGCCTCCCCGTGCACTTCAGGGCCTCTCCGTGCACTTCAGGGCCCCCCCATGTACTTCAGGGGCCCCCCGTGCACTTCAGGGACCCCCAAAGCACCCTTCACCTGCCTGTCAGGGGGCCGCCACAGCCCCCCACCATAAGCACACATCAATATTCACAGTATAACACATGGTCGCCCTTCACCAGAGTGCCACACACGGCTCCCTCAGCCCAGGCCGTTATGACAAAATGGAATTAGGGTGCTAGACCATCGCGCCCTAACAAGCACCGCCCTATACTATCCACCAATCTGCTTGCTACAAGCATAAATGACCCCCCTCTTCTCCCCCCCCTCTTCTCAGCAGGCCCACACAGCCCCCCCCCTCACCCTATCGTAGGCACAATGCCTAATGACACACGCATGCCTGACACCCCCCCCTCACCCCCTCCTCGTTGCCACAGGCATAAAGAACCTACCACAGGATGGATGCCACCCCCACCCCCCCCCCCACATCCATGTGTTACAAACAAGGGGGTAAGAGGGGCCCCATGCACCCCCTCCCCCCTCCAGCTCTCCATATCAATGGCTATGGATTTTGCTGCACCGGACCCCCTTCCCCCTTAAATGAATTCAGCTGATTAATTGAAGCTCGGCTACAACACGCCTGGCTGAGTCGTGTGTGTGTCGTTCATGTGTCGTGTATAACACATGTGTATTACCGTGCGTATATTGTATGTAACGCGAGTGTATCGTCAAGGTGTTGTACATGTCTGTTGTTGTGTGTATACATTGTGTATTGTCGTGTATTCCACACGGGTGCCATGTGTGCTAGTAAACCACCACACCTAAAAGTGGACCACGAGTTTACCTTCAAGTATCCTGTTGATCAGATCACACACACTAGAAGGTGAAGGGACGACGACGTTTCGGTCCGTCCTGGACCATTCTCAAGGCGATTCCAGGACGGACCGAAACGTCGTCGTCCCTTCACCTTCTAGTGTGTGTGGTCTGGTCAACATTCTTCAGCCACGTTATTGTGACTCATCGCCTGCTTTAAGTATCCTTAAACTACAAGATATAGTTCGAGGGGGCTCCAGGTATCCCGTGCCACATGGGAGAAAGTCAGGCGTTACCAGGCATCCACTAACGACGAAGAGACAGCAACGTAGCCCGTCCTACTTAAGGATCCCCAACGTCAAGAGACTGTCCTACTAAAGTGTCGTATTATCCTAAACTACCAGAGGGACGTAAAGCAGAAAACGAAAGTTTTTTATTATTATTATTTTCTACCACAGACGTGGCCAGACATTTACAATGCTAACCAGCATATATATATATATATATATATATATATATATATATATATATATATATATATATATATATATATATATATATATATATATATATATATATATACATTTTCTTCTGTTCTCCACAGACAGGGTGAGAGATCTGTTAAACATATAGTTCAGGGATTTATTGAACAATCAACCACAGAAGGTGATTGTAGTGCTTTTAAAATGCTAATCTAATCTACAGACATAAATACACCGAGTTACGTCTGCCGTACATAAAGTGGTCTATATGCACTACACACAGAGCTTACTGGATCCTGCAGCCTCTCCGAGACACAAACCAGGGACGGGGGAGTTGTGTAAAACCCTGGTTTGTGTCTCGGAGAGGCTGCGGGATCCAGTAAGTTCAGTAGAACTTCGGTTTCAACTCTTTTTAAACATGTCGTAGCTCAGTCGATTAAGGCAGCGTCTGGGATGCTCCCGGACGCAGGTTTGAATCCTCGTCACGGCCCTTGTGGATGTGTTCGATATGTCTTTTACATAGTGTCATTAAATTGCATTTACAATGTTGAAGTGCGATTCTGACCAGCTTCCACATATCCTGTATAAACAGGGGAGTATGTGTCGATGTCGGGAGCCGCTACCATTTTCTAGCACGACAATTTGTTTTGGCCTTAGGTAGCCTAATACGTCAAAATGCGACGTTCCATTAGGAGGACGGTGGCGGAAAGTAGCGGAATTGGCGCCAAGAGTCCTCAATACTGTCACTGGGAGGAAGACGGCACAGGAGCGGGGGGACACCATTAAACCAGTCACCTGAACACCATAGACACGGTATATGAATCGTTACCTTCAGTTAAGCTTCTTACGGGCTCGCCATAGCCCGTGCTACATGGACATTCCCTTCTGAGTAGCTAAATCTAAAACAACAACAACAACAGTTAAACTTCAGACCTAACGATATCTTAACCAAATTATGGCCTCTGTATCACACTGTCTGATACCGTTCTCGGTTCTAAGCACTTAATTACTATTCGTGCTTGGGGAAAATATTGGGGGCTATAGAGTAGGATCGAACCGTCGAGTCTGGACTCCCTCCAGGCACATGTGGGTTCGATCTAATCCCCATGGGGCTCAATATTTTCTCCCAGATCACGTTGCTTTATTTGCGATTGTACGGTGTCTTATCCCTGTGTTTGTTGTCCTTGTCCTGCCCGTCAACCAGGGGGACAGAGGGCTGCATATCGTCGCGTGACGCGCCATGAGGATATTCAGTTTGATTGCCACGCCCAAGATTTACGAAACCTGTACATCTCTTTGTAATCACGCGGATTTTGTTTACCTTTATTAAATGGTTTATGAGCTCGCCAGCACTGCCGGGTTCTTCACAGCAATGATAACCCTGGTTTGGGAAGACTCGGAGCCGTTATCTTACCATGATTTCGGGGCTTAGCGTCTCCCGCGGCCCAGTCCTCGACCAGGCCTCCCAGGCCGTGACAACATATACTAAGGGAAAACTTACCAAGCGGAGCGGACGAGGGGCAATGTTTAACGCCAGGAGCAACACAACGTAGGGACGTCGACGGGAACTGCAGACAAATAAAAAGGAATCACATAAAGGCCAAGAGTGAAATTGACGATGCTGATGATAATTCCATACACACAATCGTTAATGTAAACAAGAAAATTGAGAAAATAGTCACTGCTTTAACCCCCCCTCCTCCCTTCCCCTCCCCCCTCTTCACCTACCCTCCCTCATCTCCTCCATTATCCCCCCCCCCCCATCTCACACACACACATTCTGCCAGGTACAAACAGTGGCTCACTGGTGCTCGCGACATCAACAAATCGGGCGTCAGGGTTCGATTCCAAGTGCCTGGGAGCACTGCACGGGAAATTCCTTTTAAAGCAAGTGGGCTCCCTCCCCCCCCCCCTCTCTCTCTCTCTCTCTCTCTATTCTCAGTCCACGTTATGCTAAATTATTTTTACACTGCAGGATACTCGGCGGCTGGTGGCGACGCCATCCTGGGTCCCGCATATTGACGGTGGACAACACCAGCGGAACACTGAGGCAGATTTCGTTTTCTGTTTAGTGATAACACATGATGAAGTAGTGTTTTGGAGGGTTGAGGATGGAGCAGAGAGGGAGGAGAAAGGGTGGAGAGAGGGATGAAAAAGACAGACAGACAGATAACAACATATTGAACGTATAAGCAGATAAGAGAAGACCTTGCAGCGCAAGCCTCCTTTACTCTCCTTTAGTACAGTTAGCTCCTCCTTTTCCACCTATAACAACAGGATAAAACCACCTGAGAGCACCTGAAGGCTCTCCTCGCAGCCTCCTCGCCCTGCGGCTCACACTACCGACAAAGAGCAGCATCGGTTCCACTATTCTACATTGACAAGGGTGCGTGGAAACGTAACAGGAGAGGGAATATAACTAGATGCGTCTGACCTATATCAAACATACCTCACAATACACACACAATATTGTTAATATTCTAGGCAATCCCTCTCTATGTAGATAAGTATTAAAATATGGACATACAGAGAGGAAGGGAATGAAAAGGGTGAGATAGGTAGGATGCAAAGGGGGGTAGAGGGGTTAGGTGTTAGGGTGTAGCTGGCATGTGGGTGGGTGAAGGGTGTTGTATAGGCAAACGAGAGAATGTATGTGTGTGTATGATTACAGGGGTGGTGTAGGCACATATATGATTAAGAACACAAGAATATATATGAAACTGCACCAAAAAAAAAAGCCTATTCCCCACCCCCTCCATACGAGGCAGCTCCTATTGATATCCACCCAAACTCGTTCATAATTACATCCTCTGAAACACTGTAACCACGCCACATTATATCGTATCAGCCGGTCATTTCTTCCATACATCATCAACTTTCTTTCCAAACTCAAGTCTTTTTGTTTTTTCTGATGCAAAACTTGTCTAAATGATATCCTTTATTTCGCTTAGTATATTATGTTCAGACGTATGTTAGGCTTTCTAAATCTCTCATCAAAATAGAGGTTTCTAATTCCTAGCATTAGTTTTCTCATCCTTCTGCGTACACGAAGTGTATGAAGTGTACATGGATGTACACGAAGTTAAGTCTGTTGTACATGGGTGTACACGAAGCTGTCTGTTGTACATGGATGTACACGAAGCTATGTCTGTAGTACATGGATGTACACGAAGCTATGTCTGTTGTACATTAAACTCATTAAAACTGAATGACATAATCTAAAGTGGGCTTAATAAGTAATAAAATATAAAAATACACTATATATTGAGGATTTAAATAATGATTTTTTTAAGGAACTCTACTAATCATAGTTCCCAGATTTGTTATCTTACTATCATTTGTTAATTTTAACATTGTCTAGCTGATATCTGGACAACGTTAAAATTGATGTCAATAACAAGACTTTCGTCCGTTAAAAAATAAAGTCTAAATCAGATCATAGAGAACAAGACTTTCGTGAGTTGAAATGAAACCGAACTCGTCACCAGAAGCCTTCATCAAGGTAGTAACATCAGCGGCACATGCGACGCTGGTCACCATAACAGCCTTTGGGAATCTGAACCGCGAGTCGTTCTTCAAGACGATTTTATACCATTTATGTCAACCCGATTCCAAACTGTTGGCCACCATTATAGAGCCATGTCATTGAGCACTAAACGACGAGAGCGCTGAGTGTCGAGACATGATCACCACATCTAAATTCTCATGAAAATCCCTTCTCATCTCCCCGACAGCTACGACGCGCGGGTGGGCGACTTCCCCTCGGGCGTGCGATGGGCGGACGAGACCGCCCTGGGTAGTCGGGCGTACTTCATGGCCATGTCCGACCCGCCCACGCTGGCTCTGGAGCCCGCCCACGCCCGCGACCAGGGCGTCTACAAGTGCCGGGTCGACTATCGCCTCTCACCCTCCACTACAGTCTACGTGAACCTTACCGTCGTGAGTGAGTATACCCCCCTCTAGATAACCTTCTATTATCTTAAGCCTCTCGTCATTATTTGGGGCCCAAGAGCTAATGCCCGACCCTGTAAGCCCACATATAAAACGAGTCCATACAATCGTACATACATTAGTACGCGACAAGTCAATATATTTTTGTATTTACCATTTTACATGCAATCCAAAAATTTTAAAATCATAAATATTTATATTGCTGAACAAAAACTGCCCTGAAACTGCATATATATATTTTAATAAAAAGTGTAATATTTAGTTTTTGCAATGCATTATCCATGTTAAATTGCGCAGCGCATAAAGCTTTGATTGAATTAGAATATTACCCCAGTGAAGGTTCGGGCAGCCGGGGGGAGGGTGAGGGAGGAGAGAGAGAGGGGGAGAGAGAGAGAGAGGGGGAGAGAGAGAGAGAGGGGGAGAGAGAGAGAGAGAGAGAGAGAGAGAGAGAGAGAGAGAGAGAGAGAGAGAGAGAGAGAGAGAGAGAGAGAGAGAGAGAGAGAGAGGAGATGGGGAGGAGGGGGAGGGATAGGAGTGACAGAGATAGGGAGGGGGGAAGAGGGGAAGAGAGAGAGAGAGAGAGAGAGAGAGAGAGAGAGAGAGAGAGAGAGAGAGAGAGAGAGAGAGAGAGAGAGAGAGAGAGAGAGAGAGAGAGAGAGACAGAGAGAGAGAGGGTATGACGGGAAGGGGAGGAAAAAGTGAGAGAAGGGACAGGAAGGATGTTGGGGGAGAGAGAGAGGGAGGGGGAAGGGGGTGGGAGAGCGGGAGATTGGAAGAGGATTTACCAGGGGAAAACGCCAAGCCATTACTATATAGCACTTGGAAGGGGTCAGGATATGGATTAGGGATGGGACGGGGGGGGGGGGAAGGAATGGTGCCCAACCACTTTGACGGTCTGGGATTAAACTCTGACCTGCATGAAGTGAGACCTCCGCCTCCCTCATCTCTTCCTCAGCCCCCCTCATCTCTTCCTCAGATCCCTTCATCTCTTCCTCCGCCCCCCTCATCTCTTCCTCAGCTCCCCTCATTTTTTCCTCAGCCCCCCTCATCTCTTCCTCAGCTCCCCTCATTTCTTCCTCAGCCCCCTCATCTCTTCCTCAGCCCCCCCTCATCTCTTCCTCAGCCCCCCCTCATCTCTTCCTCAGCCCCCCCTCATCTCTTCCTCAGCTCCCCCTCATCTCTTCCTCAGCCCCCCTCATCTCTTCCTCAGCCCCCCCTCATCTCTTCCTCAGCTCCCCCTCATCTCTTCCTCAGCCCCCCCTCATCTCTTCCCCATCCCCCCTCATCTCTTCCTCAGCCCTCTCATCTCTTCCTCAGCTCCCCTCATTTCTTCCTCAGCCCCCCTCATCTCTTCCTCAGCCCCCTCACCTCTTCCTCAGCCCCCCCTCATCTCTTCCTCAGCCCTCTCATCTCTTCCTCAGCCCCCCTCATCTCTTCCTCAGCCCCCCTCATCTCTTCCTCAGCCCTCTCATATCTTCCTCAGCCCCCCTCATCTCTTCCTCAGCCCCCCTCATCTCTTGCTCAGCTCCTCCTCATCTCTTCCTCAGCCCCCCTCATCTCTTCCTCAGCCCTCTCATCTCTTCCTCAGCTCCCCTCATGTCTTCCTCAGCCCCCCTCATCTCTTCCTCAGCTCCCCCTCATCTCTTCCTCAGCCCTCTCATCTCTTCCTCAGCTCCCCTCACCTCTTCCTCAGCCCCTCTCATCTCTTCCTCAGCCCCCCCTCATCTCTTCCTCAGTCCCCCTCATCTCTTCCTCAGCCCCCCCTCATGTCTTACTCAGCCCCCTCATCTCTTCCTCAGCCCCCCCTCATCTCTTCCTCAGCCCTCTCATCTCTTCCTCAGCCCCCCTCATCTCTTCCTCAGCTCCCTGGTTCATAGTCTACCACATTTTCCTTCAATAATTCTATGTAAATAACGTTCCAACCCCCAGAGTATTTCACCTACAGTCACAACCACAATTTAGTGCAAAAATGTTTACAAACTTAACTCGAACTGCTTCAACTTGAAATATATATACTCTTAACAGTGTTTCACGGCTCGCCTCATAAATCTCAAAGACGTTTAAAGGTATGTTCATGCAAGGTATATATATATATATATATATATATATATATATATATATATATATATATATATATATATATATATATATATATATATATATATATATATATATATATATTCTATGGGCAAATATGACAAAAATAATTACAAAACTAACCTTCAAGAATCGTTTCAACGCCTCAAGCAGTGAAGTTTCTGAGCTACGTTGTTTATATCTGTATCTAAACAATTATCTACACACAACAGTCTTACAATGTTTGTTTACTTTGTTCAATGTGCTACACCACAGTCGGTAGTGAGCGTGTCACGATATTCCTTGTCAAAAGCGCGCACACACATATAACACACGCAAACGCACGCAAGATGCAGCCACAAACGTTCTCAAAACATGTGTTTACCTGCGGGCTAGGCTACACCCTCAGCAAGCTGCGCTCTGGTTGGTTGGCGTCAGGCAGCACGTGACGTCATGGGTGCTTAAAAGTACCTTAATTGTGATTAGCTACTCTGACCTACATTCCTCTTTCATTGGTCGATGGCTTGCAGCTACTTGTTGCCTTGTGAGACATATTTTTTAAATTCTATATCGTTAATATGACTGATACTTCGTTTTCATACTCTTAGGAAATTAATTTTGGTTTTCTATGGCTCGCGAAATATTAATGAGTAAATTTTAGGCAATTTCATTTGCGTTTCATTTATTGTATTTGTGTCTTGATTGAAGTCCAATCCTTTCTGTTTCCCAAGATACACGCCGCTCGTTTCTGATTCCCAGGATACAGGCCACTCGTTTGTTTCCTAGGATACACGCCACTCGTTTCTGTTTTCCAGGATGTACGCCACTCGTTGCTGTTTCCTAGGATACACGCCACTCGTTTCTGTTTCCCAGGATACACGCCACTCGTTTCTGTTTTCCAGGATGTACGCCACTCGTTTCTGTTTCCCAGAATACACGCCACTCGTTTCTGTTTCCTAGGATACACGCCAATCGTTTGTTTCCCAGGATACACGCCACTCGTTTCTGTTTTCCAGGATGTACGCCACTCGTTTCTGTTTCCTAGGATACACGCCACTCGTTTCTGTTTCCCAGGATACACGCCACTCGTTTCTGTTTCCCAGGATACACGCCACTCGTTTCTGTTTCCCAGGATACACGCCACCAGTTTTTTTCCTATTTGTGTACTCGTAATCTGATTGACTGAATGCAGATTTGGGATTACAAACTAGGTTTAATCGCATCATTTCTTCTTCATGTCAATTTTGAATGATAGACAGTGATTGCATAATTTAATAACTGCACTTGGATTTATGTCAACAATGCTTTTTGTATCGTTATTTTGCAAAGCACTAGGCTTACTGTGAAGGTTATCAACTTTTCCAATTCATTTGACGGCAAATCAAAATCAAATTCCTTGGAGATTACGGCTTGCAGCCCTGGATTCAACAACCATTTACGCAAGGACTTACGAAACCTGTACATCTTTTATCAATGTTTTGGCGGCTTTGTTTACATTTATTTTACAAGCCTCAATAGTTTACAAGCATCGAATGTTCCCAATCAAATGTTATAAACTGGTTCCTGATGCTTCGAAGCTCACAGACTGTTTAATATATGTCAACAAAGCCGCCGAAAACTATCGTCAATGAGCGCTGTTGTTGTTTAAGATTCGCTACCTGAAACAAAAAGTTTCAAGTAGCACGGGCTATGGTGAGCCCGATTTTGTCAATGAGCGTCTCGATCGTTGGTGCGGTGGTCACGGGGACTGTGCACGTTAAGGGGTGATCCTGAACATTATGGGTTCGACTACTGGTCAGGGGCCAGATTCACGAAAGCACTTAAGCAAACACTTAAGAATCTGTCCATCTTTTCTCAATATTTGGCGGCTTTGTTTCCAATTATTAAACAGTTAATGAGCTCCGAAGCACCAGGAGGCTGTTTAGAACACTAACAATAGTTGAATGGGAAGTTTTCATGCTTGTAAACTGTTTAATAAATATAACCAAAGCCGTCAAAGATTGAGGAAAGATGTACACGTTTGTAAGTACTTGCGTAAGTGCTTTCGTGAATCTGGCCCCAGGTCATTTACCAGCCCGTTCTCTAAACGGGCCCCAAAGTCCGTTCCGTGCACCCGCCAACCCCCCCTTTGTTTATAAATGAAAAACGGTTTACACACGACTCACAACTGATGACGGTTGAACACTTCCGGATCAAGTGCTTCGCTGACGAATTTTGTTCGAACCACAACGCTGTAAATTCTTCACCCACGTGCTACAAATACAAATAATCGCCAATAGAACCTAAACACAACCTTACCTAACAGGTGCCTAAATATGCACAATATGTTAAACAAAAAATTTAATTTACGTTTGAGGAAATTCCTATTTTGAATGAACAGCATGTTAAAATTGTTAAATCCGTCTTTGGGGTTGACCGCTGGATGGAATGGACGTGGTCTGTCCACGCATTTTAGAATGAACGAATTGAACCGAAAACACGTTTAGCATTCTCTATTTTTTCACATGTGGTTTTTCCGCGGATCAGTGTTTTTGTGATATATATATATATATATATATATATATATATATATATATATATATATATATATATATATATATATATATATATATATATATATATATATATATATATATATATATATACTGTATATATGTATATGTCGTACCTAGTAGCCAGAACGCTCTTCTCAGCCTACTATGCAAGGCCCGATTTGCCTAATAAGCCAAGTTTTCCTGAATTAATATATTTTCTCTAATTTTTTTCTTATGAAATGATAAAGCTATCCATTTCATTATGAATGAGGTAAATTTTTTTTTATTGGAGTTAAAATTAACGTAGATATGTGACCAAACCTAACCAACCCTACCTAACCTATCTTTATAGGTTAGGTTTGGTTGGATAGCCGAAAAAGTTAGGTTAGGTTAGGTTAGGTAGTCGAAAAAACATTAATTCATGAAAACTTGGCTTATTAGGCAAATCGGGCCTTGCATAGTAGGCTGAGAAGTGCGTTCTGGCTACTAGGTACGACATATATATATATATATATATATATATATATATATATATATATATATATATATATATATATATATATATATATATATATATATATATATATATGAAATATAATTAAATATATTTATACAAATCTACGTAAAATATATTTATATATCATATAAGCCTCAGTCTGGCTTCAATAATGGTTAATTACCTCCATACTGGAATATTGTCTGGTAATTAATATTCCTGGAACAGGTAATGTTGGTGAACTTTGCACACTAACGAGGCGACCGCTCTAGCCTACCCTATCCTGGCCTGGCATAACCTAACCTATCCAGCCATAACTCAACCTATCCTGGCATAACCTTACCTATCCTGACCCTCGGGAGGGCCTAAAATAGTACACAGTATGCAACAACAGCATTTCCAAACTGAAATACTTGAGTCGCAATTCCCAGCCTACAATTACTGATATTTGCAAGGCCTATAATTTTAGCTCTGCAATGCTAGGCCTATAACATTCTTCCTGCTTACTATAGTAAGCATAATTAAGTATAATTAAGCATAAGTATAATTACATAAGGTAATATTCATCCTGCTTACTATAGTAAGCAGGAAGAATATTACCTTATGTAGTGAGAATGTAACGTTCATCCAAGATAAGGAAATAACTAACGGAATGTATCTATGAGTAAATGAACTGAAACAGTGCGGGGACTCGAACCAGGGATTTGGGTATTCCCAGCGGCGCACCTTACCGCTGTACCACGACATAGAATAAGTTATACAATCTACAATATCCACTTGAATTCATATGACGTCTGGAGTCATTCCACTTAAGATGAACTTACCATTACCGATGGGGGCTCCATGATACGTTCTGTGGTTTTAGGTTGTTGTTATAGATTCAGCTACAGGGAACAAGTTCCAAGTAGCATGGGCTATGGTGAGCCCGTAACTTACCCGGCACAAGAGCGGGGCAAGTAGCACGGGCTATGGTGAGCCCGTAACTTACCTGGCACAGGAGCGGTGCTGTGTGTGTCTGTGTGGTTTTAGTGGATTCCCAGACTATATATAGCCTTTAGCAAGTCGTGGTTCAGGGGGGTAAGGTGCACTGCTGGGAATACCCTGATCGCTAGTTCGAGTCACCGTATTGCTTCCCATTGATTTACCCGTCCTGTAGTACACAGCCTGTAACATACAGCCAGCAATACTCGTGCTGTAATACACAGCCTGCAATACATAACACTATTGGGGTCCTGTGTGACCTGGACTGACATAGATAAACGAAGCCCATTAAGGCACAATCACGCCCGTTACCAGGCCCACACCGGACGCTCGAAGGTACAAATCAGCTATGAATTGATAAACAGTCGATCTCCATATACAAAATTCTTAGGGAAATTGACAGGGTAGACAAGGATGGATTATTTAACACAAGGGGTACACGGACAAGGGGACACAGGTGGAAGCTGAGTACCCAAATGAGCCACAGAGACGCTAGTAAGAACCTTTTGAGTGTAAGAGTAGTTAGTAAATGAAATGCATTAGGCAGTGATGTGGTGGAGGCTGACTCCATACACAGTTTCAAATGTAGATATGATAGAGCCCAGTAGGCTCAGGAATCTGTACACCAGTTGATTGACGGTTGAGAGGCGAGACCAAAGAGCCGAAGCTCAACCCCCGCAAGCACATGTAGGTGAGTAGTATGTGAGTACACACACACACACAGCTGCGAGGCCACTAAGGGGGACTCGTGGCTGAGTGGACAGCGCTCTGGGGTCGTAGTCCTAAGGGCTCGGGATCGATCCCCGGCAGAACCAGAAACAAATGGGCAGAGTTTCTCTCACCCTGATGCGTCTGTTCACCTAGCAGTAAATAGGTATCCGGGAGTTAGATAGCTGCTACGGGCTGCTTCCTGGAGATGTGTGTGTGTGTACTTACCTAGTTGTGCTTGCGGGGGTTGAGCTTTGGCTCTTTGGTCCCGCCTTTCAACCGTGTGTGTGTGTGTGTAAGAGAAATATAGAGGAACATATATTGGTTAGAATGGCGGAGTCGAAGAGCTAAATGGCTCGATTCTACAGACACAAATAGTAAATACAAATACTAAATACACACATTCTTTGAAGTAAGATTCGTACCCAATGAGTTGGTTCCCCCCCCCCCCCCCCTCTCAGGTGTTTATCATCCAACACCTGTTAGTATGGAGACGATAATGAGACCTTTCCTAACCTGCCCACTAAATGCAGAGAGAGAGATGAGAGAGAGAGATAAAAGAAGAGAGGGAATAGAAAAACGAGAGAAAAAAGATAAAAGAAAAGAGGGAAAAGAAAAGAGAGAGGGAGAAGAGAAAAAAGAGAGGGAAGAGAAAAAAGAGAGAGAGAAGAGAAACAAGAGAGAAAAGAAAAGAGAAAAGAGAGAGAGAAAAGAGAAAAGAGAAGAGAAAGAAGCCTGACAACAGACACCCTAGTCAGGTACTGGTACAAGTCACTGTACGCAGCAGAGTGTCTAGTCACCTCACCTGAGGGTATGAAGGGCGTATTTTGACAGGGAGCGTATTAGAATGATTCTTTTTGTGATGGAAACTTAATTTCTCCAGAGAGCTTTGAAAGCTTTTGGATATTAATACTATCTAAATACAAGCTTTATCAATTATCATCATTAGTAATGGTAATGACATCTCACAGACATAGTAACATTGGATAAAAACTCACGTAAAAGATTTACACCAAGTCTTTCGTACTTTCTTGAGTGCTTTGTCAAGGTCTGAGTGTGTGGTTAGGACGGGATTTACACCTCATCTACTAATCAGATTAGTCGTTGAGATGTAAGTCTCTTCCTAATCACATAATCATTGCTTGACAAAGCACCCAGGAGAGTGCGAAAGACTTGGTGTAAATCTTTACATAAATTTCACAAAATACATTTTTTTTAATCCTAACTCATCATCATCATCATCATCACCATGATCATCATCATCATCATCAGTGATATCATTGTCTTTACAGCATAAATACTTCTGCTGTTGCCATTATTAGAGTTCTTAAATAAGTGTTCAAGATTTGGAACCTTTACCAACATATTCTTCCATTGTAACTCTATAAAATATATCTCTCTCCATCTACTTCAACCACAACCATTTGCATCAACACCACCAACATTAACACAACTACCAATATCACCATCACCACCACCGCTATCACCACCACCAGTACCACAACAACCATCACTACCACCACCCCCACCATCTCCACCACTATGTTTACACAGTAGGCTCTGATCAACCAACAACAGAAGACGTTGAACAACTAAACAATAATCTCTACACAATCACGGTCACCTCTGACTCTAACCTCTCTACCAACACACTAAAAATACAAGAACATATCTCGTATGTTCCAGTAAGTTCAGTAGAACTTCGGTTTCAACTCTTTTTGACCGTGTCGTAGCTCAGTCGATTAAGGCAGCGTCTGGGATGCTCTCGGACACAGGTTCGAATCCTCGTCACGGCCCTTGTGGATTTGTAACATTCCCAGTTTGAAATTCCTCTTTTCCAAGGGCTAGAAAACCCGCTTGTCTAACAGACCGTAAGAATGTCAAACTCCTCCACTCTCCTGAAGGCCGCTCTGACATTTTATGAAATTAAAGACTAAAAATAAGACAAAAAAGCCTATGGTGTTGTCTTCATTGAGACAAAATGGTGGAAATCAGACTATTGTGTGAATCAGAAATTGACGTAACGTCCCGTTTTCTGTTCGGCTTAGTCCTCTGGTCGGTTAGGTTAGTAGGACAGTTTTTTGACGTTGGGAACGCTCGCGAGAACGGGCTGGCAGCATAATGCTGTGTTGATAATGCTATGTTATTGGAAAACACTATCAGCACAAACAATGCCACCTTCCTACAACAACCACCATCGCCACCTCCAACGTATAACAAAGCAATCACCACTATCGCATCAACCACCATCGCCACCATCACTGTCACTACCACCACCATCACCACCACCATCACCACCACCACCATCACCACCACCTCCTCCTTCACCACAGTTCTTTCTCCTTTAAATATTGCCGATTTCACCCTCCACTCCCCCCCCCCCAACCAAACACCCCCTTTCCCTCCCATTTCATTTTCCAACCTTGAACAGTAGCGTCATAAGGCTGGTTTTGCTCTGGGATACCGAGGCATCGTCTGAACCAGTCGGATGACGCGTGACTTTGGCCCTTATGGTCAATAATTTAGGATTTGTCATCTAAGGGAATAGGAGGAACTGGTTCTCTCTCGCATCGCTTTGTTTTCTTCCTCGGCTCAGCTTCATGTTCCTGATGGGAAAGAGAGAGAGAGAGAGAGAGAGAGAGAGAGAGAGAGAGAGAGAGAGAGAGAGAGAGAGAGAGAGAGAGAGAGAGAGAGAGAGAGAGAGAGAGAGAGAGAGAGAGAGAGAGAGAGAGAGAGAGAGAGAGAGAGAGAGTAGCAAGCAAAGGAGCCAAGAAACTCGCAATCTTATGAAGCTTATCATACCTTCTCAACAGCAGTGGCTGTAAAACTTAAATGAAGAACAAATTCCCTCCCAGCTTGAGTACGCACCGTTCTCATGGATGGCCTCCCCTTCCCCCCCTCATCATTTATTTGTTTCCTTTAAAAGGCGGAGAGGAAGTGAGCAGAAATCTCATCTTTATATCTTCACCCATTCTGGTCAGCCTTCAACACCAGATATATGTTGATGTTCTTACTTCTATGTATAAAATCAATGCTCTCAAGGTACCCCCCACTCGACCCAGCTTCATGGACAGCCATAAGTTGGCAGTCACAACACAAGGCGCTCAGTCACCAAAAGCTGTTAAGAACATGTCTCCATCAGGAATCATTTATTCCTAGACTATACAACATTTGGAACATGTTCTCTAGACATGCAACACGAGTAAGATCAAGTCAACCAACCATATAAAGGCTCTCTTGTATAACTTGTTCCCTGGAAACACAAACCGAAACTGTCTCTATTTTCCGCTTGTAATAAAGTTGTTACATCTTGGCTTAACGTGTTTATGACGTATTAGAACGTTGTTACAACTTGTTATATTGGTTGTTATAACTGGTTAGGAGGTGTTAAAACTTGTTCGAACGTTGTACCAACGTCGTAGTTTCGGTGTGTGTTTGGCGGGTTATAACTTGTCCTAACATGATTGTAGCTTTAAATTAAATAAAATGCATGTCAAATGAAAAATTTAATAATACGCATATTAAGTAAGAAAACATAAGAAATATTGAAGAAACTCGTGTTAAAATTATTAATCCTACCCATTCGGTCCTATGCTTCTAATATATATATATATATATATATATATATATATATATATATGTATATATATATATATATATATATATATATATATATATATATATATATATATATATATATATATATATATATATATACACCTCATTTCATATTTCTCTGTGGATTTTCCGCATAAAATGATCAGTGTTTTGTGATCGTCAATTGCATATATATATATATATATATATATATATATATATATATATATATATATATATATATATATAAGTAAACAAACATATATCGAGTACCAACAGAAAAAAATCCAAGGCTCTAAGAATACCTATATATACGCGCTATGAATTTACTTTATCCCAGAACTATAAAATATATAGATTTTTTATTTTGTTCAAGTTGGGTGAGATAGAGATGGTTGAAGCGTCGAGCCACTGGTTCGACTCGACGTCTTTGAGACGTCTCGACGTCTTCAAGAAAGTGACGTTGAGCGTCTTTAAACGTCGTGAAGACGTGCTCAGCTATACAATAAATAGTTTTTATTTATATGATTTGGTTGCTATAGGAATTTGATTTATAATGACAGGTCTTAGCACGGCAAGAAAGTTTAAAATATGCATTAAGCCTGTTTTTAATTCCGGTGATTTGAATGCCTGTTTGTCATTTGGTGCTTTGAACGCCAGTAAGAAACTGTGTGCTTTGGGTGATTTGTATTGTGTGTATGTGTGAGTGTGTGTGTGTGTGTGTGTGTGTGTGTGTGTGTGTGTGTGTGTGTGTGTGTGTGTGTGTGTGTGTGTGTGTGTGTGTGTGTGTGTGTGTGTGTGTGTATGTATGAGTGTGTGTGTGTGTGTGTGTGTGTGTGTGTGTGTGTGTGTGTGTGTGTGTGTGTGTGTGTGTGTTCTTCTGTGTTTATGTCTTGTGTTGATTTTGTGTGTAATTAATTTGCATGTTTACTTTGGATTTGTTCATTCACTCTTCTATCATGACTCCCCTGAGTCACTGTTACTCTGTGAGTCACTGTTACTCTGTGAGTCACTGTTACTCTGTGAGTCACTGTTACTCTGTGAGTCACTGTTACTCTGTGAGTCACTGTTACTCTGTGAGTCACTGTTACTCTGTGAGTCACTGTTACTCTGTGAGTCACTGTTACTCTGTGAGTCACTGTTACTCTGTGAGTCACTGTTACTCTGTGAGCCACTGTTACTCTGTGAGACACTGTTACTCTGCGAGTCACTGTTACTCTGTGAGTCACTGTTACTCTGTGAGACACTGTTACTCTGTGAGTCACTCATTCGGAGATATTATGAGTTTTTTCTGTGGCTCCCAAAACTTACCAATTGTGTCCCCCAGATAGTTATAAAGCATTTATCCAGCTCATCCTCTTGAACTGCCACTCCGTCAAAAATCCATCCTCCTAACCTAGCCAGAAACGTACGGACCCAAGCACCCCCAACCCAACCTAAATCGAGTCCGATGCATAGAAAACGGTGATATTTGTGAGGTGTTTACTTTCCATAGTACGATGAATTTGAGACGTTGGTTACCATAACGCGACCTATTGGTAGAGAAGATGGGGGGTTGATGACGCTTTATTTCCTCTTCTTTATAACAACTCAGTATTTAGTCCTCTGTTTGAATACACTTGAGAGGCGGGACCAAAGAGCCAGAGCTCAACCCTCGCAAGCACAATTGAGTACAACTCGTCTGGGATTATCTTCTACCCTCTCTCTATACTCCTATTCCCTGCCACCCCTTCCCATCACCCATCCCCTGCCACCCCTTCCCCATCACCCATCCCCTGCCACCCCTTCCCCATCACCCAGCCCAACAACTTAATATTCTCCCAGAGTGGTCTAATCCCTACCCCCGAGGCCAACCTGCTGCTTGGCGCGGTCGCGCTAAGAAATAATGATATACGACACTGAAAGATTCAGTTACTTTGATTTTCACCGACACTACAAATTCCTTTCTTCCTCAACAGGCTTAAGGTCACTTCTCACACTTGTGGTTTCATGGTGAGAGGGGCTGCAAGTAGACATGCACATCTTTGAAAGATATATAAATTAGTCTGGTTTTAAGGCTTTGCTCATATCTGCTTTTGGGAAGGAGTTTAAAAAACATTAAAACCTTTGCACAGCCCAACCGGTTGACCTGTGCCAGGTGATAAGAGGTTGGGGGGGTGGGGAGTGATGTTTCAGAGGGGCGGAAGGTTTAAGGGAAAGAGGAGCTTGAGAGAGAGAGAGAGAGAGAGAGAGGTTTCATGAGAATTAGATTATAGGAAGAAAGGTTTGATACATTGTTTATTGTACTTCTCGTGTACAATGTAACAGGCATAAGAAATATGGCCTCCTCCATTGTGCAGGCGCCTGTAGAGTTACCAGGTGTGCTAATTGGAGGTATAGAGTCATTAAAGGCAAGTCCTTCTTGCTCTTTTGCAAGGCACAACGAAGTTTTTTCTTTTGTCCACCGACCGACCTTAACATTGATTTATTAAATGCTATTCCATTCTCCCTTCCTTTTGCTGCGTACCAAACAATAGTTCATTTCTATACTGGTCTCTGATACTGAGACTGTTATTGTCATCAACTTAGTTTCTGTGAGTTAGTCTTTAATTGCTGTTTCTGTGAGTTAATCACCTTTTATAGATGTTTCTGTGAGTTAATCTTTTATTGTTATTTTGGTGAATTAGTAGCGTTATGGTGTGAGTAGTTTCATATAACTGTTTCAGGCTTTCAGACTTTATTATTGCTAATACCGTTATATTATCTTCGATTATTCTTCCTTTAAGTAGTATAGCAATTATACTTATTTATATTATTTTATTAAAATATTATAATATATTATTAATATATTATATTTTATTATTAATATATTATTTTTTATTAATAATATATAATATTTTATTATTAATAAATTATATTATATTATTATTATGCTATACAATATTAAATTATATATTATTAGCTAATTTGTTTTGTCTTTACCGTTTTCTCTCTTTACCTCCAGCATCAGTGTGACCCACTATACTCAGTGGGTCATCTACCCTCATCTACTCCCACCCTTTCTACCCTGCACTTACACTCACTTCTTTACCCATTCGTGCCTTACCCCTAACCCATACCCACCTACACCCATCTCTGCCGCCCTCCCCTACACCCACCCATGTCTCTCAGTCTGGTGGGAACATCTCTCATTATAAATATTCTGAGCTAAAAGTAAGCTCTTCATTCTCCAAAAATTGGTGTCACATATGCAAGGTGCAGTTTTTTTGAGAGGATTTGTATTAGATAAAGTCGGTTAATTAAGGCAATTTTCACATTCGCCGTCATTGTATATGTCCCGTTGAAGATAACCGGTTTGCGTGTGTTTGTGGCGAGAGTGGAGGCAGGTCTTAGACCCCCAGGCTTGTTTACGACGCTTGTGTGTGTGTGTGTGTGTGTGTGTGTGTGTGTGTGTGTGTGTGTGTGTGTGTGTGTGTGTGTGTGTGTGTGTGTGTGTGTGTGTGTGTGTGTGTGTGTATGTGTGTGTGTGTGTGCGTGTGTGTGTGTGTGTGTGTGTGTGTGTGTGTGTGTGTGTGTGTGTGTGTGTGTGTGTGTGTGTGTGTGTGTGTGTGTGTGTGTGTGTGTGTGTGTGTGTGTGCTTCTTGCACAGAACTGAGATGACCTTGTAGGCTTATGTTCCTGCTATAAGATGCGTGGGTTAAGATCTCTCTCTCTCTCTCTCTCTCTCTCTCTCTCTCTCTCTCTCTCTCTCTCTCTCTCTCTCTCTCTCTCTCTCTCTCTCTCTCTCTCTCTCTCTCTCTCTCTCTCTCTCTCTCTCTCTCTCTCGCTCTCTCTCTCTCTCTCTCTCTCTCTCTCTCTCTCTCTCTCTCTCTCTCTCTCTCTCTCTCTCTCTCTCTCTCTCTCTCTCTCTCTCTCTCTCTCTCTGCCAATTTCGCTTGCATAAAATATAGCTGATTATCCCTTACAGGTGCTAAAAATCACTTACTTTATTGCAGACCTTTAGTGCCTGTAACTCTTGTTTTACTATCTGCATATAAATATTCCTCGCTGTTTACTTCACATTTACATAATTTACCTCTGGAGCTCTCGCTAATCTCTCGTTCGGTAAGCCAAAGTGACACACATACTGCTTTCGCACTTGTGAAGTAAAAAGCTCACTTCTGTTCTTAATAATAGAAGAGAATGTGTCTATTATTGTCATCAGTTATCTATGAACGAATGACTATTTGCTTCACCTACCACCCATCTTATATAATTTCATGCTCTTTGCACATGATTAATATGGTTGGGAATTGCGTCGCACTAATATGCATCATTTCCAAGTAATTTGAAAAAAATTAGCAAAGAGGATTCATTTATGGATATTACAAAGCAATTTAACATCTGTTACAAATCAAATTAAATTAAACTATTACAAATCAATCAATAAACACCTATTACAAGGGCAGGTATGGAAGAAAATGCAGAATAGAACCAGTGAAGAGCAGGGGTGCCATAGGCACAATCAGAGAACACTGTATAAACATCAGAGGTCCGCGATTGCTCAACATCCTCCCAGCGAGCATAAGAAATATTGCCGGAACAACCGTGGACATCTTCAAGAGGAAACTAGATTGTTTCCTCCAAGGAGTGCCGGATCAACCGGGCTGTGGTGGGTATGTGGGCCTGCGGGCCGCTCCAAGCAACAGCCTGGTGGACCAAACTCTCACAAGTCAAGCCTGGCCTCGGACCGGGCTTGGGGAGTACAAGAACTCCCAGAACCCCATCAACCAGGTATCATGCTGGCAAATTACATCTCAGGGATTACGCAATGTCTCAGCTCAAGGGAGTACAGGAACGCCACACATGAACGAACATATTGACTACCGCGTTACAGAATAGATGAAACATTTTATTCTGTAATATACACACATGGAAGCTTGACATGAACTCCTCAGTGGAGTTTGGGAGTTATCGATGACTGCTTAGGGTTTGCCAGCACCCGAATCTTGAGGGGTAATTATGTGACGCTATTAAGGGTGCAATAATTAATCATAAATCTGTTTTATACAATTATTTTGAGGGGGAATATACTTGGATTTGGTATATTCAGTTAATTATATTTTAAATGTACAGCTATGTATGGAGAGAGAGAGAGAGAGAGAGAGAGAGAGAGAGAGAGAGAGAGAGAGAGAGAGAGAGAGAGAGAGAGAGAGAGAGAGAGAGAGAGAGAGAGAGAGAGAGAGAGAGAGAGAGAGAGAGAGAGAGAGAGAGAGATAAAATCAGCACGAAAGACAAAAACTTACCACATATAATTGCTATATTTTCTTCCCCTTCCCATGCCATACAGTCCCGCCAGGGCCTCCCACAGTGCTGTGGCGCGGGCATCCTGTGGTAGGCGCTGTGGGGCCGCTCTCAGAGGACGAGAAGACGGAACTCACCTGTCGCAGTGTCGGTGGACGGCCCTCGCCTGTCCTCACCTGGTACCACAAAGGCCGTCGGCTGCCACTGCTGAGTGCCAACTCCTACTTGGACCCAGTTACCGGTGAGTGCCTGGTTTCGACGCTTGTGGTCGTGTTCTAATGAGAGTCTTGAGCAGGAGAGAAAAGTCTGCAAGAGGCGAAGCGGTCCGCCCAAGCCGCGGACGGTCTCACAAAATACCACAGTCCGCCCTCCCAATATTCAATTTTCTGTGATAGGTTTCACAAAGTATTGTTGCGCAGCCGTCGTCATAGCTAACTGCAAGCAAATGATTATATATATATGTATGTATGTGCGTATATGTCGTTATATATTTCCATTTATGTTATTGAGATGATAAGATGGATATAAAAATGGGTGATTGGGGAAACTGATTAAATGAAACGACAATTTCTTCTCCTCGTCGTTCAGGAACTTACACGGCCGAGGTGGTGCTGTCTATGCGGGCAACGCGGGACCTCTTGGGGGTGACGTTGACCTGCCACGCCCACACGCCCACCCACGCCCACACGTCTTCAACCCACGCCCACACCCCTTCAACCCACCTCGTCCAAGACACCATCGTGATCCAGCCCCGTACCGCCTCCGTCACCCTCAATATCACGCGTGAGTGAGAACACCGCTTCCCGTAACCCGTGTAGAGGAGATTATCGTACATGAATTAAATTCATGAGTGTGAGTGCGTGTACTCGTCTAATTGTATTCACCTTCTCGTGGTTGAGGAGGTTGAGCTTCGGCTCCTTAGTCTAGCCTCTCAACTATCAATCTCTCCAGTGGACCCACTGATGGAAGCTAATATGTGTCTTTAATCTGGTTTAATCTTTAATCTGATAATCACTCATCATAGAATTTTAATTCTGCGATGAGTGATTATTTTGCTGGAGGAGTTTTTTCTTGATATTTTCAACGAAAATGTATCTATAGATAAACTGAAGAAAATGTCGTTTCCTACAGGAACTGCACTATAGTATTTGCTAACCTGTATGCAGGCGATGAGTCACAATAACGTGGCTAAAGTACTTGAAAGCACTAAAGGCTAAAGGCTGAAAGGCTAAAGCACAATCGACTTGAGAATGGTCCAGGACGGACCGAAACGTCGTCGTCCCTTCACCTTCTAGTGTGTGGTCTGGTCAACATTTGCTAACCTACATATCGGGGATAATATTTTACTCTCCTGGACACTCGGAGACTCGAACGACCGATCACATAGTTGCTATAGACAGGTGGCTCAGTTGGTAGAGCGGCTGGCTATACTGTCTATGAGGTCGGCGGTTCGAGGCTCCGAAAGAAAGCTTGAATATGGTCCCCCAAGCCATACATCACTATAAGAACTTAATGACCCATACGGGGTTCGAACCTGCATTTCCAGGGGCTCATTCTCTCCCTGGCGTACACGGTACCAATACTACTTCACCAGTGTACGAATCCCAGGCGGGACGGAAATGATTGGACACGTTTCCTTTCACCTAATGCTGCTATTCACTTTGCAGGAAATGGGTATCAGGTAGTTGGGCATGCATTACCACAAAGTTCCACTTTGGGAGAATCTCGATACAAGCCTAAGGCATATATACTCCCAGGCTCCCTGTCCCTGTCCCAAGCAAAACCAATATATATATATATATATATATATATATGTCGTACCTAGTAGCCAGAACTCACTTCTCAGCCTACTATGCAAGGCCCGATTTGCCTAATAAGCCAAGTTTTACTGAATTAATATATTTTCTCTATTTTTTTCTTATGAAATGATAAAGCTACCCATTTCATTATGTATGAGGTCAATTTTTTTTATTGGAGTTAAAATTAACGTAGATATATGACCGAACCTAACCAACCCTACCTAACCTAACCTAACCTATCTTTATAGGTTAGGTTAGGTTAGGTAGCCGAAAACGTTAGGTTAGGTTAGGTTAGGTAGTCGAAAAAACATTAATTCATGAAAACTAGGCTTATTAGGCAAATCGGGCCTTGCATAGTAGGCTGAGAAGTGAGTTCTGGCTACTAGGTACGACATATATATGCGAACAAGCCTGAATGGTCCCCAGGACTATATGCATATATACAGATCATTAGTTATATATATATATATATATATATATATATATATATATATATATATATATATATATATATATATATATATATATACATATATACATATATATTATAGTATATTATATATAAATATATGTATTATATTATTTATGAGTAATAATCCAAGGTACAAAAATGTAATCGCATCATCTGAGTTAAAGGATTAATGTTTATGTTTGCTGACTATGAAATCATGTTTTCGCTAATTAGTAGAGCAAACGATCTGGTTTTATGAAAATATATATTTTTGAGAGATTACTCTGACCCTCAGTGGTTATTTTTCTTCGTTAGATCACTGAATATCTTAGGATTGTGTTTACAGTTGCTCTTTTAATCTAGCTCTCTAGAGGTTAGCTTTTAAACGGTGTTAAATAATTAGTTTGTATACAACAAACAGGATTTTTCACCTGAAAAATCTGGTGATTATTAATTAATATAATATTTTAATGGTTAAACGCATCAACTGGCGTATATTAAAGGCGTTCGAGAGCTAACTAAACATGGCTTTAGTGTGACAAGGTAAATACACACAGAGTTGAATGCTAATTGTTCGGGAATTGTAGTTTGCAGAGCTAACTCTACATATAGTTATATATATATATAACTATATATATAGCCTTCAGGGGCGGTGCTGTGTAACTCTAATTATACAAAGGATGTATTTGTTGTGTATATACACACACGTCATTTATACAGTTTACTTCGAAGTATGGAAGCAACATCTATTAATCATTCGTTTGCTAGATTATCTCCACAGATCATTATCTCTATACTTATCTATACGGATAATTGTCTTTCAAGACATGGGTTTATTATCATTATAATCATTCTGTTCATTACTTGTTAAATTATTGTTATAATAAAAATGATAATTATTGCTATTTTATTATTATTATTATTATTATTATTATTATTATTATTATTATTATTATATGTCTCTGTCTGTCTGTCTGTCTGTCTATCTGTCTGTCTATCTGTCTGTCTGTCTGTCTGTCTCTCTCTGTCTCTCTACTTTCTCTCTCTCTCTCTCTCTCTCTCTCTTTCTCTCTCTCTCTCTCTCTCTCTCTCTCTCTCTCTCTCTCTCTCTCTCTCTCTCTCTCTCTCTCTCTTTCTCTCTCTCTTTCTCTCTCTCTCTCTCTCTCTCTCTCTCTCTCTCTCTCTCTCTCTCTCTCTCTCTCTCTCTCTCTCTCTCTCTCTCTCTCTCAGTAACTAATATCAACTGTTTGTTGACAGTGTCGCCGGTGGAGGTGCGGGTAGTGGGCGGCGGTGCGGGCGTGAGGGCGGGTACCACCCTCCGCCTGGTGTGTAGGGCGGCAGGTTCCCACCCACCCGCCCACCTCACCTGGTGGCGCGCCCACGCCCGCCTTCCCCACGTCACCCACGCTGTGAGTACATACACACACGCTCACACAGAAATAACATTGTGATACACTGAGCTACGACAACTTCAACCTATAACCCCAGAAAACAAACCCTTTCCGTCTCTTTTATTTGGACAGATCGAGGACGGGGGCAACGTGACGACGGCGACGCTGACGATCGTGGTGAGACGGGAGCACGACGGGGCGGTCCTGTCTTGTACGGGAGCCAATCCTGTCCTCCACCACGCCCCTCTCACAGACACCGTCACCCTCGTCGTCTTCTGTGAGTATACGCAGATATACGCGCGCGACGACATGTCTTCTACGCGATCTGTCTGCTAGGATAGATTTGCCCTAGGTTAGGTTAGGTTAGGTTAGGTTAGGTTAGCTCTAGGTTAGGTTAGGTTAGCTCTAGGTTAGGTTAGGTTAGGTTAGGTTAGGTTAGGTTAGGTTAGGTTAGCTCTAGGTTAGGTTAGCCCTAAGTTATGTTGGGTTTTGATTTTCCTTTTGTTACTCCCTTTGAATGTTCACGTTTTTTTTATTTTTGCACAAAATGATGCAACATTAAATCAGGCTTTTCAATATGATAGTTTACAATGTTAGGCACAAACATTATGCTACTGTATCCAACATTCTCAGAAGTTACTTTAAATGAACTAAAAGTATAACTAAATCGGGTATACAACTTGAGTCTATAGTCAACATTTTGTGTCAGTGTTAAATGTTTTTTTTTTCTGGACGTGGTAGTCAAGATGTTTATGTTCAGAAAAAATGTGAAATTAATCTTCAATGTTTAGATTATTCACCTGTCTCTCTGTTTATAGAAATCTCATATATCATTCATTTCTTGTTTTTATTGATGGATAATTATAAATTATTAATTTTCTCGTTGATCAGCCTGTTAATCCTTTCCAATCAGAATTACATTTCACCTTTGTAAACGCACATTAATGACACTATGTAAAAGACACATCGAACACTTTATGTAGGGCAGACGTAAATCTGTGTATCTATGTATTTACGTATGTAGGTTAGCTTAGCATTTTAAAAGCACCGAATCACCTTCTGTGGCTGATTGTTCAATAAATCATTGAACTATATGTTTAACACTTCTCTAACCCTGTCCATGGAGGACAGAAGAAAATGTATATATGGTGGTTAGCCTTGTAAATGTGTGGCCACGTCTGTGGTAGAAAATAATAATAATAATAAAATCCTTTCCAAATGCGCAAGAGAACCAGCCAGTGTAAGCAGGCCGTCAACCAATCTGTCTTATTTAACAATACCTCGCATTTTGCCGTCAGAATCCTCCTACGGACAAAATATGATGTACTGCATATCATTGCGACTCACAAACAACCGCGTATTCTATGCGTGGGCTGCTTGGTTAGGTTAGGTTAGGTTATGTTATGTTAGGTTATGTTAGGTTAGGTTAGGTTCGAGTAATTTGGTACATAACTTTCTGATCGTTGTGGCAAGTTGAGTGGACAGGCTGCTTAAACACCTGCGTAAATATTTACTCCTTCATAATTAACAACACCTGTTCAATAATTAGTCCTACGTGATCGCCTAATCTATATACAACATTTACTCCTATAGTAGTTAAACAAAATAGATGATGTAGAAGTCGATTTCAGTTCCTATTCATTCGGATAAATATGTGTTATGGTTCTCATATTTCTTGTAGTTCATTGGCTGAGTAAATTACCTTAACCTCAAGGTTGACATTACACACAGAGATCACACTAACGTGATGCATCAAATGAGCAAATCCACAAGGGCCGTGACGAGGATTCGAACCTGCGTCAGGGAGTGCAGGGGGGAGTTGTGTAAAACCCTGATTTGTGCCTCGGAGAGGCTACGGGATCCAGTAAGTTCAGTAGAACTTCGGTTTCAACTCTTTTAACCCTGTCGTAGCTCAGTCGATTAAGGCAGTGTCTGCGATGCTCCCGGACGCAGGTTCGAAACCTCGTCACGGCCCTTGTGGATTTGTTCACCTCGAGGTTGATTTAATTGATGCTAGTTTCACCGGTCCAAATTTAAGGATTGTTTTCCCTAATAATTGTGTCACCATATATAAGCAATGTATAATTCAGTTTATATCTTCAAATTTCAGTTATTTATACTTTTGTTTTTCAGCCCAGCCAGAATTGCTATATACATTTATTTCGAACTAAGCGTATGTATCTGAATAATAATTTATATGATCATTACTGTCTACCAATATATGGTATATAACTATAGGGGAGAGAAATTCCTCTTTATACCAAACAGTTTTTAGTATAAAAATAACGCTTCTGGTGTCTGTAATATCAAGCTTTAGATTTCATTTTTTTAATAGAGCATCAGAATAATAACTACAATGATAATATATGAATTAATAAGATCAGTAATGATTTTATAATTATTATCATTATTACTGGTCATTTTTTATTACCAGAACAAAAAAATGTAAATTTTTTCAATTTATATTTTAATTAACCTAAATCAAATGCTTTCATTTTTACATAGACAGTCAATGCAAAATTGGCTAATTACAGAGCAGAAAATAATGAATTACATAATTAACTTATAGAATCGCATATAGGTGTAATTTAAGGAACTCGAAACAATGAGAAAGCTATGGTTCGAGCCCCTTGCATTTCCCTTATATACAGGTAATGTAATATAAACTCTAAAAATAATAAACAGGAGCAAAAAATATACCTTCTATGTAGATTAATAAGACTTAGATTATTTACACTACGTCTCGGTAACACGAAATAATCAAGGGGAATTGTTGTGATATTGTACTCACCTAGTTATGTTCGCGGAGGTTGAGCTCTGGCTCTTTGGTCCCGCCTCTCAACTGTCAATCAACTAGTGAACAGATTCCTGAGCCTACTGGGCTCTATCATATCTATATTTGAAACTGTGTATGGAGTCAGCCTCCGCCACATCACTTCCTAATGCATTCCATTTGTCAACCACTCTGACACTAAAAAAGTTCTTTCTAATATCTCTGTGGCTCATTTGGGCACTCAGTTTCCACCTGTGTCCCCTTGTGCGTGTTCCCCTTGTGTTAAATAGACTGTCTTTATCTACCCTATCAATTCCCTTCAGAATCTTGAATGTGGTGATCATGTCCCCCCTACACACACACATGTGTGTGTGTGTGTGTGTGTGTGTGTATGTGTGTGTGTGTGTGTGTGTGTGTGTGTGTGTGTGTGTGTGTGTGTGTGTGTGTGCGTGTGTGTGTGTGTGTGTGTGTGTGTGTGTGTGTGTGTGTGTGTGTGTGTGTGTGTGTTTACTAGTTGTGTTTTTGCGGGGGTTGAGCTTTGCTCTTTCGGCCCGCCTCTCAACTGTCAATCAACTGATTTACTAACTACTTTTTTTTTTTTTTTTTCCCCACACCACACACACACACACACACCCCAGGAAGCAGCCCGTGACAGCTGACTAACTCCCAGGTACCTATTTACTGCTAGGTAACAGGGGCACTTAGGGTGAAAGAAACTTTGCCCATTTGTTTCTGCCTCGTGCGGGAATCGAACCCGCGCCACAGAATTACGAGTCCTGCGCGCTATCCACCAGGCTACGAGGCCCCCGTGTGTGTGCGTGTGTGTGTGTGTGTGTGTGTGTGTGTGTGTGTGTGTGTGTGTGTGTGTGTGTGTGTGTGTGTGTGTGTGTGTGTGTGTGTGTGTGTGTGTGTGTGTGTGACAGCAGCTACTCTCAAGGGTGAGACTTCCTAGTGGTGTCAAAAGGTCATATTTTGGTCTTGTTATGTAGATCTAATTACAAGCCTTCTAGAAGCTCCCTCATTCACTTCTGTGCCTCAAAGGCAAAACACGCACACACACACACACACACACACACACACACACACACACACACACACACACACACACACACACACACACACACACACACACACACACACACACACAATCACACAATCACTCACACACACACATACGTTCTCGTTCTCTCAAATTTCCTCCCAAAATCAAAATGAATTCAATACATCTCCAGCCTGGGCGACTAATCCATCTTCACTGACGGTCCCAGGAAAACTCTGGCACTTACTAATGCAACGGACTTGAAGAAAATTAAAATGTATTTCAGCTCTTGACAACATCAAAGCAATGGTTCTGAATAATATGCACGCCATTTTGCGCAGAATTACTTTTTTCCAAGTATTTAATTAACTTGATTTGAGTGGACTCTGCTGATGCCGTTATCTGCGTGTTTTTGGGGGGGAAGAAAGAGAGAGAGAGAGAGAGAGAGAGAGAGAGAGAGAGAGAGAGAGAGAGAGAGAGAGAGAGAGAGAGAGAGAGAGAGAGAGAGAGAGAGAGAGAGAGAGAGAGAGAGAGAGAGAGAGTGAGAGTTAACTTGTGAGAGAGAGAAACTTGTTGGGTAAGGCTTACCATAAACTATAAGAAAGGAACGCTTTAAGCCTCCTAACAAAAGCCAGAAGTCATCTACAACAATTTCCGCACATGAAAAGCAAAAAAAAAAAAAAAATATATATATATATATATATATATATATATATATATATATATATATATATATATATATTTTAACCTAAAAGGGATACCACCTCTGGTGCAAGTGTAGGGACCCATAGCCTCGGAGAAGAAAATAACGAGTACTCAGAGAAGACCTTGTGGATCCTCACTGAACACTTTGATATTTTCATCCCCTACCACCCCTATTCTTTTAGAGTGTGTGTGTGTATATATATCTAACTTTATTTAAAATTTTATTTAAAAGTTACAACATTGGTTACATGCAAGGTAACAGACTACTTGTCACAAGTTGTACAGCTCCTCCAGCTCCTCAGATGGCGGGCAGGAACCATGGATGCAGTGAGCATTTCCTCTCTGGATCGCCACACTAAGGCGCTGAAAGAGAAAACTGGCAGCTCTAGGGTCTCTAGTTGCTTCAATTAGCTTGGACCCCAGTTCCTTCAAAAAACTTGCAGCACTTTTACCCCAGGCACGAAGTGTCTCTGAGGCACTGGGGACAATTGATTGAGTATTCTGCATTGCTACTGCCGGTATCTTGCAGAAGCTGCAATAACCAGTGGTGTGTGTGTGTGTGTGTTGCAGATGCGCCGGTGGTGGGCCTCGGGCTGGGGAGGAACATGAACCCAGAGCTCATCAAGGAGGGCGACGACGTATACTTCGAGTGCAGCATCGAGGCCAACCCGACCTTCCACGGCGTCGACTGGCACCACAACGTGAGTTTCCCCCCCGAGGTTCTCTGTCAGGTCACACCTGATGCTCTTCCGCCACACCTCACACTGCACCGTCACACCTCACACTCCACCGTCACACCTCACCGTCACACCTCACACTTCACCGTCACACCTCACACTCCACCGACACACCTCACACTTCACCGTCACACCTCACACTCCACCGTCACACAAGAAAATTGAACACTTTCAGAACTTTGCAATAAATTGCCAAAATATGTATTTGCAAAGTAATGATGTGTGTCTGCCCGAAGCAGAGTAAACAGAGCACTTACCTTCTACACCTGTGTGGTGCAATATGACCGTTGCTTCTCAGCCATGACGTAGATTATTAACCTCATAAGCTGTTGCAACACATATCACTCAGTCCATTGCATTACTGCTTGTGTTGAGGTGGCGTTATGATTGCATTGCAATATATATATATATATATATATATATATATATATATATATATATATATATATATATATATATATATATATATATATATATATATATATATATATATATATGAGTTGCTAGCATGTCGGAGCATAAGAAAATGTTGCTGGCGTTGCAGAAGTTGTTGTTAGCTATACTTTAAAAGCATGAACAGAACATTTGCAATGCAGTCTGTTTCAGAACACAGGCTTTACAACAGTCAAATCAACATGAAACAAGGATGGATATCCACTAGACTAAAGCACACCACAATCTCTGTTGTTAAGACCATATTGATCCAAGCATTCAGTTTTGATAGGAGAAAAATCCCATATTCTCAAAATCCAGAATGCACTAAATTGTAAAATTATTACGATTGGTTCAGATTTGAAACCTATGTGTATGAGGAGCTGAAAACGTCGACCAGACTGTGCGACACAGTGGTTGCCAGGATCAGGTTGGGTTACCGTTACCTGTGGCAGGTGGCAACAGGTGACGGGTCTCCCAATCCTGAGCACTCTAGGTGCAAACTCTGTGAGCAGGAACTGCGGCATGATCACTACATTACCAAATGCCCAGAGCCTTCAAACCTGTTGGTATGACGTACCTAGGGCTTGGTAATTACTTTATCCTTGTTCTTTCTCATTTTCTTGTTCTTGACGATATTCTCATAATGCATTCAACACTTGCCAGTGCTGGTTGTTGATCATCTGCTCCGGTATGACAATCATCATGCGAGATGAGGAACATTATTTTCACTGAGCCAGTTATAGACACACACTATGTAATCCCCCATATAGTCTATGGCAGCTGTATAAATGTCCAGGTACCTTAGTATCACACAGCTGGCTCTTGACACACACTATGTAACCCTTCATATAGTGTAGGGCAGCAGCAGGTGAGACGGGAGAGCGAGACTAAGGTGTGAAGGGGTGTTGCAGGGGGTGGAGCTGGTGCACAACATGAGTGCTGGAGTGGTGATGAACGGCCTGGACCTGGTGATCAGGAACCTCCAGCGACGACACTCCGGCTCCTACACCTGCACGGCCGCCAACACTGAGGCCCGAACCACCAGCAACGCCGTCCACCTCACCGTCAGGCGTAAGTGTGTGTTTTTTACTATTTGTATATCTGCAGAGTCGAGCTATTAGCTCTTGGACCCCGCCTTTCTAACCAATTTATTTTTCCTCCATTATGTCTCCTACATACATATATATATATTTCTCTCTAACACACACACACACCCAGGAAGCAGCCCGTAAAAGGTGTTTAACTCCCAGGTACCTATTTACTGCTAGGTGAACAGGTACAAGACGATGAAAGAAACTGCCCATTTGTCTCTGCCTAGTCCGAGAATCGAACCCGGATCACGGGATTACGAGTCCCGCGAGCTGTCTATTCAGCTACAAGACCACTCGGTGTGTGTGTGTGTGTGTGTGTGTGTGTGTGTGTGTGTGTGTGTGTGTGTGTGTGTGTGTGTGTGTGTGTGTGTGTGTGTGTGTGTGTGTGTGTGAGTAAGAGTGAGTATTTCATAATTCTAATTCATTTAGAATTCCTGTGAGTGCATATATATTATTAAATGTTTTCACGGGCATCATGTAAATATCTTCCAGTGCAATACGTTCCTGTGCAATATCTTCCTGTACAATATCTTCCTGTACAATATCTTCCTGTGCAATATCTTCCTGTGCAATATCTTCCTGTGCAATATCTTCCTGTACAATATCTTCCTGTGCAATATCTTCCTGTACAATATCTTCCTGTACAATATCTTCCTGTACAATATCTTCCTGTGCAATATCTTCCTGTGCAATATCTTCCTGTGCAATATCTTCCTGTGCAATATCTTCCTGTGCAATAACTTCCTGTGCAATATCTTCCTATGCAATATCTTCCTGTGCAATATCTTCCTGTGCAATAACTTCCTGTGCAATATCTTCCTGTGCAATATCTTCCTGTGCAATATCTTCCTGTGCAATATCTTCCTATGCAATAGCTTCCTGTGCAATATCTTCCTATGCAATATCTTCCTGTGCAATATCTTCCTATGCAATATCTTCCTGTGCAATATCTTCCTATGCAATATCTTCCTGTGCAATATCTTCCTGTGCAATATCTTCCTGTGCAATATCTTCCTATGCAATATCTTCCTGTGCAATATCTTCCTATGCAATGTCTTCCTGTGCAATATCTTCCTGTGCAATATCTTCCTGTGCAACATCTTCCTGTACAATATCGTCCTATGCAATATCTTCCTGTGCAATATCTTCCTATGCAATATCTTCCTGTGCAATATCTTCCTATGCAATATCTTCCTGTGCAATATCTTCCTGTGCAATATCTTCCTGTGCAATATCTTCCTATGCAATATCTTCCTGTGCAATATCTTCCTATGCAATGTCTTCCTGTGCAATATCTTCCTGTGCAATATCTTCCTGTGCAACATCTTCCTGTACAATATCTTCCTGTGCAATGTTTCCTTAACTCAAATGTATAAATCTTTCACCATCACTATTCACCGGAACTTTCGACCAAACAATTACTATAAGTTCGTTCATTTTAAGAGGATGGCAGGGGGGGGGGTGTGGTGGTGGATGGTCTCATATCCATCCTCCGTACCCACGTGGAGACCCGTACACTCTAGCTCCCGGTCCCAGCCGGGTGCTATGAGATTCCTCCTCCAGTCCCCCCCCCCCCCCCACCCCCCAATGGGGGTTCCAGCTGATGGTCACACACCACAGATTATTCGCTCACTTGATGGAGCCAAAACGTTTCTACTTCTCAAGATTTCATTCATTAATCACTATTAATCTTGCAGATAACGTCATCATCTTCACTCCATTGCGTCAAGATAAGTAAGTCTTTAAGGGGCCTGACGGCTGAGTGGACAGCGCTCGGGTTTCGTTGTCTTAAGGTTCCGGGTTCGATTCCCGGCGGAGGGGGAAAGAAAGGGGCAGAGTTTCTTTAACCCCTGATGCACCTGTTCGCCTAGCAGTAAATAGGTACCTGGGAGTTAGACAGCTGCAATATAGGCTGCTTCCCAGGGGATGTGTAACAAAAAGGAGGCCTGGTCGAGGGCCGGGCCTGCTACTCTGAGCTTTGGACCCCTCCCCCCCAACCTGATGCGACCCCTCACGCTGATGTGAACCACAGCCAAGAGAGGAACCAAGAAACATCCTGTCTTCCAATTTCTGCTTTGTGTACAACAGCCAACAGTGAAGTAATAGTGACCAATCATCGCTTGTGTTGAATAACTTAATGGTCCGAAAGTACTGGATGTGGTTATTGTCCCATTTTACACTACTTCTATCTGCTTAATACGAAGTATGTCTCATGCCAGTTTGTCTCAAGGTGCTATCAACCATAGGAGGGTTATTAAGGCCACCAATAGCGTACTGACCAATCGGCAAGTATTATTAAGTCTTCCATTGGCCCCAAGGATCAACGTCCCCGAGGCCCGGTCTCTGACCAGGCCACCCTAACAGAATAAGAGTAGAGCGGATTCCCAGTTCATGTACACCAAAGTGGAACGAAAATTATCATTTGAAAGCGTTAAGCCATGATTAATTTTTCGTTACTCACCGTTCACATATCCTTTCCACGAATAGCACGTGGCAAGGATACATGAACAGGATGTATGAGTAAGGATGGAACGGGATAAAGGAATGGTCCCGGGCCACTTAATTGTCCCATCGGGGAATCGAGCACAGACCTGCAACAAACAATAAATAACCCATACATATAATGGTTACCCCAGGAGAACCAGGCAACACCCCCCCCCTTTGGTTACCGATTGACTGATAAAGATTAAACCACCGAAAAGGTGGCACGGGCATGAATAACCCGTAAGTGGAGATGCTTTGCAGTCATAACCAGTACCAGTTGTTGATACTGGATGGATGGGGGGGTTCTCTATCGGCAATACCCGTCACCCACTGACCTGTAACTCAATTTCTGCACGCATTCCCATCCAGTATCAGACCTACCACGAGTCTCTGGCCTTCAAACACACACACACACACACACACACACATACACACACACACACATACACAAGCACCGAGGCTGGACCAAACACGTGACAAGTAGATCTTTGAACTACAAAACTATTGTCCCCCCAAAAAGGGGGACCAATATTTTATAGCATTTCTGTCACTTCGGCCATTTATCAACTTCCTTTGTGTAACTTCTATTATTTTGTGATGGGGGAAAAAGACTTGTAAGAATTGATGCCTTTTGAGCACTTCTTGCTTCATTGACGTAGTGATTGTTATTGATTATTGTTAACATATATATATATATGTCTTTCAGGTTTCGAGAACGTGGCTAAATTTATATATAAGTTATTTATTGCTCATAGGGATGAACATGCTTCGCTGAAGTTGCTACGGGGATATTGTTGGTATAGTTAGTGGGTGTTGCTGTAGTTGGTGTAGTTAGTGGGTGTTGTTGTAGTTAGTGTAGTAGTTAAATATACTTCATCATCCCAGGTCACTAATATAGAACCACCTTAAGCAAAAATCGTAAATGCATCACTCGACAATATTACCTCTCGCTCTCTCTCTCTCTCTCTCTCTCTCTCTCTCTCTCTCTCTCTCTCTCTCTCTCTCTCTCTCTCTCTCTCTCTCTCTCTCTCACACGTATTTTTTCATCTGCAACTTGTCCCTCCGCCAGCAGCCAGAGTGCAGCATCCACTCCAAGCATCCTCATCTCCTCACAATGACGCCTCTCACCCCCTTAGTCTTTTCCAGTCCTTCCATTACTCTCTCTTCTCCTTCCTCCTCTCTTTATTCCATGTTTGCTACCTTCTATACAGGTGGAGAGGGAAGAAGGCTTCTAACCCATGCTAGTAGGGCTAGAACTCTCCTTTACCACAGCTCATATGAAGATCTTCCCCTAGAGCACGATCCACACTCTGGTTTACAACCAGGCCCCCATTTTCTGTTGCGCTTTATTCAAGGACATTCTCTTCCATCTTATATATACCGCATTTTTTACGCTATCGACTAAACCGTCAAAATGACGGTGTTCTAAGTAAAAATAAACCATTGTAATAGTGACGTTTATGAGAATCCCTCTAAATGCACCGCTAATTTAACGTAATCGACCTTAGCGTCGAAAGTCCTCTGCTGGGGTGAGATAAATAGCACCGTATTACCGACGGTCTAATGAACATCGGGTTCCATAAGTTAGCTTGATTGCTTGGGCTCGAACGCTTCTGGTTAGGAGGGGAAAAAAGACATCAAATTTCGACTTCACTCGTTCGAGCGACTTCACTCGCTCGAACGCCTCACTGAGTCATTCGAGTGAGTCCCAGGAGCACCTGGGACACACTCCTGGGACCTGGGACCTGGGACCTGTGCCCAGGTCTCTACACGTTATAGTAACAAACGTTACAAATGCGACCTACTGTGGACATGTTACGGGTCACAAACATCCCCGTTTTCTATACATTAACCTCCATAGGTTAGGTGGAATGCTTAGGTTGGTAGAGTTTGTGGTTAGGATAGAATGTGGGATTTTTGACGGAGTGGCAAATCCTTAGACGCAGGAGCACCGTGGCAGACTGGTTCTTCTATCAGGATGCCAATCTGAGGGTGTCCAGGGTTCGAACTTCGACTCAGGAGAGAAATATCTGAGGGAGTATGTTAATTGCAATTCAGGTGTAATTAGGACCTGCAGTGTAGCCACACTAACGACGGTGTTAATGTGGTTGACAACGTTACCTGCCAATAACTGGAAACTCACCTTACACTCTAATACAGTCCAGGGATTTATTGAACAATCAATAAATCCCTGAGATCTGTTAAACATATAGTCCAGGGATTTATTGATTGTTCAATAAATCCCTGGACTATATGTTTAACAGATCTCTCGCCCTGTCCATGGAGGACAGAAGAAAATGTATATATGCCGGTTAGCATTGTAAATGTGTGGCCACGTCTGTGGTAGAAAATAATAATAATAATAATAATAATAATAATAATAATAATAATAATAATAATAATAAAAACTCCCTCATCACGGTCGGGACTTATCATCAGTCATTTGCGAAACCTGTACATCTTCCAGCAATTTTTGTCGCAAGGTTTACATTTTGTAAACAGCATACGATCCGCGAAACGTCACATTCCGTCACAAAATGTCTGAATCCGTCACGAAACGTCACAATCCGTAACAAAAAGTCACAATCTGTCACGAGGCATTACAATCCGTCACATAACGTCACAATCCGTCACGAAGTTTTACAATCCGTCACAATCAGTCACATAACATCTCAATCAGTCACATAACGTCACGAAGTGATACAATCCGTCACAAATCATCACAATTCGATGTTGTTATTGTTATAAACTACTGTGTATAGCGCTCTAAGCTAATTAACTTTTTGTTTATGAACGCAAACAAAGCCGCCATGTTTGTTGAGAGATGTAAAGGTTTCGCAATTAGTTGCTGAAATGCTTGAACAATCTTGACGCTGATATGTGGGTGTGACTCCCATATAGTGTGCCCCCAATCAAGAGCACAACGACACATATATCTCAGCGACAGTGAGTGACAGTGACAATGACAGTGACATTGACAGTGACACTGGTCTGCAAAATAGTGTCACCTGTCTATCCCCCATTTTAAAATATTGGGACTACGTTTCGCCTTTTTTTTTTTTACCCCACAAATGTGGAATTCGCGAGTGTTTTCAATAAAACAGCAACAGCGAGGTGTAGAATTGTGTGGGTGGTGGGGGCGGGGGGAGAGAGAGGAGTGGGGAAGAGGGAGAGAGGGGGAAGAGAGGGGAGTTAGGAAGGGGAGGGGGAGACAGGGGGGGTGAGAGGAGTTTGCCGAGTCTGATAATGTTACAGATACACACATATATATATATATATATATATATATATATATATATATATATATATATATATATATATATATATATATATATATATATATATATATATATACCAACCAACCAAGTCTGTATATACCCGCAATACCAGCAAGGTTAAAAGAAAACAAAAAATCAGGCTCACAAAAAATTAACATACTAATAATCAAAGCAGAATTAATTTTGGTTCATGGACAATTGTTATTGGTGCTTCACGCCGGCGGAAGCCTGGTAGCTCAATCATCGCCTCTCTCATTATCCACGATAGACGCGGTGTTCAATTCTCAGGATCGGTTTCCAAATTTTCAGAGTTGCGATTGTGCGTTTATAAGATCTACTGCAAATCTTGCTCTTGACTACGTAATTCGCTTGTTGACTTGTGATCAGACTCCATTATTACTGCTGCCTGCGTTTCAGCCCGTCAGTAATCTCCATTTTTTTTGTTTTTCAGTATCTACGTAGGATTACTATTGAAGCGTTTTATCTTTCTAGGTTCTGATATGACAGATTTATCTGTTTGCGTGCGTGCGTGCGTGTGTGTGTGTGTGTGTGTGTGTGTGTGTGTGTGTGTGTGTGTGTGTGTGTGTGTGTGTGTGTGTGTCAATGTGTTGTTGGCGTGCTGGTACTGGTGAATACGTCTTGACCTGTTGCTGGCACTGGTTCGTGTCCTACACTCTCATTCTAACTCAGGTGTTGTCTCTCTCTCTCTCTCTCTCTCTCTCTCTCTCTCTCTCTCTCTCTCTCTCTCTCTCTCTCTCTCTCTCTCTCTCCTCGTCTCTTGGTCTCGACCACTCTGGAGGGTACACAACCTTCCAATAACCCGCTCATTTGGAAGGCTCATCTGATATTAACATCTTCACGGAATACCGAATTCCTTTTAAATATTACGGTCTCATCGATTACCGTACTCAGTTGAGAAGCGAATGTTATTAAGAGGTCCTTTCTTGGCTCGAACTGTGGCCATTTGTCAGTCTTTGTAGTGAAAGAGGTACTGGACAGCATAAGCTGCTGGAATTAATGTTTATATTCTTACCTTATGAAACTGCCTGGCTTGGCTACCTTGTGTGTGTGTGTGTGTGTGTGTGTGTGTGTGTGTGTGTGTGTGTGTGTGTGTGTGTGTGTGTGTGTGTGTGTGTGTGTGTGTGTGTGTGTGTGTATGTGTGTGTGTGTGTGTACTCACCTATTTGTGCTTGCGGGGGTTGAGCTTTTGCTCTTGGTCCCGCCTCTCAACTGTCAATCAACTGGTGTACAGATTCCTGAGCCTACTGGGCTCTATCATATCTACATTTAAAACTGTGTATGGAGTCAGCCTCCACCACATCACTGCCTAGTGCATTCCATCCGTTAACTTCTCTGACACTGAAAAAGTTCCTTCTAACGTCTCTGTGGCTCATGTGGGTACTCAGTTTCCACCTGTGTCCCCTTGTTCGCGTCCCACCAGTGTTGAATAGTTTATCCTTGTTTACCCGGTCGATTCCTCTGAGGATTTTGTAGGTTGTGATCATGTCTCCCCTTACTCTTCTGTCTTCCAGTGTCGTGTGTGTGTGTGTGTGTACTCACCAAGTTGTGTTTGCGGGGGTTGAGCTCTGGCTCTTTGGTCCCGCCTCTCAACCGTCAATCAACAGGTGTACAGAATCCTGAGCCTATCGGGCTCTATCATATCTACACTTGAAACTGTGTATGGAGTCAGCCTCCACCACATCTCTTCCTAATGCATTCCATTTGTCCACCACTCTGACACTAAAAAAGTTCTTTCTAATATCTCTGTGGCTCATTTGGGCACTCAGTTTCCACCTGTGTCCCCTTGTACGTGTTCCCCTTGTGTTAAATAGACTGTCTTTATCTACCCTATCAATTCCCTTCAGAATCTTGAATGTGGTGATCATGTCCCCCTAACTCTTCTGTCTTCCAGCGAAGTGAGGTTTAATTCCCGTAGTCTCTCTTCGTAGCTCATACCTCTCAGCTCTGGTGGCAAACCTTTGAACCTTTTCCAGTTTAGTCTTATCCTTGACTAGATATGGACTCCATGCTGGGGCTGCATATTCCTGCATTATGTGAGTATGTGTGTGTGTGTGTGTGTGTGTGTGTGTGTGTGTGTGTGTGTGTGTGTGTGTGTGTGTGTGTGTGTGTGTGGGTAGCCACCACATACCTGCTCCTCACCTGAAGTGCTCATATAAGAATCCCTCGCATATCAAGCATTTATTAATACACACTTTAGTAATGATTGAGAGATGTGTTACGAGTGTGAGTACTGAAGGCCAACAATAACAGTTGTGTTGTCGCCAGACGCGCCGGTGTGTGCCGGGGACAAGCGGGAGAGGACCCAGGGCGCCGCCAGGGGGTCGACGGCAGCGGTCAAGTGCACAGTAGAAGCTGAACCCTCACACGACCTCACCTGGACGTGGATCAGGAAGCGGGCGGATGGCAGCGAGGAGGAGGTGCCTCGTGAGGACGTGAGGAGTGAGGGACTCACCTCCAGTGTCCTCCTCACACCTCACACACCCGACGACTACGGTAGACTCCTCTGCAGCGCCGCCAACGCCGTCGGCAGTCAACTCACAACCTGCGTGGTGAACCTGGTGCCGGCCGGGCCCCCAGACACGCCCACTAACTGCTCTGCCACCCCTGGCAAGCCGCCCACCGCCCACTCTGCCACCCCAGGCAGGCCGCCCAACCACCCCTACACTGCCTCCCTCTCCATCACCTGCTTGGAGGGCTTCGACGGAGGACTTCCCCAACACTTCCTGATGGAGGTGTGGCAGCAAGGAGACCTCATCGCTAATATGACCAGGTCAGAGAACCAGCAAGAAACTAGTTTGCTTGTACCTAAGTCATGCATGAACGTAACTTGTATGTAAGTAACATGCAAAGTACTTAATTAACTTTACATATACGCTACTTGGTCCCCCCCCCCCCTTGGCTGGGCGCCTTCATTTGATAATTACTTACTTGCTTATATTTGAAACTACTTTTCAAGGATCCCAATTAAATATAGTGACAATAAAGGACGAATTTTCCGTTGTTCTGTGTTTTACTAATATGTGTGTGTTCAAACACACACACAATTCGCCTTGTTATAAAACAACATCTTTAGCTTTTGGGGGTAACTTTACTGTCAAGGTAAAAACAATAATTTCTAACTTAATGTTAAATTAATATCACTCGAAAATCAACTTAAAGAACTGCTTATATCTACTTGTACTCAGTAAGGGAATTAGGGAACTGCAAGGTTAAATACAATTGAGCAACAGACTACTAATATAGAGTAAAGATACTATTTACGAATTGGCAACGAAACGGCAAACTTGAGTAGGTGTCTCTTAGCTTAGGTTGATGTCGTCAGTCGTAGTTGGAGTCGAAAAAATTAAGTTGGACTCGTCACACTTAGGTTGGATTTGTTAAACTTAGATAGAGAGACCAGTATGTACTCTATTTCACCAATCCTATTAACCCTGTCATCAACACTGCTCCACCAACACTACTCTCCCCAACACTGCTCTATCACCATTACTCTCACCAACACTGCTCCACCACCACTACTCTCCCCAACACTGCTCCACCACCACCACTACTCTCCCCAACACTGCTCCACCACCACTACTCTCCCCAACACTGCTCCACCACTACCACCACTACTCTCCCCAACACTGCTCCACCACCATCACCACTACTCTCCCCAACACTGCTCCACCACCATCACCACTACTCTCCCCAACACTGTTCCACCACCACCACCACCACTACTCTCCCCAACACTGCTCCACCACCACCACTACTCTCCTCCCCAACACTGCTCCACCACCACCACCACTACTCTCCCCAACACTGCTCCACCACCACCACCACTACTCTCCTCCCCAACACTGCTCCACCACCACCACTACTCTCCCCAACACTGCTCCACCACCACCACCACCACTACTCTCCCCAACACTGCTCCACCACCACCACCACCACCACTACTCTCCCCAACTCTGCTCCACCACCACCACCACTACTCTCCCCAACACTGCTCCACCACCACCACCACTACTCTCCCCAACACTGCTCCACCACCACCACCACTACTCTCCTCCCCAACACTGCTCCACCACCACCACCACTACTCTCCCCAACACTGCTCCACCACCACCACTACTCTCCCCAACACTGCTCCACCACCACCACTACTCTCCCCAACACTGCTCCACCACCACCACTACTCTCCCCAACACTGCTCCACCACCACCACTATACTCTCCCCAACACTGCTCCACCACCACCACTACTCTCCTCCCCAACACTGCTCCACCACCACCACCACTACTCTCCCCAACACTGCTCCACCACCACCACCACTACTCTCCCCAACACTGCTCCACCACCACCACTACTCTCCCCAACACTGCTCCACCACCACCACCACTACTCTCCCCAACACTGCTCCACCACCACCACCACTACTCTCCCCAACACTGCTCCACCACCACCAAGACAAATAATATTCCTCCTAGTCTACTGCCTCCAATAATCACCTCTTTACGCTGACCTAATGAGTCGCATTTTGAGGCGCCGGGAAAAAATACAGAAGCATTTAATTTCCTCTGAATGGCTAGAGTTTCTTTCCTGTGGGGGAGTAAAGTTGAGGTTTTTAGACGCGGGGTAAACTTTCTTTGCCGTTTTGGACATTTTCAGAAATATTAACATTTTTGTTTAATTCAGTAATTATACCTTTTTCCGTATAATTTTTATAACCATGTATACTTTTTATTGTCGCAATTATACATTTTTGTTCCTTTTTATTAGCTAATACATAAAGTTTTTTACTTGTTTTAAGTAAAATATTAAATTGTAGACTTGTCAGCTGAAGGATTATATTTTATTTTAAAATAAAAAAATTGCTTCAATAATGTATAATGATAGATTTTTTTGGGGGGGTTAATTTTTTTTGACGGCATTGACAATTTTAAAGAAATAGAAAGTATAAAAATGATGTAGTAAAATATGGATTTATGTCGACATTCACTGGTGCACTGTCTACCTTGAGGTGCTTCCGGGGCTTAGTGTCCCCGCGGCCCGGTCGTCGACCAGGCCTCCTGTCAAAGTTATTCACTGTAACAAAGTCGTTAATGAATGTTCACTGTCTGGCTTTTTTTGTAGATTCATTTATAGCTGAAATATTTTTTTGTAGAATTTTTTATTTTTTTTCCTTTTATAATTTTCAGAAATTTTTTTAAGAAAAAATTTCAGAATTTTTATTTATTTATTTAGGGCAATTCAATTTAGGGCAATTTAGGGCATCTCCATAATATGATGTTGTGTGTTCTGAATAGTTTTTTGTGTAGTTCCATATTATGTAGGTTTATTTTGAACAGTTCCATGTTCTGTAGTCTAATTTTGAACACCTCACTGCTCTATAAATAAATTTTGAGCACCTCTTTGCTCTGTAATTTAATTTTGAACACCCCAATGCTCTATAAATTAATTTTGAACACCCCAATGCTCTATAAATTAATTTTGAACACCTCTTTGCTCTATAAATTAATTTTGAACACCCCAATGCTCTATAAATTAATTTTGAACACCCCAATGCTCTATAAATTAATTTTGAACACCTCAGTGCTCTATAAATTAATTTTGAACACCCCAATGCTCTATAAATTAATTTTGAACACCTCAGTGCTCTATAAATTAATTTTGAACACCCCAATGCTCTATAAATTAATTTTGAACACCTCAATGCTCTATAAATTAATTTTGAACACCTCTTTGCTCTATAAATTAATTTTGAACACCTCTTTGCTCTATAAATTAATTTTGAACACCTCTTTGCTCTGTAATTAAAATTTGAACACCTCTTTGCTCTGTAGTTAAATTTCCCATAGTACTATATTACTTAACTAAATGTCTCACCCCAAAATATTTAATCTGATGGTCCCCCTTGCCCGCAGCGAGTACCCGGAGTGGGTGGTGACTGATCTGCGGGCGGGCGTGGGCGTGTCTCTGAGGGTATCCGCCCACAACGCCCGCGGTAGGAGCGACCAGCTAGTGATGGAGGTACACACGACCAGCGCCCAACAGCATGCGGCTCCTGGTAAGGCCAGATATGACCCAGTTGACCTTTGACACCCGTTCGAGACAGTTCCGAACTTGTTTCGGACGGGCTCCGAAGGCCATAACCCTTTTATTCCGGTGATTTATATATTTGTTCTGACTTGATAGCTTGTTCTCCTGGTTTGAGAGCTTGTTCTCCTGGTTTGAGAGCTTGTTCTCCTGACTTGAGAGCTTGTTCTCCTGACTTGAGAGCTTGTTCTCCTGACTTGAGAGCTTGTTCTCCTGACTTGAGAGCTTGTTATCCTAACTAGAGAGCTTGTTCTCCTCACTTGATAGCTTGTTCTCCTGACTTAAGAGCTTGTTCTCCTGACTTTAGAGCTTGTTCTCCTGACTTGAGAGCTTGTTCTTCTGACTTGAGAGCTTGTTCTCCTGACTTGAGAGCTTGTTATCCTAACTAGAGAGCTTGTTCTCCTCACTTGATAGCTTGTTCTCCTGACTTAAGAGCTTGTTCTCCTGACTTGAGAGCTTGTTCTCCTGACTTGAGAGCTTGTTCTCCAGACTTGAGAGCTTGTTCTCCTGTCTTGAGAGCTTGTTCTCCTAACTTGAGAGCTTGTTCTCCTGACTTGAGAGCTTGTTCTCCAGACTTGAGAGCGTTGTTCTCCTGACCTGAGAGCTTGTTCTCCTTACTTGATAGCTTGTTCTCCTGACTTAAGAGCTTGTTCTCCTGACTTGAGAGCTTGTTCTCCTGACTTGAGAGCTTGTTCTCCAGACTTGAGAGCTTGTTCTCCTGACTTTAGAGCTTGTTCTCCAGACTTGAGAGCGTTGTTCTCCTGACCTGAGAGCTTGTTCTCCTGACTTGAGAGCGTTGTTCTCCTAGCGTCATGAACTTGTTTATGAATAAATGGAGGAGATAACGATGTTATTTCACTCTTATGACGACTTTGATCGTTCCTGAAACCAGGGGTTCAGAGATTTGAAATTCCCCGATAAGCCCCACTGGCTGGTAATTGGTAATTAGCGCTAATGAGGATAATACGCTACGATCATTAATTGACCGTACAAGACTCATAAAAGGCAATTTGGCTTTGTTGGAAAGGGAAGGGTTAAAGAAAACGGAGGAGAAAGGGAGGGTTAGATATATAGTTATTTCGTGAAGTGGAAAAATTCGCGCGCACACGCACACACTCTCTCTCTCACACACACACACACACACACACACACACACACAGTTTCAACTGTAGATACGATAGAGAAAAAAAGTCGTGTCGAGTCAGTACATTAGAGAACCGACGGTTAGAAAGACGGAGTCCAAGAGCTAATACCTCGATCCTGCACAAGACAAATAGTAAATACAGCCCCGCCAACGTGCAAATGCGCTCAAAATACACGAGTGTGACCTGTTCGCTTAATCGAAAATCACACAAGATATTTGTTCCCCACATTTGCAAGTCATATCTCTTGTTATGGTTTAATTACCACCGTGATAGACACCGCTGGTGGCCGCTGGGGGACCGCCGGGGACCGCTGGGGACCGCTGGAGACCGCTGAAGACCGCTGGGAAAAGGTGTCCTTGTATGTTTACCAATTCCTGTCCTAAAGTATGCTCCTCATTCCACACCTGACTTCAACAGCTCTATAACCCTTTACAACTGACACTCCACAACTGACGCTCCACAACTGACACTCCACAACTGACGCTCCACAACTGACACTCCACAACTGACACTCCACAACTGACACTCCACAACTGATGCTCCACAACTGACGCTCCACAACTGACACTCCACAACTGACGCTCCACAACTGACACTCCACAACTGACACTCCACAACTGACACTCCACAACTGACACTCCACAACTGACACTCCACAACTGACACTCCACAACTGACACTCCACAACTGACACTCCACAACTGACGCTCCACAACTGACACTCCACAACTGACACTCCACAACTGACACTCCACAACTGACACGCCACAACTGACACTCCACAACTGACACGCCACAACTGACACTCCACAACTGACACTCCACTCAACTCAATTTTGTTGATAATCTTTTCATCCTGTATTTTTCACGCAGTAAATTATCTGTCTCTGTCTCTTTCTCTAACTTTCTCTCTCTATGTTTCTCTTTGTGTTCCTTTCTCTCTCTATTATATCAATATAATGAAACGATATACAAAAATTTCTTTTAAACACATTAAAATCAAATTAAAGTATTAAATTAGATAAAATATAAAATTTAAAAAAGAATTAAGCATTTTCACTAGTAGATCATATGTAATGTAAATATTATGAGTAAAATAAATATATAATAAGCAATCCAATCAAGGAATGAAAAAAAAAACATGGAATAAAATTATTAAAGTTATATTAATAAAATGTTCATGAAAATATGCTCAAATTAGCTCCGTTTTCTCTAAATACACAAATAAGGAAAATGGCTTTTCATCAGATGCCGCGGGCGTTGTGGACATCCCGCCCATCCTGGGAGCCGCCCTGGGGCTGGTGGGCGTGCTGCTGCTGCTGCTGATAGTGGGCGTGGTCGTCGCCAAGAAGGTGAGGACCCGCCGACGCCCGCAGAAGGTCTCCATCGAAGTGCCGTTAACGCCCACGATGGGCGAGGGCTTCGACCCTGACGTCGTGGCTTCGATCCAAAGACGCCCTCCGAGCCTCGATGTCATCCCGCAGGACGACGACCAAGACGACGAACGCTCGTACGAACACCATCGACTGCACGACGACGATGATGACGATGATTCGGAGTCGCAGACGCCGCGGGAGTCGTGCCCGTACATACACCGGGCTTGCGAGGGACAGGAAGACAGCGATATCTGCTCTTGCGGACACCGGCGGCTCGGTAGAGACCACCACCACCACCACCACCACGCCATGTCCCATGCCAGCCACAACAGACAGGTGAGCTCCTAACTCTTCCTTCTAGCATCACATTCTCCGTCTTATTCTCAAATGTATATATGACATATTAAATGTTCTTTTGTTGATATGTAATTAATACAATTTTTGTTTAAATTTTTCTGAGCCATATTAACTGAGAACATTATCTATGTACTGACTGAAGCCTCTCTCTCCCCCTTGTTAGGATGATGCAGTTACTGACACTCAGAGCGAGGACTCCGGAGTGTCAGAGTCGGAGTCTGACTCAGAACTGAGGGAACTCATGTCAGACGATCAGGTCGAGGCGGTTATCCGACAGCATCCCGATAGCGGTCGAGCCTACGTCACGTACTCGCAGACGTCACCAGACGCAGAAATGCGTCTGGGCTCCGCTGCACATCTGGACCTCAGGGCCAAACCCTTGCCTTCAGACCTCCATTCCAAGAAATCATCACCCGTAGAAATACGACTAAAGCCATTTGTCTCCAGAGATTATAAGGCATCTCCCCTCTCGGCTGCGGAGTTGCGTCATAAGCCAGCTTCCTGCAGGGAGCTGAAATTGGTTCCTGCGTCTTCCGGGGAGGTTCGGACTGCGAGAGCTTCCCCTTCAGATGTTCGAGTGCCGTCTACGGTCGGAGAATTGACAGCTGAAGATACCTGGGGTTCGAAACCTCCCACGACGCAAAGAGAAGTGATATGCCTCCCTATTTCGCCAGGAGAGGCTCAGAAGTCACACACCAGCCTCGAACGGAGATCGAGAGAGGCAGCCAATCGCTCACAGCCTAAAAAGACTAGCCAAAAAGTGCGCCCAGTATCGGCCAAAGACTTACAGTGTGTGCATGTATCCAAAGACTTCCCCGTGCAAGACCAAAGTAAACACAGAATGAAAGAGCGATCAGATAGAGGGAAGTCTGTTACTCTAGTGGAGGGGGAACACGGGGAAATTATGTTAGTAACCAGAACTTCAGAGGGAAAGAGTATGAAAGGTGGCAGCAGACATTGTGCGCCAGTGTTTCCTAGTGTCAAAGTTTCGGACTCCTGTGAGAGCCAGGCACTGCCCACCAAACCCGTGACTCTCCCTAAGGCCGCGGCCAAAAACAGCAGGACGAAGGCCTTGAGAAAAGCCATGGCGAGGAAGGACGGGGTCTTGGAACACCCGTCGAACCTTCCTCCCTCCGTCGCGGCCTTGTACAGCCGGTCTGAAGAAGGTCAGACCGTTGTCAGTCCGGCAGGAAAGCGCACTTTCCACACCCCGCCCAACCCAGACGTGTGCAGGAGGGAGAGTTCCGTATGACCCCGGCCTACTGACGACCTTCCTGCACCTTCTGTGTGACTCTCACCATTCCCACCGACAGAACTCCAGCTGTCCCGCCGCAAGAGAATGAAAAGTTCCATTTCACCTCATCCATAAACAAAATTATTAATTAAGCAATGTAACCCCCACCTGAAGTGGGTTATAACGAGCATTATTTTGTATCACTAATTACAGCCTATAATTGTGTTGGAGACCTCAGGGGATTTAGCAACTCTGACCTCTGCCAAAGAGCTTTTTTTTTTATATATACATAACCTCAGTTATTTACTCACAAACTTCCAATCCAGGTGTATGTGTTAACAGGCAGGTATCCTACCAGGTACAGTTTAATTGACTCGTCAGCCGGTGAACCATGGCTTCGTACTTGCATGTCCATTTTCCTTTAAGTGTCTGTCATAAGTTACAGGGATAACCTGTCAAGTTCAGAGTCATACATATATATATATATATATATATATATATATATATATATATATATATATATATATTGTTTTCATATAAGTGTGTTGTTTTTGTATTCGTGTAATGTTATGAAGAAATGAATGAGATAATATTTTTTTATTATGAAAAATGTATAATGGGTTTATTACGTTGAGCTACCTCCAGGTCTCTATTATATTGTTTAGTTTAATTAAATGTTTGACTGTATGTATGTACACGACAAACACAGAAGCGCATACACACACACACACACACACACACACACACACACACACACACATACACACACACACACACACACACACATACACACACACACACACACACACACACACACACACACACACACACACACACACACACACACACACACACACAGATACATACACAAACACACACACACACACACACACACACACACACAGATACATACACACTCACATACATGTTATCATGTGTCCACATGTGCCATGATCTTTCATTCGTGTGTCTGTGTGTGTGTGTGTGTGTGTGTGCGTGTGTGTGTGTGTGTCAACTCTCACACATACCTCAATACATTTGTCATTATAAAATACAATGAATGACCAGTATTGAATCTTCCATCGTGTACAATGCCAATACATTTCTCATATGCATAATAAATATATAATTTATAATGAAAGTAATGTTATTTCATTAACATACTGTGTTATCGCGTGTTCTTCGCTTCCCTGAACTGCTGTTCATCGATTTCTTGTGTTTTTGTGAATGTTAATGCATGTCCCTCTTTGATTTGTTAGTTTCATTTGTTCTATGTTTTTATGTCGGTCTAATTTGTCTAGGTTGTGTGCTTGTTATGATTTGTTTGTTTGTTTGATGTTTATTGTCCCGTCGTTTGCGTCTATGTCTGAGCACCAGGCACTGTCTGAGTGTCTGTCTGTCTGCTAGTCAATTTCTGCATATCTGGCTATGCCGTCGGTATGTCTATACGTCTCTATATAGTACAAGTTTAGCTATATCAGTCACGCCTGTGTGTTGGCATCTGTCTATATTCCTTAATGCATCTGTTTATTCAAATATGGACTGTCAATACTCATGTCTGAAGTGCAGGCGATGAGTCACAATAACGTGTCTGAAGTATGTTGACCAGACCACACACTAGAAGGTGAAGGGACGACGACGTTTCGGTCCGTCCTGGACCATTCTCAAGTCGATTGTGAATGGTCCAGGACAGACCGAAACATCGTCGTCTCTTCACCTTCTAGTGTGTGGTCTTGAGGTTATCTTGAGGTTATCTTGAGATGATTTCGGGGCTTTAGTGTCCCCGCGGCCCGGTCCTCGACCAGGCCTCCACCCCCAGGAAGCAGCCCGTGACAGCTGACTAACTCCCAGGTACCTATTTACTGCTAGGTAACAGGGGCATTCAGGGTGAAAGAAACTTTGCCCATTTGTTTCTGCCTCGTGCGGGAATCGAACTCGCGCCACAGAATTACGAGTCCTACGCGCTATCCACCAGGCTACGAGGCTACGAGGTCTGGTCCTCATGTCTGAGTGTACCTGTCAATATCCCATTATTTCTGTAACTGGATTTTCGCCTGTTTTTCTCTCTCTGTCTCCACAGAGAAAATATGTGACTTAAGGTTTTAGTGTACTTCTGAATGTCAGGAAATACAAGTTGTACAAGAGAGAGAGAGTCAATTGAGTTCAGTAAAAGTGATAGCAACGTTAGCCTCACATTCACTGAAATCCCCCTAGAGCAAGGAAACGTCCCTTCCCTTCCTCCTAGATTGGAAACATGCAAATGTCACTCCCTATATAGTTAAAAAAAAAAAGGTAGAAATAGTCGAGCAGGAAACTAGAGACCAACAGCCAGCCCACGCAGCCTCTCACATCTGTATAAACTCAGAGAGAGAGACTCTTGAGGGAGTGACATTCATCATGTCACAGCGCACACGCTTGCAAAAAAGCAACAATATATGGTTTTGTAACAAATAAATCCTGACTGTTTAATATGTTAACAGTTTTGGAAACGGTAACTATTTAATAATAATAATAATAATAATAATAATAATAATAATAATAATAATATTAAAAATAATAATAATAATAATAATAATAATAATAATAATAATAATAATAATAATAGTTTATTCAGGTAAAAGTTCATAGGTACAAAATGAGTTTCAAGCAGAATGTTGGCTTTCTAGACAGAGCTAGTGTATACTATCTGTATAGTGTATACTATGTGTATAGTGTATACTATGCCTAGAGCCACAAATACGCACTGCGTTTCGGGCAGCGTTTCCGGACATTTAAGCAAAGAATTCCCATTAGCTGTAAGGTAAGGAAATTATCAGGAGAGAATACACATATATACCAATAACCTCTTATGTACCATTTGAAAGGGATATGAGAACAAGTATAGCTAAAACAGGACGCAGGGAAGGAACTGTACTGAATCACGTGAACCGTCGGGGATTGAACGCCGACCTGCAAGAAGCGAGACCGTGTCTGTACGGACCCATTCAAGCGGTTGGATAGTGTACACGGACATCACGAACGCTTTTTGATAAGGTATCACAGGCAAGATGGAATTCCTCACCCTACACTCCAGTATCAAATACACAAGGAAATCGCCCCCCTAACCTGATTGACACACACACACACACCACGCTAGTGTGATGTTCTGGTGCATTTGAAGCTGGAGAATATGGGGGAACGCCATTACCTATACCAGAGAGCTTATGGGGAGAGATGTGTAACGCTTAGACTGGCTTTAGTAGGACCGGTTTCAGTAGGACTGGCTTCAATAGGGGCCTCCGGACGCCCTGTGGATTCAGTGAAATCCCAGGTTGTATAACTTAAACCATGTCGAGGTTCAGAGGTAAGGTGCGCGGCTTGGGAATACCCAGGTCGAGAGTTCGAATCCCCGCGTTACTCCACTTGGTCTTCAAACCTGTATCAATAATACCAACACCTGTGGTATCAATACCAAATATAAAATATTCTAAAGTTAAAGTCATCAAGCACTCTTTTAGGTACATCAACCTAGAAGACTTAAGAAGTATCAGCCCTGCATCTAAATATTGATGATTGATGGTTATTGATTGATTGATGATGAAAGTCTGCGGAAGTCTTTTAATTGTGAAATTATATGTCGACCTTAACAACTATCAACTGCTTTCCTCGGCATACTAATTGCTAACAGCAAAATACATATTAGATCATTTTTATATACATGTTAGATATATACATATTTTCAATGTATACATATTAGATAATTCAGTTAAGGTATTATTAAGAAATTTCCTGGATTTATTGAAATCACAATGACGACTATAGACACAATGGGATTAATACGCTTGGCGTGGCTCAATAACTCTTTGATCAAAGCGTCGTATGACTCTGGAAACATTCACTCGGGGCCTTGCTTGGCTCAGGAGCCATTTATTTAGCGCCTCATATGGTTTCGAAACCCTTTGTTCAACGCCTTATACGCGGCTCAGGAAACCCTTTGTTCAACGCCTTATACGCGGCTCAGGAAACCTTACCTTTTCGCCTTGTATTACTCATGAACCATTTACTCAGCTCCTTGCGTGGCTCAGGATCCATTTACTCGGCGTTCTATAAAATTATCCTGAGATACAACATGACTTTTGTGTTCGAATCACCAAGATTCTTCACAAACTATGTCATACCGCGGTCATTAAGTCTGGGTCTAATATCAGGTGAATATTTATATCCGGTCACCCTAACCGGATTTAAAACCTCTATTAGCACGGCATTTCCATCATTACCTGTGGAGGATTTCCAGAGTGTCTCTACTTCCTTAGTGGAATTTCTGCAGTTTGTTCGACTTTATGTTATACTTTTAAATTGCTGAATAAATCCCGAATTCAAAATACTTTCTAAAATTGCTGAAATATATTCGTCAGTGTTTTGCAACTCGGAAAATATTTGATAAAAGTTGGTAATAACGCAACTAGCTGAATCGCTTCGCGTGTTTAACAGCCTTGTTGCAGATATTGCTGTGCTGTGCCATGCATATTTATTTAAGTGCAATACGATGTAGACTTTTGGTATAAATAATTATTTTGAATTCGGGGTTAGGCTTCGGAACTATCAACAACAAGGATGTATTAAGGTCATGAGAACAGTTTACTGAACAACCAGTAAGTATATTTAGTCTTCAGCATAGTCTAGGACTAAGGTATACTCTTACCTTAAAGACGTAGGTTCGAATCCTCGTCACGGCCTCTGTGGATTTGTTCGTTTGATGCATCACGCTATTGTGATTTGTGTGTGTAATGAAGTAAGGGCGAAGAGGGAGAACGGCCTATTGACATAGCTCGAGTGCATGGGGGGAGTTGTGTAAAACCCTGGTTTGTGTCTCGGAGAGGCTGCAGGATCCAGTAAGTTCAGTAGAACTTCGATTTCGACTCTTTTTGACCATGTCGTAGTTAAGTCGATAAAGGCAGTGTCTGGGATGATCTCGGACGTAGGTTCGAATCCTCGTCACGGCCCTTGTGGATTTGTTCTTAAGGTATACTCCCATTGTATTAACACCGGGAAGCGGGGCTATACCACTAAGGGTATTATGTTATATAATATTGCTATGTATCTAAGCGGTATAACTCTATACCTTTAAAGTTATAACCTCTTTAAATAAACTATTATTATTACACTAATTAATAATTATTAAATAAAACAGTAACTCATATTTAGAAAGAACTTTACTAGTACTATTAAAACAACTATCTACATTATATATTTTGTCTAAGCAGGAGACAAATTATAATAAGGTCAATAAAACGTACGCATAATTTTCCCTCTGTATTCATTGAAATCAATTATACAAACACATACAAAGGAAAAATAAACATGGGGTGAGTTTACCTTACCAACGAGCAATGTTTATTTGGACCAGTTCCTAGGTTACCTTATCTCCCTTCACAAATATGTTCTCAGCCATGTTATCTTACATGTTGCTTATAGAACACTGTATTATATAAACGTACACATGCACTAATGTGTGTGTGTGTGTGTGAGAGAGAAATATGTATATGTTTCCCCCCTCCATTCCCCGGAAATTATTTCAGTGCTGTTAAAAGAAAACGAGAATATCACACAAAGCCAAGACATAGCTCACGATCAGAGACTAATAATTTATTCCGAATTCAAACGCAATTAAAGAGCTCAAATTGACTTAACATTTACTTAAGCTATGTATGCTTCCCTTAACACTTGTGCCACGTGTTAAATCGTTACGAAATATATAAACAACATTGTTAGAATGTTGGACCGTCATTTGGAATGTCAGATAAATTGATCCTTGTGTTGCTTCAAAATACCTTCATTGTGTTCATGTTGTGACAGCCCGTCCTCTACAGCGTGGATATTATATATATATATATATATATATATATATATATATATATATATATATATATATATATATATATATATATATATATATATATATATATATATATATATATATATATATATATATATATATTAGTTAAATTAATTATAATTTTGTATAAAATAAGCCTAGGTATTTTGATTATGTTGGAAGTTATTTGCATTTACACTTGCTAAGAAAAGCTTGAATGTGATGAGTTGTAAGTGATGTGTAAATATTGATGAACAGGGAAATGAGTTTGGCGGCTAGATTAACGAGCATTTGACTATTGTATTATGAGGTCGGGCCACATGCACATAACCATCCTGGCTCAGAGTTTCATGTAGAAATATTGCTTACCTGCACATGCCCGCAACGCCTAGTTTCGGGCCAGTGCGTACCCATATCCGCAGCCGGTCTCCAAGGTAAGCAGCCTCTGGTCGATAGACTAATGTAGGTAAGGGAAGTCGGCAAATTAGAATGTTTGAGCACATTCAACACGGCGGTTCGAGGCTCCAGAACGATGGTGGTGGTGTTATTGTTGAATCTGAGGCTACGACAGCAGGAGCATCGAATGAAGAACCATAAAATATTTGATCATCAACAACGAATCTTTTAACACTCACATTCTTTCCATATGACATTTTTTTCCAGTCCTCTTTTCACGCAACAAGTCATCAGTCTTCGTTGCCAAATACGAAACTGTGTCTACAGAGTTCACAGTAATCACCCAGACACTACCAAAGATCGCCAAGTACTGACGTTATTTCAGGCAAGTCGTTGTCGGGAAAACCTTCATGAACCGAGTCTCATACGAACAACGACTCCACCGTCTCGTCATCCTCAGTCTTCCGTACATTACAAATTACTGTGAGAGTTACACTAGCTTTACAAGAAAGTAAAAAGTCAATGCTATGTACTCTCATAAACCCAATGTACCTTCTTGTATATAAATAAATTAATAAAATAATAAATACATAAATAAATAAGTAAATAGCGTTCCAGTTTGTATTTATGTGTGCGTTAGACGTTTGACAAAGATTTACATATAATCTAATTTTGTTCAGGCACATATAGATCCGCTGTTGACAAATAATGTACAGTTGACAGTTGTTCTTCGTAGATTGCATTCACTGTTATTTCCACAAGATACATTGTTTATTTTACTGTCTTTGTTGGGAGTTGTGTTACTTGTGTTGTTAAGGCAGTGTGATGTGCTACTTTACGACATGTGTTGGAAGTGTGCAGCTGGTAGTGACACTTTAGGCTTGTAAGGCAATCTGTTCTCGCATATAAAGATCCAAGCTCGTCAATCCAGCCGCCAAACCCCCCTGTTTATGAATGAAAAGCGGTTTACACACACGACTCACAACTGATGACATCCGAACACTTCCGGAACAAGTGCTTCGCTCACGTCCTCTGTTCGAACCACAATTCTATAAATGCTTCACCCACGAACATATAAATTCAAATAATTACCAACAGAACCTAAGCGCCTAACCTCACCTAACCTACGCCAAAATATATAGATACAATTTTTATATATAAGAATATTAATTTATGTATGAGAACAAACCAATTTTTAATGCACAATATGTTAAAATTGATGAATGCGTCTGGGGAGGACGGCCGCTGCTTTAAACAGCCTAGTGTGAGAACGGGTTGTGTAAGGCCACTTCATAACTTATACTAACGCTTTAATTTCTGTCCCTTACAAAGGGTACGTTGTCCGACTATATATATATATATATATATATATATATATATATATATATATATATATATATATATATATATATATATATATATAACCAAAAACTCATCAACCCAGAAGGATTAGAACCCAGGCAGCCAGGACTCCATGCACCTTAGCGCATCCATTACTTAACTCGCTACACCACACTGACGGTTCCTTACGGGCTATTCATGCCCATGCCACCTCCTGTGTGACTTAATCTCTATCAATCAATCATCACTGACTGTTCAAAAGAATTGAAAGTCGTCAGACCCTCAACTCACCTCCCGACAACACTTGGTGGTAAATGTTTGGAGACAGAAGTGAAAGTGAATCACCTTGCCATTGAGCAACACAAATGCGAACATGCTTGTTCCCATTTAAGGTCGCCTAAGGTCGACCTACTGACCTTGGGCCAGATTCACGAAGCAGTTACGCAAGCACTTAAAAACCTGTACACCTTTTATCAATCTTTGGCGGCTTTGTTTACAAATATTAAACAGTTAATGAGCTACGAAGCACCAGGAGGCTGTTTATAACAATAACAACAGTTGATTGGCAAGCTTTCATGCTTATAAACTGTTTAATAAATGTAACCAAAGCCGTCAAAGATTGAGGAAAGATGTACACGTTCGTAAGTACATGCGTAACTGCTTCGTGAATCTGGCCCCTTACCACAGAGGCATTAGGTGGAACAGAACGTGCCTAACCATTTCTGTCTTGCTAGGGGATCGAACCCGGGATCCCGTAATTGTGAAGCTTGTAGTTTCGGTATAATGAAGCTATATGACGTGCATTGGCACTTTGAAGCAAGTAGTGCCATGTTGGACGTGACATGCCACTTCTTGTAGTGAATCTTCTTGTAGTGAATCTTTTTGGCATCTCTGAAGCACATAGCGTAACTTTTGACTTGAAATCCGACTTCCTTATAAACATTAATTTGACAAAACATGAGCTATAACTCACTGCTTTGTGTGATGTGTGTTATTGGTCACTCACAGATGTAAACCAAGGAATACTGTCATAACGTGGTCTTGTCGGACCTAAATGTGTTATGATCTATTAACATCGATCTTATAAACTTGTGTGTGTGTGTGTGTGTGTGTGTGTGTGTGTGTGTGTGTGATTAAATAACATATTATGCTGATAGTTGTTTGCTATAAAAAATGTTTCATATTGTGTTTTAGTCAATATTCAGGTAATAATTTCATATAGGCTAAATATGAAAGCGAAAAATATATCATTCAAATAGGATATATATTCTGTCGGAGTAGCAGCGTGCTGAGAACTGCCTCGTGCTGAGGGCAGGGGGCAGCATCAGCCCGTCCGGATGGTCCTCCATGCTGTCCCTGTAAGATCAGGGGGCAGGGGATCAGACTGTCTGGATGTGAACCCCCCAAGCACCACCGAGAACTTGCAGAGCTGGGGTTGCAACTCAACAACACTTGCAACCCCTCACAGAGCAACGAGCGAGCCACGGATCAATCAGGGATCTGTCGATAACTTACGCGAGATTGGACGTCAGTATTTGTGTCAGTATAGCACAGTCTTCCCTTGTTTCCTGAAACATATCATCAACACAAGAATATTCATGTTTGGCAGGCACACGAAGTTTATTTCTTTAGTCGCGAGAAAAAAACTCTACAGTGAGCGAGACTCTTGATGATCTTCGATAGGAAAGGTTTCAGGAACACTCTAGGGTTGCCAGCAACATGAGTGGCTCTTGAGTGTCTTCTCAAGGAACGACTTGCTTGACGGAGTCTTGGGACTGTTCGCTGAGCACCCGAACAGCTTCTGAGTTGACCAGAGACAACTGCGGAGATCCTCGAGCTCGCTGAGATGGAGAACCGTATTCACGGTGAGCATTTTGCTTCTCGAGAGTCCCTGACGAGGCCTCAGGCATTCTCGAAGAACACTGTGATCCGGTAATGTGCTTTGGAGAACTGTTTGCCGTCGTTCCCCTTCTGGGAGAGCACGGGACTTCTCTGCCAGACGCTGCCTCTATCGACGGGAATTTCGATGGGGCGCGATCTGATAGCTCAACGCAGGAAAACGACTGAACACATCGATTTTCACCTTTGCTACCTGCAGATTTCACCGGTGCCTGGTGGCTTCCTCCGTCGCTAAAAGATACTTGTTTTCCACTTGTTTTGAAGGTTGCTGTTGAGGTATAAGTTGCACCATTTGTGTTGCTTGTTGCAGGTGAATGCTGTGTTTCAGTATCCGGAGTGGAATAGGAAAAGCTTGCCGACGGTCTCAGTGTCTGGTCATGAAGAGATCTCGATATCGATGCTGCTGGGACTTTTCCTGGAAGACCAAACTCATCTTTGGCGAAAGGACAGCGAAGATTCCCAGTGGAATAACTAGGATTTTCTCCGGAAAATCTGAGGAGCTTTTGCATCGACAAGGACGTTGGCGTTGCGGGATGAATCACTGTGGAAGGGGAAGTTTCAGCTTCCGTAGGATATACTGGCGACCCATCAACACTAGGAACAGCGGACGATACTGTTTCATTGGACGCAGGTGTTGAGCATCTCACCGGGGAACTTGGCTGCGTCCCTATAGCTAGAGGATATGATGGAAAATTACAGGGCACCGAGAATACAGTAGTGCATGAGGCCATTGCCGGCGGAGAGCTTCTGAAGGAGGGGGGAGGCTGCAGATCTACTAGAGGCAGAAGAGGCTGCATTTCTTCCAGCATCTCCTCTCTGGGGGAAGGAGGCTGCAACTCTCTTAGCGACACTGGCGGGTCTAACTCTACACATGATAGTGGTGGTGGTGACACTGACCTCTGCTTTAGACAGGATGGTCTTGGTTGAGGGTCTAAACAGGGTATCGTCGTCCGGTGCTCACAGCAAGGCGCTGGTGTATAGTACATGGATGACGATGATGTAGTAGATGGCAGGTGTTGCAGACACGTCTCTTGCTGTTGATGCTGCGGGTATTCATGCTGTGCCTGTGGATGGAACTCTGGTCCGTAGGACATCGGTCGATGTTCGGAACAAGGCGAGCGTGGCTGGGGATTTGTATAAAAGAATCGTGATTGCGGGTCTATGCAAGGCGGCCGGGGCTGAGTCTCTTCGTGTGGTGTCCGCGATGAAACACCTCGAGACGACCGCGACTGTAACACTTCGCCAGGGGGCCGTTCCTGTAGCTGAAGGCGAGGTGCTTGTGACTGTATTTCCACGTAAGACAGTTGTGGCTCCATTCCTGAACCAGAGGGCAAAGACGGCGGCAACTGCTTGAACGATGACATGGTCTGAGCGTCCCAAGGTGAAGAAGAAGAAGATGGTGCAGTGGGCAGAATCTGCAGCCCCTCGGTGGCCAACGAGTGCATGGTTACAGAAGCTGGCAGTGGGACTCTCAGCTCTCCTGAGGAGGAGCCCATGGGCGGCCACGTCCCCGTCGAAGGAATCATCCTTAGCTCCGTCCCGGAAAAGGAAATATGCCGCAAATCTCCTGAAGACAGCAGCTGGCGGAGATCGCTGGCGAATAGCAGCGGATGAAGCTCTTCCGCGGATGACGTTATGTGCCGCAGTTCCTCGGAGGAGGCCGGCGTGGCTCTTCTGGGATTTCTAGCAAGAGAAGGAAGCCTCTGTATCACCTCACTAGAAGCCGCCATTACCTGGGAGCGCTGGCAGGAACGCAGCTGCAGGTCCAGTGAGGAGGAAGCGATGTGATGGAACTCTCTCTTGGTCGCACGCGGCAAGGAGTTACTGTACATGACCGCAGGCGGCAGGGCGGCTGCGGCTCGACCTGCGGCCGTCAGATCAGTGAAGGTGGAATCTGAGTCAGCATCCTCTGAGTCATCGCTGTTAGATTCACCGAAGGAACTGTCCTGTATGATAACATACAAAATATTTCAGTTCATAATAATAATAATTATTATATTACCTTTTTTATTACTATTATTATAATTATTATTATTTGTTTTTTTAATATTATTTATATAATTATTAGCTACACTAAAATAATAAACAATAACCTTAGGGAAAATTAATATCATTAGAATCATAGTCATTTTAATTGCACTATTAGTCACTGTTACTAGACTTTGTGTAATTATTGTTATCAAATCATACGGTTTTATATTATGATCAAGACTGCTCGTGAGAGTTTGGAGTTCCTTACCTGTCACCTTGGAGCACCTTACCTGTCTCCTTGAAGAACCTTACCTGTCTCCTTGGAGTGCTTTACCTGTCTCCTTGAAGCACCTCACCTGTCACCATGGCGTGCCTTACCTGTCACCTTGGAGCACCTTACCTGTCTCCTTGAAGAACCTTACCTGTCTCCTTGGAGT